>NC_064632.1:538395152-538753902 GCF_023864275.1 Schistocerca cancellata | reverse complement strand
GAATTTTCATTGAAGAATACATTTTTTTTTTAGTTCTGGTGTACGTCATGATATTTACCTTGTCTCCTCAACGACGTATAACAGTGCCGGCGTGGCTGCATCGGCTTTTCTCTCTTCGTGTTGATTTCATCTCCGAAAAGGTCCATTTAAAAACGCAAGTGTTCGTCGCATCGGGATGTGGAGACAAGGACGTAGCTCGGTATGAGAATGAAAACTTGCTACTTCCGCATATTATAACTTTTAATTAACACAGTACTGGGAGAATGCAAGTACATACGTCTTCATCGCACAAGTCCAAAAGACCGACAGGCGCCGATACCGGCGGAAAAAAAAATTGAGGTACATAAAAAATTGACAGTAGAGCTTTAAATTTTCTGTCAGCTGACTCAGATATAATCATATCTCCCTACGATATTTTTGCCACACGGAGACGGCGCGAATAAGAATCATTACAAATATTTATTTATATGTTTGGACCATTTAAAGAAGCTACGCAATGCCCCCCTTCCCAAAATGTATAGTGGCGTGAAGCACGTCAGTATAACATGCTGGTGCATTACACTCTTTGTATTTTAAACTCTAGGTCTGTCAGGGGCCGGCCCGTGTGGCCGAGCGGTTCTAGGCGCTACAGTCTGGAAGCGCGCGACCGCTACGGTCGCAGGTTCGAATCCTGCCTCGGGCATGGATGTGTGTGATGTCCTTAGGTTAGTTAGGTTTAAGTAGTTCAAAATCGTAGGGAATTGATGACCTCAGATGTTAAGTCCCATAGTGCTCAGAGCCATTTGAACCATTTTGAGCCTGTCGGGGTAATGAGACCTTTATAAGTGGCCAAGTGCACCTCGTTTACTCCCGAAACGTGTTATTACTTAACATATCTAATTTTGTTTCATGTACACTTTACACATTATTACTACTACTATTTGTAAAACTTTTTAACGGTTACATCGACAGGCGCATTGGAATTCACAGTCTGTTTTTTGATTATTGGAATCTGTGATATTCGCTATTTTTGACTTCATTAAAACAGCAAATACGAGTAGTTAATACATTCAGCCAGAAGGCAAATACTTGTTTATAAATAATGATTAATGTATAATGAGACGTCGCATGGCGACGGTGGTATTTTCTAAATAATGTAATTCGTCGTCTTTGGGCGGCAATATAAACAGAAAAATACGGATAGATATGCGATCCTTCACTAGTTTGTTCGCTGGAGAACAAATGAAGCCTTGAGCGCTAAAAAGAGTTGTACTGTTTTTCTTAAGTAAGACGGACGCAGATTGGTGGTAGTCTGATCTAATTTTTACTAAATGTACACTCCTGGAAACTGAAATGAGAACACCGTGAATTCATTGTCCCAGGAAGGGGAAACTTTATTGACACATTCCTGGGGTCAGATACATCACATGATCACACTGACAGAACCACAGGCACATAGACACAGGCAACAGAGCATGCACAATGTCGGCACTAGTACAGTGTATATCCACCTTTCGCAGCAATGCAGACTGCTATTCTCCCATGGAGACGATCGTAGAGATGCTGGATGTAGTCCTGTGGAACGGCTTGCCATGCCATTTCCACCTGGCGCCTCAGTTGGACCAGCGTTCGTGCTGGACGTGCAGACCGCGTGAGACGACGCTTCATCCAGTCCCAAACATGCTCAATGGGGGACAGATCCGGAGATCTTGCTGGCCAGGGTAGTTGACTTACACCTTCTAGAGCACGTTGGGTGGCACGGGATACATGCGGACGTGCATTGTCCTGTTGGAACAGAAAGTTCCCTTGCCGGTCTAGGAATGGTAGAACGATGGGTTCGATGACGGTTTGGATGTACCGTGCACTATTCAGTGTCCCCTCGACGATCACCAGTGGTGTATGGCCAGTGTAGGAGATCGCTCCCCACACCATGATGCCGGATGTTGGCCCTGTGTGCATCGGTCGTATGCAGTCCTGATTGTGGCGCTCACCTGCACGGCGCCAAACACGCATACGACCATCATTGGCACCAAGGCAGAAGCGACTCTCATCGCTGAAGACGACACGTCTCCATTCGTCCCTCCATTCACGCCTGTCGCGACACCACTGGAGGCGGGCTGCACGATGTTGGGGCGTGAGCGGAAGACGGCCTAACGGTGTGCGGGACCGTAGCCCAGCTTCATGGAGACGGTTGCGAATGGTTCTCGCCGATACCCCAGGAGCAACAGTGTCCCTAATTTGCTGGGAAGTTGCGGTGCGGTCCCCTACGGCACTGCGTAGGATCCTACGGTCTTGGCGTGCATCCGTGCGTCGCTGCGGTCCGGTCCCAGGTCGACGGGCACGTGCACCTTCCGCCGACCACTGGCGACAACATCGATGTACCGTGGAGACCTCACGCCCCACGTGTTGAGCAATTCGGCGGTACGTCCACCCGGCCTCCCGCTTGCCCACTATACGCCCTCGCTCAAAGTCCGTCAACTGCACATACGGTTCACGTCCACGCTGTCGCGGCATGCTACCAGTGTTAAAGACTGCGATGGAGCTCCGTATGCCACGGCAAACTGGCTGACACTGACGGCGGCGGTGCACAAATGCTGCGCAGCTAGCGCCATTCGACGGCCAACACCGCGGTTCCTGGTGTGTCCGCTGTGCCGTGCGTGTGATGATTGCTTGTACAGCCCTCTCGCAGTGTCCGGAGCAAGTATGGTGGGTCTGACACACCGGTGTCAATGTGTTTTTTTTTCCATTTCCAGGAGTGTATATAAAAGTGTTATGTCTACGTTTGAGTGAAGTGTAAAGAACTGTTATAACTTACCGTGACGACGCACGAGCGACTCAAAGGAGACAATGGCTATATAAAAGAGCGCTCAATGGACATGATATGGACATAAAAATCTACCGTCATTGTAGTATTAAGCTTAAGGTACGATATATGTTTTAGTTATAATAAATATTTGTTCTGGGAATACTGAATCATTTATCAGTGCTCATTTCTATTATCTCCTCAGTATTATTTTCATTTTAATTATGCATTTTGCTAATATTACAGACACCAGGATCAGCAGTCCAATGTGCGTGTTACATTGATAAAAAGAAAACTGTTTTATCGTCTTCTTGCATCAGCTTTAATATTGAATTTCCCTTTTATGTGATGTTACAGTTGTTTTTGCGCCCTTAAGAACTTTCTGGTCCCTTAGGAAATTGTTTTGTCATAACAATAACTTCACAACCGGGTATGATCGTATCTATGATCATGAAGTAATTAGAAAGACGATAACGCAACTTCTTAATCAATAGCACGCTAGTTGTGACTGCCTCAAGCCACGCGAAACTGCAAGTAAAAAGTATTCACATCTCATAATGCAATATTTTATGACAATGGTCAATCCATGATTCTTACGCCAATTGTGATTGATAAAACAGTTAGTTAAATCTCAATTTCCAACTTTCCATTGAATAACAACATCACTTTTATTTTGTAACATCACACTTGGCGCCCGAACAGGGACTTGACCAAAAATTAGTTCAGATACTTGGAAAATTTTCTATGTGCTTGTGTTAATAAATGTTCTGTCGTTTCATGTACACTTCATCTCTCTGTGAGAATGTCGGAAAATGTGCTGGTCAATATCGCAGTTTAATTACCGAGAGAAAAGAAAAAAAATGAGACGCGAATTTGCTGAGACAACATAGCGGTAATCAAGCCATCAATAAGTAGGTCAGAATTTTGCATACGCAGTGTAGTGCTTCAGTAGCAACGTTGCTTTTCCAAGTCGATCCACATCCTTTCTATCTTCTTCCCGCTATAGAAAATCTGCTTTATTTTATCTCTCAAAGTAAAATTCTTCGTAGTCTGATAATAGAAATTATTTCTCCCCTTGTTAGTATAGCTGTATTGCATTTTCAACATGGTGGATAGTGTGCGCAATTTGCAGTGAAGAGCATCTTCATTCATTTGTCTGAAACGGTTAGGTTCCATCTTGTCTTCTCGCCAGATAGAATTTCATTTGTTGCTCACGCGAGAGCGGTGCTCTTAGCGGACTCACCACGTCACTGACAAATGACGAAAGCCTTGCGTAGCACCTGATTTACTGACGAAAATGGCAGATAATAAACAGAGACAGGTGACAACAGGAGACGGGAGTAAAGACGTTAATAGTATTCCATACCCTTTACGATCGCGAACGGTAGGTTCCCGTGTGGAAACTGAACTAACCATGTCTGTAACAGGGGAAAGTGACCATAAAGTCCAAACTCTTCCCGCTGCAGCTACAAATGACCTCGGTGCGTTAATGGAAATGCTGAAACAACAGTTTGACGCAGTAAATGAGACTATAAAAACACAAAATGAGACTGTTAACGCCCGATTAGATGCTGTAAGCGAATCATTAAAAACAGAGCTAGGCACAATCAAAACAGATCTGCATAAAGAAATTACGGCTGAATTAAATACCCATTTGGGTGAGGTGCAAACTAAGATCAGTGATCAAATTCAGAAAATGTAGAAACAGGTGAAAAGTGAAATAGCTGAAGTATCTGGAACATTAAACACAAAAATTCAGGCAGCTACCAAAGAAATAAACTCAGTTAGAAATGCAGTATCTGACATTGAAGGTGTAGTAGAGGATCTGTCGAGGCAGATAGACTCAATCAATATCGAAGAACAGGTTAAGAGCACTGTGAAAGCACATGCAGAGGCATTGTCGGAACACTACGGTGAATGGATAAACGGTAAAGATATTCTTATCGAAAAGAAGGTCGGGGAGGAGCTTAGGGAGACTGTCAAGGATGTAACTTATGAAATCTTAGCTGCTCCTGGTAAGTCGGGAGACACAGTGGTTTCTGAATTGGGACAGATTCGGAGGACACTTACACGGGATCTTCCCGAGTGGAAGCAGCAAGTAGTGGACGAAGTCAGAATGCTGAGAAACTGGGTAGAAAATCCGCACACACATAGGCAAACTATAGGGAACAACTCTTTAGACAGTGACGAATGTCAGTCAACTCCTTATCGTTCACCGCCTGATTACATGCAAAACAATAGTCCTGTTGAGTCCCGAGTAGGGAAACTAAATGATCCGCCCACAATTGTGAGTTTAATGCAAGAGGAAAGTGTGATTAAGCATCGCACTTTTCCTGTTTTTCATCCGCAGAAGCGAGAAACACACCCCATCGTGTTCCTAAAGAATTTTTCCGGGATATTTCCCAGTTTCTGGACAGACAGACAGCGTATTCAGTTCGTCACTGGCTTTATTTCTGGTGATGCAGCATTATGGGGAACGGAAATGGTAGACACGTGTAGGAATTATGAAGAGTTTGAGAAAATGTTCTTGGCAAAATTTTGGAGTAATGGGGTACAGCAAAGATTAAGGAAGGAGGTGTATGGTGCGGAAATTTTCAATGAGAAGCATGGAAGTCTCCGGCGATACTTCGAGAAGTATCTAGCAAAAATTCCTCCAAGGACGTAATTATGATTCTCAAAAGCAAACTCCCTGTGTCTATTAGAGAGAAACTAGTAAATGTGTCCGAAGAAGACACGGATGTATTCCTTTCTGTGCTGGATTCCTTAGATTTAATTAGCGAGGATGTGCGCTCCAAGGTTGGCAGCGGCAAATTCTTCCCTGGCAGCCAGCAGAATGCATCGCACGCGGACAACAATGCGCCGAAGGAGCGAGCTACTGCGACCGCTGTTACCAACCTGCCAGCGGTTATCAAAACGCAAACGGCAATAACTTTAAACGGAAGCAGAAAACCAATTACAGTAATCAGCAGAGATACCACCCAATTTACAACCACCAGGTACAACATCAGTACGGAAACCCACCCTTCAATTCTGCGCCTGAGCAGTATGGAAATTCTCCACAAACGATTGGTAATTTTTCAAATGGGCCAGTGTACAATCAAAGTTATAGGTCGAAAAATAGCAAGTGGCATGGGCAAGGCGGAGGCCACCCAGCACAACATCAGAACAACTTTTCACAGGACAGAGGACCGCGGAACAATTTTCAAATGGCACCAAATGCGAACTTTCCTTCGCAGGGAAATGGTTTTGTCGGGAACCAAAAGATCGGGCGACAGCAGCCGTCTCAAGTATTCTATTCACAAGTGAATGCACCCAGTGGATTTTACCCCTTTACACCGGCATTTGTACCACATAACCAGCACCAATATGAAACGGAACAAACACTTAAGGCCATGAATGACAAACAGGTTAAACATCCTGCGGAAAATTAGAGGCAGCGCCTTTCAGCCTCCTAGAGGTCGCTGCCGGTTCCAGTGGGGGTACTAACGAATACTCTGATTCTGAGTATGTTAATGCGATACGGTACGACCATGAGACCGACTTACGAGATGACCTCACCTGACCTAGAAGCTCAAGACATTAATGACATTTATGATGAAGAGGTCCAGGCTTCGATTAAGATTTCTATTGCCAACATTCCTGTCACAGCCATTGTTGATACAGGAGCAAACATCAATGTGATGTCATCATGTCTTTTCAGACAGGTGTCTTCTGTTTCAAAAGTTTTATCATTGCCGATTCAGGGTTGATCCATATCGGGAGCGATTGGTCCATTGAAACAGAGAGTTAGTTTACAGACGCAGCTTCAACTGCAGATAGAATCTGCTTTGGTTTTTTGCCACTTTCTAATAGTAAAGAACTTGTCAGTTCCATGTCTCTTGGGGATGGAGTTTCTTCGACAAAGAAAAGCAGTGATAGATATTGAATCTGGAGTGTGTACCTTTATCGTAAATCAACAACAAGTTGTTGTTAACTTGTTAAGGAGTAAGGTGAAGGCAGTGTTGACATTGCATCAGGTTTGGAGACGACAGAGGACAGGCAAACCGTGCTTTGATCAGACAAATGACCTGACTAAATGGGATTACATAAATGACAATGAGTATGAAGACTTACTTCCTGACAAAGACGAGATCGATGCTAAAGCCAAGGAATCGACTGAACTCAGGGGGGAGCAGAAATATGAGTTGTTCCATTTATTAGTAAGTTACAAGAAAATCTTTTCAAAAGAAACCAGGAGTAATAAAAGGGTTCGAGTATAAAATGGAAGTGCTTCCCCACTCAACGTTCTGCAAAGCAAGCTATTCAGTACCCTACGCCCGACAAGAAGCTGTAAAGCATGAGATTAGGAAAATGCTGTGTTGGGATGTTATCGAGTTATCGAATTCGCCGTACTCAAGTCCCTTGTTGTCCGTACTTAAACAGGACGGTAGTGTCAGACTAGTACTGGACGCCAGATCAATAAACAAAATAATTGTACCGATAAGGACTCGACCTGAAGCACTTGAGGAGCACTTGCAAAAATTTCATGGCATTAGATTTTTGAGTACACTTGATTTAAGAAGTAGCTATTGGCAGGTGAAATTGGCCAAGGAATCCAGAAAATATACTGCTTTTATATTTGCCGACCGCTCATATCAGTTTAAGGTCATGCCTTTTGGTTTAAATGTAAGCTCGGGAATATTTATTTCTGCTCTCGATTTTGTGTTAGGACCTGAACTTCTGGATGAGGTAACTGTTTATGTAGATGAAGTGTTGATAGCCACTAAGAACTGGGAAGATCATTTAGCTATTCTACGAAAGGTGTTTCAGAGATTTCAAGAACATGGTGTTACAGCAAATCTGAAAAAGTCAAAATTTGGAAAAGGCGAGGTAAAGTTTTTAGGTCATGTGATTACACCTGAAGGGATTAAACCCGACCCGGAAAAGTTGTCTGCGATTAAGAATTTCCCTACACCGGTAACTAAGAGGCAACTAAGAGGATTTCTCGGTCTTTCGTCTTTCTTTCGACGATTTCTGTCTGGTCAAGTAATGAACAATCCCGCTTTGCACAATCTTCTCAAGAAAAGTACGCATTGGATTTGGACACCAGAGTGTCAGAAAGCTTTTCAGGCAATTAAAGATGGTCTTTTAAACAATAACATTCTCTGTCATCCACAAATGGACAAAGAATTTTGTATCACCTCAGACGCTTCGTTTGTTGGAATTGGATCTTGTTTGTTTCAGATTGAATTAGTAGACGAAACAGAGCAGATCAGAGTGATTAGTTTTGCGAGTAGGGTCTTAACAGAATGTGAAAAGTCCTATTCAGTTACTGAGCTGGAGGCACTTACAGTTATTTGGGCCTTCAAGAGGTTTAATTATTACATTTTTGGCAGATAGATAAAAGTATTTACGGACCATCAAGCACTTTCGTATCTTTTGATCTGTAAATTACAACATCCGCGCCTGACCAGGTGGTGTTTATTTTTGCAAGAATACGACTTTGATATTGTGTATATAAAGGGCAAGGATAACATTATTGCAGACGCACTTTCTCGTTCACCAGAAGGTCTGCCTGAGACAAGTGAGTTGGTAGAACAGATGTCGAATTACAAAGTTCTTCTTATGCAGGATCCCATTCATAGAAAATATTTCTTGGAACTGTGCAAGCAAATTCAGACACTACAGAGCACAGATCCTAAGTGGGGAAAATAATCAGACTTCTTCAAGAAAATCCAAACCATAAGTTGTCCAAATTCTTCAAGATTCATAATCAGGTATTATTTCATCGTACCTCTATGTCATCAGACAACTGGCTTGTTTGTATACCTAGCAGTTTTGTCGAACATCTTTTGTGGTATACCCACATTTCTTGGGGCCACTATGGTCCAGAGAAGTGTAAAAAGAAGATTGCTACTTACTGTTATGTGCCCAACCTACATCGTCGGGTACACAAATTGCTAAAATTCTGTGTCATCTACCAAAACGCGAAAGTTCTGAATATTCCTACTTTAATTCCATTGAATCCGATCATCGCAGAAAGACCTAATCAGCTCATTAGCATTGACCTGGCTGGCCCTCTACCGATGGGTAGGGGAGGTGTCAAATACCTCGTTGCTGTTCTCGACAACTTCACAAAATACGTTCGAATGTATGTTATGAAGACATCTTGTGCTCCGCCTATTATACGCTGTCTTGAAAATGACTATTTCTCTCAATTCGGAGTCCCCGAATCTATACTTTCAGATAATGCATCCAACTTTACTTGCCGCAAATGGCGTGAGTTTTTGGTCCATCACAATGTCAAGCAGATCTTAATATCACGTTTTAGGCCTCAGTCGAATTTGACTGAGCGGATCTTCAAGGAGTTTAACAGATTTGTTCGGACGTACATTCCAGACAAGCAAACTCGTTGGGTTGATTTTGTGACACCTTTTGAGGAGATAGTTTATAATTTGCCACACACTTCCACAGGTTTTACTCCACACGAGCTGATATCTCGAAAGAAGGAACAGAATGAGTGGGTTGACCCTCTTCCCAAGATACCTAGCCCTGAGGTAGATCTAGATGTCAAAATTCGAGAAGCTTTGAGTTCCATTACCACCAATGCTCAATTAAGGAAGAAAGGCTATGATAAAAAAATAAACAAAGTTGTAAATTACTATGTAGGTGAAAAGGTATTACTTAAGACTCATTTCAAGCCATCCTTAATATGTAAAAAAAATCGCAAGTGGCAACACATGTACCTTACCTTATTTTAAGGAAACCGCACATAGGAAGTTATTTATTAACTGACCCGGCTACGGGGAGAGTAAAAGGCTTATTTCACCACCAAGACTTAAAGAAATTTTATAATGGTAGTGGTTAAATACTGTCGTGGAAATGAATTCTTGCTTACTGGAAATTCCCTTGTGTGAACTGTTAATGATAAGTATTGTGTTGAACAGCGCACTGACTACATGGTAACGGCTACTACATGTCATCTTTAAGTATGAAATGCTATGTATGGAAAAATTGTTTATAGTGATGGACATGAACTGATATTTCTTCAACAAGCTGAAGCAGGAAATTGAGGTTGCACCAAGAATTTCAATTTAATTTTAAGTTAGTATTAAGAAGAAAAAAAGTGCTTGCGAGGTGATTGCCCGGAGCTATATAAATATGTAAAGGTGAGAAATGGAGGAGGATGCGTAAGTAAGCACTTCTCTCAAGGTACAAGAAGATTTATAGATTTATATTTAGTAATGTAAGTACTTGAAATTCTGTTGTAAAAGCCCAAATTACCTGCTTAAAAAAAGGGTATATGTTCAAACCGTCCAGACAGTGGACAGGAGTAGAAGAAATAGCTTAAAGTTCAGTTAAAGCGTGCTGTTAAATGGAAAAACAAGTGGTAACCCACATGTGTTCACGCAAGGAGACAATAAGCTGTAGTAAACTAAGTTAGGTGAAATACAGTACAAATAGAGGCAAACCATGAAGCATCAATAATGTAGCGTAAGTACTCCACGAGGCCAGTAATTGCCATGAAAGTAAACTATTTCCCTGTGATCTGAGCCCAATGTAAAGAGTATATGAGGAATGTTAGCTGACGAATTGATTTCAGTAGAATCGAGGTACTAAATAACCACACAGCAAGCCCCCTGTATCATAAAAAAGTCCAAGTAAAGATCTTCAGAAGATTTGTAGTGTAATCTAGCGACCATTCAATACCCTAATTGAAGGCTAATCTAAAGAACAAGCAATGCAGTGATATTTAAACTTAATATTGACTATAACCAGAGTAAGACGTAGAAGTAGCAAAGTATGCTGTAATGAAAGAGGTTGAAATTTATATATGTGCCTATGTTTATTATGATAATTTTATTTACATGCAGATTTTATTGCAAAAACGTCTCCTAAGACACTCCTCTTATGAAAGCCATTTTCCTTGTGCCCGTTCCTTTTGATCCTGGTTCATTAACCCAGACCAAGGGTCGACTTGTAAAAGGCACGTGTGCTTCGAAGCAAAGCAGTGCTTATGAGAAATGAGACACGTAGCGTGATGAACTTCGCTAGCTTTGGTAATGTTTGTTATGGACCGGTTGCGCAAACCCAGTGAACTGTCGGTAATTCCATTCATGCGAAAAATAGTAGACACGCGTTACCCTATTTTTTTTAACAGAGAACGATTGCTGAGTACATGAAGCGAAGAGGGAGACCTATTGTTATCCAGTCTGCCCTCAAATATAAAAAAAATTCGGCAAACACAAAGGAAAGCACAAAAAAAGAAGATTCAACGTTAAAGGCGTACTCGTTAAGTAGTAGATATGCTGCGTGGCAGTAGAAAATTATCTTGGGTGCACTAAAGAATAAATGCAACGAGTGTTGCGAAACCTGTAGTTTTCATAATGAGGAGATGAGCACTTAAAAGAAAGTTTGAAACAATATTTTTAGGTTCACTAGTGAAAGTAAACCTTGAGATATAAAGAGTCCATTCATAAAGCAGTTGTTCACTGGACTTAACAAAAGGAGTGACCATTAATTGTAAATATTAGCTCGTAAGTGATCTTTTGTAAATAGTAGAATATAAGTCTTTCTATACCAGTGGAGGAAACGTGCAAAATTGATTGTTTTGTAAATGAACTCTATCGGCCAAGGAACTAAGCACGAATGTTGTGTGAAGATGCACACCAAAGTGCGACGTGCACAATAAAAATAACTGTTCACTGTATACTAGTGGTAGTGTTGTACTGCAAGTGTAAAAAGAAGTCAAGGCTACGACAACAGGTGCAACGCAAAGCTCAGTGTTGTTCTAAGTGCAGCGACAGCTAAAACATTCGTCGTCACTTACCTGTGAGCCTCATGGGAGGCAGTTGACAGAGAAGTATGGAGGCAGCTTCAGTGTCCGGCTCCTCCGATGGAAAACGCGCGCGAGGTGTTTGTATCGATGCACTCGTGTGATACGAAGTTCACAAAAAAAAAAAAAAGGGAGCAATCGACGACCAGCAGCTCTGTTAGAGCCTGAGCGCGAACGGATACTGAGTATTGGAGCTCACGCAACACTGTGCAGCCGCTGCGAGTGGCTGACGTGTGGGTGACGAAACAATCCAAACTTTAAACTGCTAACCGCCATGACTTCAATCGTACATACTGGAGGAAAGACATTTGCACACTTGTGTGACTACATTTTCATACGTAAATTAAGCAATTTTCTTGAGTTGAAGTTAAGATGAGTGAGAAGTAGATTGTTAGATTACTCAGGCCTTAAAGCCATTAATACCGGCACTCCTGAATACTGCTCAAAATGAATTATAATCCTGTGTCTTGATGGACAAAGAAAATGAATTTGCATTATAGGAAGACCCTAAACTCCAGACCAGTCCCGATCCTTAACAAATGTATCCAATAGGTTGTAAGTCATACTAATAATTTTCCACTTCTTCTGTTTCATATTGTAAATAAAAACCCGGGAAGCCACTTGAATTCCTGGCACCACAGTGGAAAGAACAGATGTACTGCATGATGAACGCCGTAGACAGCTAACACAGAAAGTGAAAGCATCACGAAGTGTAGTGCTACGTTATTAAACTGTAATTGAACCACAAGGAGTCAACAGATGCTCGAACATTGTCCACTCTAGTTTAGTGAAAATAAGCAGTCACTGTACTCATGTATTATTTGTTAAGCTCAAGAGAAAGTAATTTCTGAATTCTATCCCCTGAAGTGCGAAACGAACGTTCACTTATTGTTATAAGCAAATATGGACCAAACTTAAATATGCACATAAATGTTAATCTTGGTATTATGGAATGAAGTGACTGATGAACAAAGAATGAAAAACTTTATTTTGAAAAATGATAAATATCTGATATATGTTTATAAATGTAATTTCAATTTATGTACTTTATACGTCAGTAACATTATGTAAATGTCACACCAAAAATCACGAATATCTCATGAGGACATGAGAATCGAGGTAATCCTTCGGCATTCCCTCTCTCCTCATGGGAGGCAATGTGATATTCGCTATTTTTGACTTCATTAAAACAGCAAATACGAGTAGTTAATACTTTCAGCAAGAAGGCAAATACTTGTTTATAAATAATGATTAATGTATAATGAGGCGTCGCATGGCGACGGTGGAATTTTCTAAATAATGTAATTCGTCGTCTTTGGGCGGCAATATAAACAGAAAAATACGGATAGATATGCGATCCTTCACTATTTTGTTCGCTGGAGAGTAAATGAAGCCTTGAGCGCTAAAGACTTGTGCTGTTTTTCTCAAGTAAGACGGACGCAGATTTATGGCAGTCTGATCTAATTTTTACTAAATGTATAAAAACGTGTTATGTCTAAGTTTGAGTGAAGTGTAAAGAACTGTTATAACTTACCGTGACGACGCACGAGCGACTCAAAGGAGACAATGGCTATATAAAAGAGCGCTCAATGGACATGATATGGACATAAAAATCTACCGTCATTGTAGTATTAAGCTTAAGGTACGGTATATGTTTTAGTTATAATAAATATTTGTTCTGGGAATACTGAATCATTTAGCAGTGCTCATTTCTATTATCTCCTCAGTATTATTTTCATTTTAATTATGCATTTTGCTAATATTACAGACACCAAGATCAGCAGTCCAATGTGCGTGTTACATTGATAAAAAGAAAACTGTTTTATCGTCTTCTTGCATCAGCTTTAATATTGAATTTCCCTTTTGTGTGATGTTACAGTTGTTTTTGTGCCCTTAAGAACTGTCTGGTCCCTTAGGAAATTGTTTTGTCATAACAATAACTTCACAACCGGGTATGATCGTATCTACGATCATGAAGTAATTAGAAAGACGATAACGCAATTTCTTAATCAATAGCACGCTAGTTGTGACTGCCTCAAGCCACGCGAAACTGCAAGTAAAAACTATTCACATCTCATAATGCAATATTTTATGACAATGGTCAATCCATGATTCTTATGCCAATTGTGATTGATAAAACAGTTAGTTAAATCTCAATTTCCAACTTTCCATTGAATAACAACATCACTTTTATTTTGTAACATCACAAATCCAACCGCTGGTATTGCGGCGTTGTCCAGCACCCGCAGCTCAAGTGACGTACGCTGCGCGCGCACTTGAGTTTGTTAACGTAATAGTTGAGCTGTCCGTCAGTGTACTTCAATTTCAATTATTTACCCAAACTCAATAAAAGTGTTCATCCTACCGCTGCACCGTGGTGTGCTTAGACTTGTGCATAGTGCAGCCATCGATGCTGTGGCGAGAAGGTTCATGATTTACGGCCCAGGCATTTGTTCCAGTCATAATCCACATGTTTCAGTGGTTGAATTAGGCTCACGCTATGTGCATCCCGAAGACGCTTGAATGGGTTCAAGGCAAGTTTTCATTGTTTTTATTCCATTCCATACCCCCTATGTGGTAGAATGTCTTGCTCGTATGCGAGTCCACCGAAGATGTAATGTTCATCACTGTCCAGCATTGGCACACGTGTTTTACGGGAACACACGGAATCACGGGTTTCCATTATTCACAGTTTGTAGAAAATTCGCAGTTATTAGTTCACATGTGCAGTCCTCGAAAACACATTCAGCTTTACATTGCGTCATATACGTAGTTTTTTTCATTTCACAACTGTTACGATAATCTAAGTATTTACATTTTAAAATATATTGACAGGTCGGGTTTTCATGTTTCTTATTCCGTACGTATGCATTTACGTCTATTTACACAAATATTGTACGAAAGTGTACACATTGCTCGAAACGGTGCCTCATCAGTGTGAAATGCCTTATAGTCCACAAATTCAGATAAATCTTTGTGTGGATAGAGCCCTTTTTCCTTACTACTGTTTAAGTATACTAACTTATATGCTACAGGGTGAGGGATTTTTGATATAACAAATGGCCCTGTGTACTGCAGTTACCACATGCGATTCAACTTACCTTACTTTGTCAATTTTGGATGAGTCCTAAGGACTACTTGTTGCCCTACACGGCACTCGACAGTGCGTCCTAATTTCTTATCACACAACTCTTTTCTTTAGTGCTAACAAGTGCCTCACGTATATTCTCCTCATGCGGTATTTTCTTCCTAGGCACCTTGGGTAGATGTTTTCGCAGTAGCCTACTTGTCTTTTGCCAAATAGCAATTCTGCTGGTGTAAAGCCGGTTAAGTTATGTGGGCGATTGTTAACAACTTGCTGGAGAGGGGAAACGTATTCGATCCAGATTGTGCATTTGAGAGAGGTGTAAGTCCGGGTAAATCTTTTTAATTCCTTAAATGTTCTCGCTATGGGGCTAGCTTCTGGGTGAAACCTGGATACAAGTATATGTTTAATATTGTCGGTGCTGACGAACTCTTTCCAACAGTTGCCTGTAAAGTATGGCGTGTTGCCGTCCTCAGTATTTCCGGCTTGCTTACAGTGGGTGGATAATTCTTCTGATGATGGTGTTCGCAGTCACTGACTACACATCAAACAATTTGACATACTTGGAGAAAACATCGTGTAGAGCAACAACGTATCTTTCACCTACTTTCCCTTGTGAGTACTGTCCAGCTGCGTCCAAGGAAACTATCTCCAAGGGTCTTTTAGGCAATACTGGGTGTAGTTCAATTAGTTTTGACTTATTTGTATGCTTAGGCCCTCTGACATTTCCGTATTTCCTGCAGAACTTTTCGTCTTAAATTTGGATAGCAACAGTAAGTGCTTATCTTACTAAGGCATCTGAAGACGCTGTAGACTCCCCAAACATTGTGTGTACTGTAAAGTCGTTAACGTGATCCTCTGGCAAACAAACATACCACTGGCTCTACTCTGGGTGGTCTCGGTGAAACAACACACCTTGGTAATCATAAAAAAACTTTTCAACCTGTCATCATTGTTCTCCAGCAGTTTTAGGCTTACCTTTTGCAATATGAGTAGCACAGTTATAGCTCACTAACTCACTCGTACCTCATGAACTATCTCACTAGAACTTACCTAGAACCTACTAAAAGGCCCTACTATAATCCACATTTTTGGTCTAACTCACAAAATTTCATTTAAAAAAGTCTGTTTTGTATTAAATCGCTTAGAAAAATTAATAAAAACACACATCCATCAATACTAAAGACAAACAAGTAAAATACATGTTCATAGAGATCAGACTCCTAAAAGGAATTGCCTGATTTGTGTCCTCTACAAACCACTTGAAAGGTAACGGGTGTGCCTGCTTCGAAACTGCTCTTTCAAGTCTTAAATCGACACACGAGCATATAATTACAGCCTGTGATAATAACAAAAAATTTCGGGCAGTAGTCCTTCGAATCTGAAATTTAAGTCGATGCTTTCTTCTTCAAATGTATCGCTGCTGCTCTCTGCTTAGAACGCACCTCAGTTAAAGACGTCAGTTTGAAGGCTACGTACAGCGCTGCCATGTATCGGACGTCTGTGAAACTGTAGCAGCTATAGAGGGAATATTCCACGATATTCCACAACAAATTCATCATTTTTCCACCCAAAATTTCTCGAGAAAGAGCAGTAATTGCGTTTCTTTTGGCGGAAAACAAGAGAATTGTTTTATTTATGCTAGATACTCTGTAAATATGCACTTGTTTTTGTGTTGTGACCCCTGAATTATATAACCAAGTGCAATATATTTCCACAGTGGCTTCCATTATATAAGTTTGATTATGCCTAACATTGTGGTACTTGAAAATGGGCAAAGGCCGAAATCTTGATTGTACAGTAGCAAAAACGATATATACAGTTAAATGGCTGAACCTACACTCACCCACACACGCAACCCATTCACCCACATACCCTCCCCCCCGACGACCACCCGACACACACACACACACACACACACACACACACACACACAAACATCGTTAAGATCCTCTACGTAGGAGAGACGTTTAGTGTGTAGCCTTCCAAAAGTAACGCAACACATCCCTTTCATGAAAGCAGGTTGGTTTTAATCAGGAGTCTAATACACCATTTTATTCCCCAATCTTTTTTCTCCAAGCGTCTCAGCGTCTTGCTGCATCAATAACCTCCTCATTAGCCACGTACTGCTTCCCCTGGAGTGTGTCTTTCATTGGGCCAAAGAAACGAAGTCGAAAGGTGAGGTATCCAGGGTGTAGGGTGGACGAGAAAGAACAGTCCTATAAAGTTTTGTGAGCTCCTCTCGTGCTCGCAGCATTGTGTGGGCCCTTGCGTTTTCGTGGACAAGGAGAAGTTCTTTTGCACTTTTGTGGCGACGAACACACTGAAGTGGTTCCTTCAATACCGAATCTCGAGGGTAGCACAATACACTTCCGAGTTGCTACTTGCACCGTGAGGTAGGACTCTTCTTCTTTCCTCTGTAGTGGTAAATCCAAGGATTGGTTTGCAACAGCTACAATGGCAGCTTGTCTCCATTCTGTGCGTCTTTCAGCTTTTCTCTTCATTTCTTTATAGGTGTTACATCCCACATCTTTCACGATTTGATCCATGTACCTCAGTCGTGGTCTTCCTCTTGGTCTTTTTCCCTCGACATATCCCTCTATGATTTTATTCAGGAGTCTTTTATGTCTTAATAGATGGCCTGTAAATTGCACTCTTCTTTTAACAATGAAACTCCAGAAGCTTCTCTTCTCACCTGCTCTTTGCAGAACCACTTCGTTTGTGACCTTGTCGATCCATTTTATTTTAAGCATGCGTCTATAGCACCACATTTCAAAAGAATTTAGCTTCTGATCTTCCTCTGTCCCGAGAGTCCATGTTTCACACCCATAGCATGCCACACTCCACACATATGATTTCAAAAATCTTTTCCTGATTTCAAGGCTGATGCTCTTAGATGTTAATATGTTTTTCTTCTTGTTAAAAGCAGCCTTTGCTTGAGCTATTCTACTTCTCACTTCTGCCTTGCTCCTTCCATCCCTGGTAATATTACTGCCCAGATAAGTAAATTTATCAACTTGTTCAAGCAGTTCATTGCCTACATGAACTTGGACTTTCACTTGATCTTCTTTGTCGCATTCCATTACTTTTGTTTTTGCTTTATTAATTCTCATATTATATTCTTCACCCATAACTTTGTCCATTCTATTCAGTAGGACTACCAGATCTTCTTCACTTTCAGCCAGGACAGCTATATCATCGGCATATCTTATCATATCTATTCGTTGGCCATGAATTACTACACCTGTCTGTGAATTTTCCCTTACTTTTTTCAGCGCCTCTTCAATGTATACGTTAAAGATAACAGGGGATAGTACGCAACCTTGTCGGACACCTTTCCGTATCTGCACCTCTTCTTGTTTTGTCCGTCCACGGATAACTGCTGTCTCGTTTTTGTACAGGTTCCATATCATTTTTCTATCTTTATGGTCTATTCCTACTTTTTTGAGTACCTCAAACATCTTATCCCATTTAACATTATCAAAGGCTTTCTCTACATCTACGAAAGCTATGTATGTTTTCAGGTTCTTATCTAGTCGTTTCTCTATTATTAGTTTTAGAGCAAATATTGCTTCTCTGGTTCCTCTATCTTTCCGGAATCCAAACTGGTCTTCGGAGAGTGTAGCTTCGACTTTTTGTTCTATGCGTTTTAGGATAATTGAGGTTAATATTTTAGAGGCGTGAGTAACTAGGCTGAGCGTCCTATAATTTTCACATCTTGTAGCATTTGCCTTCTTTGGAATGGGGATCATAATGTTTTTCTCAAAGTCTGTAGGAATTTTACCCTGCTCATACATGTTGAAAACAAGATTATACAACTCCTGATTCAGTTTTGCTCCTCCAGATTTCAGAAGTTCGGCTGGGATATTGTCTATACCAGGCAATTTGTTGTTTTTCAAATTTTTCAGAGCTAGTTCAAACTCTTCCTTTAATATAGGTTCACCTATGTTGTGTGCATCTACTTCTGTTTCTTCTTCCATGATGTTTTCAGACAGGTCTGGTCCACTGTACAGTTTTCCTATATAGTGTTTCCATCTTCTTGCAACTTCATCATCGTCATTCAACATATTGCCATTTTCATCCATCACAGCCCTACACTTGTTTCTTCTGTCTCCAAAGCAACGTCTCACACATTTATAGGCCTTGTCGATATTTCCCTTGCTCATGTTGTCCTCAACTGCAATACAGAGATCATCAAGGTATTTTTCTCTTGCTTGTTTGGCCTCTCTGTTGATTCTGTTTTTCAGACTCTTGTATTTCTCTTGGTCTTCCTTCTTCACAGAATTTTTTAATTTCCTTCTTCCTTCCATCATATTTAGTAGATCATTAGTGATCCATTGCTTCCTTTTCTCTGTCCTTTCTTTTCCTATTACTTCTTCTGCTGCTTCTAAAATACCAGTTTTTATTTTTTCCCAGCTGCTTTGGATGTCGTTGCAGCCCTGTGTATTTGTTTTCTTGTCTGTTTCTAGTTGATAGTGCTTCAGTGTATTTTCGTTTTTCAGGTTTGTCAAATCCTATTTACATGTACTTCTTTTTTTAATGTTCTTGAATTTTAGTTCAGTCGTCATCATAACGGGTATGTGGTCACTTTCCACATCACAGCCTGGATATGATCTGCTGTCCTTAACTCGGTTTTTAAATCTTTGCTTCACTAATATGAAGTCAATTTGATATCTGTTAATGTCACCAGGCATTTTCCAAGTATATCTTCTTCTTGGATGATGATTAAAGAAGGTATTTGTAATGCAAAGTTTATTTCTTTGGCAGAATTCTACAAGTTTATCCCTTCTTTCATTTCTTAATCCTAATCCAAAACTCCCTGCCACATCCTCTTCTTTACCTTCCCCAACAACGGCATTCATATCTCCCATGACGACAAGGATTTCAGCTCCTTTAATTCTGCCAATTACTTCTTCAAGGTGGTCATACATCATGTCGATTTCATCATCCTCGTGCCTCGTCGTTGGCATGTATACTTGGATTATGATTGTGTCTCTTGGTTTAGTTTCCAATCGGACATAAATTATCCTCTCACTATGTTGAACAAATCCTTTTACTCTCAACCCCATCTCTTTATTGAGGATAATTCCCACTCCTGAAATCCCGGGATTGTCTTTTGCTGTTCCAGTGTGTATGATTCTGTAATCCCCTGACCAAAAGTCGCCAGCGTTTGGCCATCTCATTTCTGAGACTCCCAGTACATCAATATCCATTCGTTTCATTTCCATTTTCAAGTTTTCCAGTTTACCACATTTAAGAAGTGAGTTGACGATCCATGTTGCTATCCTTCTTATATTAATGCTTTTGGATTTTGGTACCTCTTTAGTTGTCCCCGCCCGGAGATCCGAATGGGGGACTATTTTACCTCTGGAGAATTTAACCAAAGAGCTTTCCATCATAAGCTTGGGATACCCACCCGGGTCTTTAATGGAGTGGCTTCCCGTTGCCTTCTCCATTCTATGCCGTTGGCCACCTTGGGGCTCCTCCGCCTTTAGGAGCAGTTTCCCATCCCAAGGGCAAGAGAGTGCCCTTCCTTCTAGCCGCTCATCCGCCCTCCTAGAAGGCCGTTGGCAATTGATAGAAGGTAATCTCCTTATCCCGGGAGATATTCGGCTCAGCAGAAGTATAGGTTGGAAATGGAAGACCCCATAGCCCCCGAAACCTAATAGCGTCAGGGTCGGAAAAGAACAAGAGTTGGCCAAGGGTGGCCAAATAGGAAAGATAAAAGTGAGGAGGCTGACATAAGTAAGTGGAAGCAATGCCAGGACTCAGCTCAGCCACGCACTTACTAGGTGTGACTCACTGAGATATGAGGTAGGACATCAAACAGAATAACCCCCACGGAGTCCTAGAAGACCGTCGGCATGATTTTACCGATTGAGGGTACGTATTTGAACACTTTCTACAGACGAGAGGTGACGTGGCCCCTCTCCATACACTACCGTTTTGTTTCCGGCTGGAAGTGTTGTGATCGATACAGACATTTGCGGAACTTCCAATAATTAAAAAAAAAAGACTGTAATATGTCCCTCGTCGAGTTCCCCAATGTGCAGGGGGCGTTTAATAAATGTATTGGACAGAAAATTGTCACGGCCTCAAAATGCGCAAGCAATTCCGCGCAGATGGTGTTCGTTGCTCTTTATAGTCTTCCGTTAGGAGGAAGGAACATGGCGGACACACTACTTTAACTACCCCAGATGGTGGACGAGCGTATCAGCGCTATCAACAGAGACGTGCTGCAGCAAGGTGTTTGATTGTGATCCGTCAATCATCTTGAATGAGAGTGTTCGCACGTTCCAACATTGCAAGAGTCACGGCTGTACACTACCCTCCGGCAAGCGGGAGATCGAACAGGTTTGTACGACTTCGTTGGGATGATTAAAGATGCCGTGACCAACGGCCCTCCGTGCTTTTGTTCACTGCCAGCTCTCCGTCGACATTCTGGAAGCTCTTAGGAGGATCTGCGACTCTCGGTTCTTCCGCTAAAAGAAACTCAATTAAAGCTCTGTTCTTGGAACGCAACACAGTTACAGCCGCCTGTTTGAAGGCTACGTATAGCGCCACCATACATCGGACGTTTATGAAACTGTAGGACCTGAAGTCGGAATATTCCACGATGTCCTACGACAAATTTAGCAATTTTCCACCTGAAATTTCTCTAGAAAAATATGTCTTGAAATACTTACTGTTCGTCGCTTGTGGTAACGTTCTTGTGTTCTAATACACTACTGGCCATTAAAATTACTACACCACGAAGATGACGTGCTACAGACGCGGAATTCAACCGACAGGAACAACATGCTGTGATATGCAAATGATTAGCCTTTCAGAGCACTCAAACAAGGTTGCTGCCGATGGCGACACCTACAACGTGCTGACATGAGGAACGTTTCCAACCGATTTCTCATACACAAACAGCAGTTGCCTGGTGAAACGTTGTTGTGATGCCTCGTGTAAGGAGGAGAAATGCGTACCATCACGATTCCGAGTTTGATAAAGTTCCGATTGTAGACTATCACGATTGCGGTTTATCGTATTACGACATTGCTGCTCGCGTTGGTCGAGATCGAATGACTGTTAGCAGAATACGGAATTGGTTGGTTCAGGAGGGTAATACGGAACGCCGTGCTGGATCCCAACGGCCTCGTATCACTAGCAGTCGAGATGACAGGCATCTTATCCGCATGGCTGTAACGGATCGTGCAGCCACGTCTCGATCCCTGAGTCAACACATGGGGACGTTTGCAAGACAACAACCATCCGCACGAACAGTTAGACGAAGTTTGCAGCAGCATGGACTATCAGCTCGGAGACCATGGCTGCGGTTACCCTTGACGCTGCATCACAGACAGGAGCGCCGGCGATGCTGTACTCAGCAACGAACCTGGCAGCACGAATGGCAATATGTCATTTTTCGGATGAATCAAGGTTCCGTTGACAGCATCATTATGGTCGCTTCCGTGTTTGGCGACATCGCGGTGAAAGCACATTGGAAGGGTGTATTCGTCATCGTCATACTGGCGTATCACCCGGCGTGATGGTATGGGGTGCCATTGTTTACACATCTCGGTCACCTCTTGTTCGCATTGACGGCACTTTGAACAGTGGACGTTACATTTCAGATGTGTTACGACCCGTGGCTCTACCCTTTATTCCATCCCTTCGAAAGCCTACATTTCAGCAGGATAATGGACGAGCATGCTGCAGGTCCTGTACGGGCCTTTCTGGATACAGATAATGTTCCACTGCTACCCTGGCCAGCACATTCTCCAGATCTCTCACCAATTGAAAACGTCTGGTCAATGGTAGCCGAGCAACTGGCTCGTCACAATACGACAGTCACTACTGTTGATGAACTGTGGTATCGTGTTAAACCTGCCTGGGCAGCTGTACCTGTACACGCCATCCAAGCTCTGTTTGACTCAATGTCCAGGCGTATCAAGGGCGTTATGACGGTCAGAGGTGGTTGTTGTGGGTACTGATTTCTCAGGATGTATGCACCCAAATTGCGTGAAAATGTAAACACATGTCAGTTCTAGTACAGTTTATTTGTCCAATGAATACCTGTTTCTCATCTACATTTCTTCTTGGTGTAGCAACTTTAATGGCCAGTATTGTACTATTTTAAAAAATGTTAAACTGTAAGTATCCCGAACTGCTGTGAGCTCCTCCCTGCGATTTGCAGATGAGACAGGTTTCTGTAGAGCGGATGCGACTACAGTAGATTTGATGGTCTTTGGAATCTTGCCACTGGTGTCGGTACGCTATGTTGCCACTCGGACGAGAGCCAAAACAAGAACTCCACGTGGTGGGCGACTGCGGTGCGTACGAGTACATGGCGTATTCATCATTCCGCGCGCCCGGCAGCACCGCGAAGCGCCGAGCTTGTAGCTGCCAAGGCGGCTGTCCAGACAGTCGCCATTAGCAGGCAGCCGGCAGAAGGCTGCATTATTTAAGACGGCCCCACCTGCCGCCGCCGCCGCCGCCGCCACCGCCTCACTAATGGATGCTGCCCGGCCAGAGACTCCGCTGTCGCAGCCATTACGCCGGGCGAGCTGCCGCTCCTCAGGTACGCTCCAAAACGCCGGCGCCAGAATTTTAACGCCTTACCTCCACCGGATCGTCTGCCGAGGCGCAGCTGGAGGAGCAGCGCATATCGGAGCGCGTGCCACTTTCGATCATATTACACTACAGGCCATTAACATTGCTACATCGAGAAGAAATGCAGATGATAAAGGGGTATTCATTGGACAAATATATTATACTAGAACTGGCATGTGATTACATTTTCACGCAATTTGGGCGCATAGATCCTGAGAAATCAGAACACAGAACAACCACTTCTGGCCGTAATAACTGCCTTGATACGCCTGGGCATTGAGTCCAACAGAGCTTGGATGGCGTGTACAGGTACAACTGCCCATGCAGCTTCAACACGATAACACAGTTCATCAAGAGTAGTGACTGGCGTATTGTGACCAGCCAGTTGCTCGGCCGCCATTGACCAGACTTTTTCAATTGGTGTGAGATCTGGCGAATGTGCTGGCCAGGGCAGCAGTCGAACATTTTCTGTACCCAGAAAGGCCTGTACAGGACAAGCAACATGGGGCCGTGCATTATCCTACTGAAATGAAGGGTTTCGCACGGATCGAATGAAGGGTAGAGCCACGAGCCGTAACACATCAGAAATGTAACTTCCGCTGTTCAAAGTGCCGTCATTGCGAACAAGACGTGACCGAGACGTGTAACCAATGGCACCCCATACGAACACTACGGGCGATGACGAGTACACGCTTCCAATGTGCGTTCACCGGGATGTCGCAAAACACGGATGCGTCCATCATGATGCTCTAAACAGACCCTGGATTCATCCGAAAAAATGACGTTTCGCCATTCGTGCACCCAGGTCCGTCGTTGAGCACACCATCGCCGGCGCTCCTGCATGTGATGCAGCGTCAAGGGTAACCGCAGCCACAGTCTCCGAGCTGATAGTCCATGCTGCTGCAAACGTAGTCGAACTGTTCGTGCAGATGGTTTTTGTCTTGCAAACGTTCCCATCTGGTGACTCAGGGATCGAGACGTGGCTGCACGATCCGCTACAGCCATGCGGATAAGATGCCTGTCATCTCGAGTGCTAGTGATACGAGGCCGTTGGGATCCAGCACGGTGTTCCGTATTACCATCCTGAACCCACCGAATCCATATTCTGCTAACAGTCATTGGATCTCGACCAACGCGAGCAGCAATGTCGCGATACGATAAACCGCAGTCCCGATAGGCTACAATCCGATCTTTATCAAAGTCGGAAACCTGATGGTACGCATTTCTCCTCCATACACGAGGCATCACAACAACGTTTCACCAAGCAACGCTGGTCAACTGCTGTTTGTGTATGAGAAATAGGTTGGAAACTTTCTTCATGCCAGCACGTTGTAGGTGTCGCCACCGGCGCCAATCTTGTGTGAATCCTCTAAAAATGATCTGCATATCAGAGCATCTTCTTCCTCTTGGTTAAATTTCGCCTCTGTAGCACGTCATCTTCGTCGTGTACCAATTTTAATGGCCAGTAATGTAGTTAATACATGGTGTTAGGAAATCGTCGTTACCAACTTCTAGGACCCGTAGTGGGGAGTGAGTACACAATATTTGGAATAGGAACTCATGTCCGGAAGCGTACCGTTTCCGTTCTACGACGTTTTCAATTCCACTGCTTAACTCATCTAGTTCTGGTTGAGGAATTGAAGTAGACCTGACACAGTATAATTATTATGTAACAATTTGAAAGAAAACACAACGAAACACCCCTTTATCACTTAAGCACATTTGTCTGTGTTAACACTGGAATATTCCGTCCTGTAGGTGCAGCATGCTGAGTTCTTTTCTTATTTTGGAATAAAGCAGACGTGTAGTACTTAAATGTTAATACAGACAAGTGTGCTTAAGTGATAAACGAATGTTTCATTGAGTGTCATTTCGAATTGTTACCTAATAACTGTACTGCGTCACGCCTAATTCAGTTCCGCCAGCAGAACTGGATGAGTTATGCGCTTGAATTAAAACCATCATAGATCGGAAACGGACCGTTTCTGGACATCAGTTCCGGTTCAGAATATTAAGTACCCACTCTAATCTACAAGTCCCAGAAGTTCGTAACGGGAATCTCCGAACACCCTGTATAATAGCAGATCGTTGTGAGCATAAGAGTATTCTTAAAAAATCGCTTAACCCTTTATTTGGCAATGTTGTCCTAAAGCTATTATAACTTCCTTCGAACGCTGTGTGGTTCTTTAGACGATGCAGGAGACACGAATAGGCGCTGTTAATGAACACAGAATTCAGGTGTTAATTTATTCTGCATCTACACTGAGGAGCCAATGAAACTGGTACACCTGTCTAATATCGTGTAGACACCCGCGATCACGCAGAAGTGCCGCAACACGACGAGGCATGGATTCGATAATGTCTTAAGTAGTGCTGGAGGAAACTGATACCGTAACTCCTGCAGGGCTGTCCATAAATCTGTAAGAGCACGAGGGAGTGGAGATCTCTTCTGAACAGCACGTGCAAGCCATTCCAAATATGCTCAGTAATTTTCATGCCTGGGGAGTTTGCTGGCCAGCCAGAATTATTTAAACTCGGAAGAGTGTTCCTAGAGCCACTCTGTAGATATTCTGGACGTCGCAATTGTGGGTGTCGCATTGTTCTACTGGAATTGCCAGATTCCTTCGGAATACACAATGGACATGAGTGGATACCGGTGATCAGACAGGATGCTTACGTACGTGTCACCTGTCAGAGTCGTACCTAGACGTGTCAGGGGTCCAATATCACTCCAGCTGCACACGCCCCACACCATTAGAAAGCGTCCACCAGCTTGAACTGTCCACTGCTGACATGCAGGGTCCATGGATTCATGAGGTTGTCTCCATACCCGTACACGCCCATCCAGTCGATACAATTTCAAACGAGACTCGTCCGACAGTGAACATGTTTCCGGTCATCATCAGTCCAGTGTCGGTGTTGACGGGCCCAGGCGAGGCGCAAAGCTTTGTGTCGGACACTCAAGAGTACATGAGTGGGCCTTCGACTCCGAAGCCCGTATCGCTAATGTTTCGTTGAATGGTTCGCACGCTGACACTTGTTGATGGCCCATAATTGGAATCTGAAGCATCTTGCGATAGGGTTGCACTTCTGTCGCGTTGAACGATTCTCTTCGGTCGTCGTTGGCCCCGTTCTTGCAGGACCTTTTTCCGGCCGCACCGATTTGACGTTTTACCGGATTCCTGATATTCATGGTACACTCGTGGAATGGTCGCACGGAAGTTACCCACTTCATCGCTTCTTCGAAAATGCTGTGTCCCATCGTTTTGAGCCAACTATAACACCACGTTCAGACTCAATTAAATCTTGAAAACCTGGGTTTGTAGCAGCAGCAACTGATCTAACAGCTGCGAAAGACACTTGATGTCTTGTATAGGCGTTGCCGACCGCATGGCCGTATTCTTCCTCTTTACATATCTCTGCATTTGAATACGCGTGCCTATACCAGTTTCTTTGGATCTTCGGTGTAATATCAAATAGCGAAAATAATACATAATTTATTTTACATTTAATATCAAGTAGTAAAAATAACACCTATCTTTGTTGCTGTAGTTGGAGCGTCAGTTGCAAACAGTAACCCTTTGAATGTTGAAACATATACAGCTACTAAAAAATTAATAATTCTGTCACTCTTATTACAATGTCTGTTTAGAAAATGGCTCTGAGCACTATGCGACTTAACTTCTGAGGTCATCAGTCGCCTAGAACTTAGAACTAATTAAACCTAACTAAGGACATCACACACATCCAAGCCGGAGGCAAGATTCGAACCTGCGACCGTAGCGGTCGCTCGGTTCCAGACTGTAGCACCTAGAACCGCACAGCCACCGGGCCGGCTCTGTTTAGAAGATATCGAGCCCAGGCCACAATGAAAGTTTTTGAAATACTATTTAATTGGCAAACACACGAAGTGGACTCATTGCACGAATGTTCGAACTTAAGTACACCCGCCTGAGGAGCTCCGGAAAGGGATGGCTTGCATCTCATTGTCAGCGACGTAATCGTTGGTGGCAGTGCCCTCGTGTCGCTGTGGCGGCTGTGGGAAACGCGGCGGCGTAACTTGCGGCGCGCTGTTTGAAACTGTAGCCCACCGGATAGCGGCCGATACCGCAGAAGCAACATCAGAATTGCACTCTGTTTTTGAGCAGCATCTTCCAAATTTCGTCCTTGTTTCGGTTACGATGAATTTAATTAACTTTCGAGCACTGTTATACAGGCATATTCTGTTGTCTCTAGTGAAAAGTTTCTGAATAGTGTGCATATTTGGCAGACATCGTGCAAGATTATGTGAGCATCAATTACCGGTGTAGCAGTTCATTCGATTTTGTAGTGCTGATTTTTATTGTGCAACGAAAACTCCTCATAAACGAAAAGAGGAAGTCTTGAAGGTGACAAGTGAGTTAAAGAGTTATTACCTGGGACACTGCAAGCGAGATGTGAAGCGAGTTGGTAGCAGGTCTGAAGCGAGAGGTTGAGAGGAGCAGTGTGCCTGCCAGCCACCAGCTATGATATACACTAGATTATAAACGGATGTACAGAGACATCAGCTAACTATTATCATAAGAGGAACTAATATTATTGAATTATTTTCTTTGCGAAACTCAAGACTACTGAAGGTATGTTTGCTCAATGCTAGTTGTAAGATTATTGTAAAAAGTCAGTCGCATTTGAACATTTGTAAAATAATTTCATTACCAGCAGCAAATATTTGAAGAAACGTTTTCAGAATATAATTAATTTTTGCCAGCAATGTTGCATTACTGATTATAATCCATCCCAAAAACCATCAACGAAAAACTTTGCAAACATTTTATTGTTGTCAAGAAATGTATAACTATGAATTACGTAACTTCAGTCAAATTAATTAAAGAATAACGTCAGCTTTTCTATTAAACAATAACGTCAGCTTTGGTAATAAATACAGCCACTTATTATGACAGCCCACCAGCAGCTAATAGAGTATAGTAAAACAGAGTAAGCATATTCATGTCGTAGTTCGATGTAGCAGTCGGATGGCGATCCAGTAACAGTAAAAAAGGTAAGGAACAGTTTTGGGTTATTACAGATAACGATTGAGAGCCACGACGGCGACACATTCTATGTTTCGTCGAAATAATCAGAAAATAACTTTTAATAAGCAGCAATTAAATTTATATGCGAAGATTGAGAAAGAGAATAAATTTTAAAGGGAAGATTTCATTTCTTATTATTAAGCAAGAGATAGAAATCCTAAGGAAAGGTTTCATAGGTTATTGTGGAAGGGAAAGTTGCGTAACAAAAAAAAAAAGAGACATATAGAGGAGACGGGAAGGTTTCACCACATACATCTACACTGAGGAGCAAAAGAAACTGTTACACCGGCCTAATATCGTGTGGGGCACCTTCTAGCGCGCAGAAGAGCCGCAACAGGAAATGGAATGATCTCGACAAGTATCTAAAGTAGTGCTGTAGGGAACTGACACCACGAATCTTGCAGGGCTGCCCATAAATCCGTAAGAGTACGAGGGGGTGGAAATCTCTTTTAAACAGCATGTTGCAAGGCATCCCTGGTATGTTCAATGATGTTCATGTCTGGGGAGTTTGGTGGGCAGCGGAAGTGTTTAAACTCAGAAGAGCGTTCCTGGGGCGTCTGTAGCAATTGTGTACGTGTGGTGTATCGCATTGTCCTCCCGGAATTGCCCAATTCCGATGGAATGCACAATGGATATGGACTGATTCATATGGTCAGATTGGATGCTTACGTGCGTGTCACCTCTCAGAGTCGTATAGACATATCAGGGGTCCCTCGTCACTCCAACTGCACACATCAGACACCAGTATAGAGCCTCCACCAGCTTGAACAGTCCCCCTGCTGACATGCAGGATCCATGGATTCATGAAGTTGTCTTCATACCTGTACACGCACATCCATTCGATTCAATTTCAAACGAGACACGTCGGACAAACCAACATGTTTCCTGTCATCAACAGTAAAAAGTCGGTGTTGGCCCGTGCGAGGCGTAAGGCTTTGTGTCATACAGTAATCAAGGGTACACGAGTGAACCTTTGGCTCAGAATGCCCATATCGATGATGTTTCGTTGAATGGTTCGCACGCTGACATTTGTTGATGGCGTAGCATTGACATCTGCGGCAATTTTCAGAAGGATTACACTTGTGTCACGCTGTACGATTCTGTTCAGTCGTCATTGGTCCCGTTCTTGCAGGATCTTTTCCGGCAGTAGGGGTGTCGGAGATTTGATGTTTTAACGGATTCCTGATATTACGGCATACGCGTGAAATGGTCGTACGGGAAATTCCCCACTTCATCGCTACCTCGTAGATGCTGTGTCCCATAGTTCATGCCTTGAATATGACGCCATATTCAAAGTCAGTAAAATTTTGATGAACTGCCATTATAGCAGCAGTAACCTATCCAACAACTGCGCCAAACACCTTCTGTATTATACAGGCGTTGAAGACTGCAGCGCCGTACTCTGCCTGTTTACATATTTCCGTACTTGAATACATGCCAATTTTTTGGCGCTTCATTGTGTTTTAAGTAACTTAATACTTTTTCTTCATAATATTTCCGTGTGTGCCGAATAAAGGTATTGCATCGGAAATGGAAATTTTATCAAAATTCAATGAAGGAGCAGTTGGGCGATGAAATTTGGGGCTGCTGGTAGAGTGTGGTAACAGTCGGCAGCCAGTGGGCCAGGCAAGTAAAACATGGGATTCACGGGCACGGAGCTGCAATGGCGGTATTGCACGCACAATTTGTTTTGAGTGGAGCAACAACGAGGCAGGAATTTGCAGCGTTGTTTTACGTTATTTTGGTATATGATGTGGGGCAATAGGCCAGAGCTAAGAGTGACGAGTTGTAAGTAGCTGACGTGTGGGAATTTATCCCTGCCATAGCTTCTGTCTCTCCCTGACACTATGTCAGAAGCGAGGGAGAAAACCAATATAAATAGACAGGCAATTTTAGCTTGCAAATGAGTGTGCCAGGTCAGTTGAACATCAGGATGTACCGGTGCTGGTCTACACTTATTGGGGCCAGTCTGGTAGCAATGTTATAAAAATTCTGCATAAGCCTGTACTTTGTTTCTATGTACTTGTTCGTGGTATATTCCATCTCTGGGCACACAACACCAGGGCGGGACAGAGCGGCAGCCTGTAACTTGGAGATTGCACGGTCTGCCTGAAAGAGGGCAGTGACAGCGGTCTGCCGTGGGTCCAGGAGGCGCTCGGTTGCCCTCAAGTCTATGGGCCCTGTTCGCTTCCCACCTGGCGTACCGGGGTCCTGGCGAGACGTACGCTGTGGAAGACGCAGCAGCACTGTGTCAGCGCCAGAGACAGCGGCGTGTGTTGCCATCCGGCAATCACCACTAGCGGCAAGTTGTGGCACAGCGTCCAGGAGGGCGCGGGTTCGAGTCCAGCCCTGTCCTGGTAGCAGCGGCTGGCCAAGGGCCTCGGGTGACCAGTACACCCATCTTCGTCCCGTGGTCGGACAGAGCAGGCCAAATGGGGTGGAGGGCGGCGAAGTTTAGGGACTGGAGCAATCTCCGGAATCGGGAAAGCGCGGCCGACTTCCGTCGGAGGGCGACCTTGATGATGGCAGCAGCTTTGTCGGCATACCAGGAGTTTTCTGAGCCTGCTGGACTTGCGGGACAGCGTGCGGGCGGCATGCCGACATTACGCTTCACCTATCGAGTGCTGTAAATTAGCTAAATAAACGAATGTTACTGAATACCGCTGTATCTGTTCTGCACTGACCTCGACGCTCTTGAACTTTCTCGGCATCCTGACAAATTACGGCGCGGTGGGTCCCGGCTTAACTATGCCAACTGGAGTCTCGGGTTCGACCTCCCGACCCCGCAACAGTTGTGTTGGAAGTGGTGGCGGTTACAACGCTGCTACCGTATTTCTACTACCACATCTTATGCCGAGCAAGTAGCTTTGAAGAGTGCCTGTGTAGAGGGGTAGTTGAGGTGTTTGGTTGCGTTCGTGACGGGTGGTCGCGCACTTCTTTTTACGTCTTGTCGTTCGGGAGATGTTCGTCTGTAACAGTATAGGGAGGAACGCAGGACTGTTCACCTGCACATGAGCTCGATGTGGAGGGGACAGTGACGTTTGGTTTATGATTTATGTGTCAGTCTTTTGTTAATTAGGATGGCCTTTTTAAAAGTGTCCTTTGTAAGGCCGGAGGGGCCTGTAGATTTATCTGGATTCAGGGGAAATGGGGACATGATAACATAGCGCCTAAGGGACATAATTTTTGTAACCTGTCAGGTCATGGATTACCGTGTACAAAGTGGGTGCCAAAGAATTGTTTTATTTGGTCATTCGGTGCGCAATTATTCAGAATGTAGATGGACAATGATTCGCCACTAAAACTAAGTTTAAGGAGTAGCAGAGTGAAATTAATGGCAACAGTGGAGCTATAAGCAAGAATGATGGAAAAATGGCAAGCATCGGAGGCTGCAGCAGTGACTGCAGCGGAGGCTGTAGCCAGTGTAGTAGAGCAAATTCGTGTATTGTAAGAGGCGACGATAAGTGACAAAGAAAAATATGAAGAATTAGCGGGGAGATTTGGGGCATTGCAGGTAGGAGATGGGACGTCGGGTGAAAGTAAATTACAGGTCGTGGAGCGTCATATACCGTTTGATCTGGCAATCGCGGCATTGATTAACCCCTTTTCATGTAAAGCAATGGAGGATGTGTCAGTATTCCTTAATGACCTTATCACAATGGGGGAGGCCAATGGGTGGTCGGATGTTGTAATGCTGGGAGTGGGGAAGTTATGCTTATTAAGGGCGGCCAAGTCGTACGTATTGTACCAAGAAACGTTGAACAATGTGGGAACGTTTTTAGAGCTTGAGGCTGGGTTATGCCAGAGGTACAAAAACGGAATAGTGCCAGGTTTCTTCGTGAAAAATTAAGTATGTTAGTTATGAGGAGAAACGAGACTGGGGAGGCTTTTTCAGACAGGATTCGAAAACTGGATGTACAAACGTTCTGTCACAGAATGGGGATATTAATACAGTGCTGTTACAAGAGGCCGAAAACAGAGCGTTAAATGGGTTTTAGCGGGGACTACCGCAAGAGATGTCACGTCGGGTGTGAATGGGGAATCCCAGTAATCTTGCGGACGCTCTAAAGATTGCCACATACTTAGAGGTAGACTATGCGACAAAACAATGGCTGATACATAGAGTCCTGGCAGCGGAAATTACGTTTTTTGGTTGTGGCCAGGTAGGGCTCATTAGGAGCCAATGTCAGCGTTATTTGCTGTGTTACTCATGTGGGAAAAAGGGTCGCCGGGCAGCGAACTGCAGGAGTAAAAGTAGGGGGGAACCTCGGCGGCAGCAGCCGTTAAACGGGAACGGGATTGCTTCGACCATCGAAGAGCAGTCCCTGTGAAATTAGGTAATGTGCTTGTAGGTGTACAGACGGAATGCTGCTTATTAGGCTTGGTGAACGGAAGGTAACAATGGTTTCTGTTTGACACCGGGGCACACGTGTCTGTTATTAGTCTAGACCTGGTTAGCAGGAGAAGGCTTGAGCCACCACGTTATAGCTTACGTGGGGTGGGAGACAGTAAAGAGGAGTCATTGGGTACGACGGTACTTCAATTTGTGATCGCAGGAACTAAGTTTAGCGAGCAGGTAGAAGTGTTACCATGTGCGGGTGAGGGGTATTCGGTGATTCTCGGACTGGACTTCCTTGACAAACATCGTGCAAAGATAGATCTTTGGCAAAAAAACAGTGGAATTCGGTGGACCAATGTTTCACATGGGGGAAACGGTTGCAAATGGACGAATGTCGCAAGGCGCACTTAACCTGAAGGTGACGCAATCAAACTGCTAACGGATTCATTAAAGATCGATCAGCAGGATAACATAACGGAAGCTACAGGGAAGGTAGTTTGGGTTTCGATAAATACGGACTTACCAAAGGAGACGTTGTAAATGGTGGAGCCACTCTCGAGTAATGAGGAGTTGGATAATGCGCACTGTTTTGTGCAGATCACAGAGAGGATGGGGCATGCCCCCGGTGGTATCTGGCAACATTGCTGTTTAGCCCAGGGATCACTGACTGTAGGTATATTTAACTACAAAACTTGTAACCCACAACTCTAAACGCGTCTTTCTCGGAACCGTAATTTTCAAATTGAGGGAAACAAAAACGGAGTACGATACATACGATTTTGATCAGAAATTGATACCGGCATTCTAAACTGAATTCTCTATCAGCGTACGTAACCGTTTTGCGATACCTCCAAAAGCCTATTTTTGGTGCATGCTTTTGTCTCCAATTTTTGGATGAAGAAAATGTTATTTGTCTCAGTGCGTCACTATTTGGTCACCATACTGATAGAAAACGTATTCAAGATCACTTGTACAAAATTATTTTGTTACAGGTCCAATAGTGGTCGGTAACAGACTATGGACTAAACAAACTCGAATCTCCAACGTCACACTTAATACACGAAGTTATTTGCATTGAATGTGTGAGGCTCACAGGAGACATTGACAATTACTAACTCGACATGAAATAGTTGATTTACTTACGACATTGTAGCCTGCCCAAAACAACCTACTTAGACTAGGCTACGTTCCAGAGCAACAAGTATGCTCATACCAGGACGACATCTGCAAGAGCGACTCGAAAACCAGCCTCCAGGCGTTCAATGAAGACTCACCTTTTTTTGTGAACAGAGTGATGAAATGTGTTAGTTACGGCCTCTTAATTCAGACAGGTAGGAAAACCGGGAAGGGCTGAACCAGTGGGGATTTTACACACTTCATTCACTGGGAGAACACAAAATTATTTCACACAACACAAAATCATTTCACACAGTTTCAATCACACAGCAGCCAATAAAGCCCTGTTTTAATTATTAATTAAAAGCCCAAGCAATGTGACTCATTTAAAATTCAATTCCAATTTACATAATTTACAGAAAACTTTAACTCAAGATGAAAATATTCTTTACAGCGAGATATGCCCTATGTAAGACAGAATGAAATGAAGGTGAAGTTGTAATAGAGGCAGACATAAATCTATACAACAGTACCAGAACAAATCAGAAGAGCCGTAATTACCAAATAGTGACATTAAAACTAGTTTAAACTTCATTGATAAAGACAAGAACTAAAACCATACTTAAAGCAATGAAAAACAATTTAATATCAATAGCTAGGCAAGATAATTTTGAGCACAGAAACCCACATCAGTTGATGATTTCACACAGTTTACAATAACACAACAGTAATTAAGTTGCAAGAAATCAAGTTTTATGTTGTGATCCAAATGCTCATCAAAATTTAATTAAAGTTAAGGCCACAAGCTGTTGTTGTTGTGGTCTTCAGTTCTGAGACTGGTTTGATGCAGCTCTCCATGCTACTCTATCCTGTGCAAGCTTCTTATCTCCCAGTGCTTACTGCAACCTACGTCCTTCTGAATCTGCTTAGTGTATTCATCTCTTGGTCTTCCTCTATGATTTTTACCCTCCAAGCTGCCTTCAATGCTAAATTTGTGATCCTCTGATGCCTCAGAACATGTCCTACCAACCGGTCCCTTCTTCTTGTCAAGTTGTGCCGCAAACTCCTCTTCTCCCCAATTCTGTTCAATATCTCCTCATTAGTTATGTGATCTACCCATCTAATCTTCAGCATTCTTCTGTAGCACCACACTTTGAAAGCTACTATTCTCTTCTTGTCCAAACTATTTATCGTCCATGTTTCACTTCCATACATGGCTACACTCCATACAAATACCTTCAGAAACGACTTCCTGCCACTTAAATCTATACTCGATGTTAACAAATTTCTCTTCTTCAGAAACGCTTTCCTTTCCATTGCCAATCCACATTTTATATCCTCTCTACTTCGGATACAAACTCAGACTTATTACAAATGTGAACTTAACTTGAACAGGATCATTAAGTAGTGCGGCTGCGGTTGGAGGAGACAGCGCGAAAGACAGACAGCGCCGAGAGCTGCCGTGAGTATATGCACTCCAAATGACGTAAACAGCCGGCAAAGCAGGCTGACAGGCCACGAGTAAGTGGGGCCCGATGCTAGGTAACATGTAACAGCAATGGAGTACAAGAGGGTATTACCGACAGCTCCTTGCAGTACAAATAATTTTAATTAGAATTCCACCACGCAGCCATGCATCAGACAAGTAACTCTTAGGGTAGAATTAGTCAACCTGAGCTCTTACCAAGGACCATGACAGACAAAATTTTAGGCAACCAGCTATAAATATTTAAAAAAATAATCTCGGTAGTAAAACAGTAATATCAGAATTTGATTTCTTTTCAGCAAACCATTAAAGAGGCTCTAGGACACCCACGTGACATTCAAGGATCATCCGTGCACATATTAGTCCACAGCTGTTCGGAGAGAACAAATGCGTCTTGGGACATATTAAAATTTATGTGAGCCGCTTAAATAGAACAGACTAGCTATATATAATTTCATAGACAGCATAGGCCTTTAGCATTAGCTCCAAGAAAACCAGAACAACCAAGGCAAATTATAAATAGGCCAGTAAAACAGCAAAACAGACACACGTTCTGACATGACCAATTAAACATTCGTGGTAACTGATAATACTAAACAATTCACTGCTCATCCGGTTGAAAATTATGTGACCAATCATTTACTTCATATGAATTAATGGGAGGCGGACAAGAACAGGTAACGCATACACTAATGCATACCGCCAACCCTTCTTCTGGAACACGGCGCATTACGCTGGCTAAAGGTTCACAAGAAAGGAAATTGTAATAAGATACCAGCCAGTGATTCAGTCTAAAATGTCTACCAGATCTTGGTATCCCATTGCTCTTCGTATACCATGAAGACCCGGGCATCCGTACCCAACAAACAGAAGGAATACAGGCCAAAATTACAGTGAACAGTGCTCTGAAAGCACGGTGCCCTTCTGTCAAACCACAGCATAAGCCTCGTCGTTACTCAGTAACTTGTATGGAGTAACAAGACCCCAATATTGGACACCCTCCAACAGCTAACACCACAGCTAAGAGACCCCACGGAGAGCTCGTTACAGCTTCGTTCCTCGGCTCATACTGCCCACCAAAACGTACACCAAGCCCGGAGCCGCCACACCAGAGGGGGTGCTGCTCTCCAATGGAAAGATGTTAGTCAGAGATCACAAGAATAGTGATATCGACACATTGCGAGAATGCCGCCACTGCTCAGGGGATGCCACTATTCGGACAGCCAAAAAAAAAAAAAAAGGTCAAATGTGTGTGAAATCTTATGGAACTTAACTGCTAAGGTCACCAGTCCCTAAGCTTACACACTACTTAACCTAAATTCTCCTAAGGACAAACATACACACCCATGTCCGAGAGGGAGGACTCGAACCTCCGCCAGGACCAACCGCACAGGCCATGACTGCAGCGCCTCAGACCGTTCGTCTAATCCCGCGCGGCTCGGACAGCCAATAGCGTGGAAACAAAAAATGGGGAAGAAGCGAATTCGATGAGTGCCGTGTTAGAGGACTCTATTCGACCTGGTAATATCACACTCTGAACCAAAAGTACTTCTCCGATCTACTTGCATATGAAAATCACTCACCGCGGGATCTGCACCGCACAGACAGGTATTCTGGGCGTGGTAAGAGACAGGACAAAGGTTTATTGACCTGAGATGCAATTAAACAGAACCACTCGACTTTATCCTGTTCCGAAGTACCTGTGAAATCTCAGCTAGAGAGCAGAGGATACAAAAACTAATAACATTAGCCATTCATTAAATTTTGAATTATGCAAGGGGCTAAGAAAATGTAACCCCTCGTTGGTCTAATTCAGGATCAGCCACGGACAACGAATTTAAAGGCTTAGATGATCACTCCCTAAACAGCAAAAAATGACAGTGCTTGAGAGACAATTTTTACGGGACTCATTGTTTTGCACATTGTCCTAAGGCTGCAGGCGTGGGGAAAGTTTATGAAATAACTGGTACGAATACCAAATTTTCTGCCGGTCGCAGTGGCCAAGTGGTTCTAGGCGTTCCAGTCTGGAACCGCGCGACAGCTACGGTCGCAGGTTCGAATCCTGCCTCGGGAATGGACGTGTGTGATGTCCTTAGGTTAGTTAGGTTTAAGTAGTTCTAAGTTCTAGGGGACTGATGACCTCAGATGTTGAGTCCCATTGTGCTCAGAGCCATTTGAACCGAATTTTCTGAAGTCGCACGCTTTCTTGTACCGTACGCAGTAATAGTTTTTGCTGGAACTGAATGAACAGTTTGGAGATGTTACATATTACTGTGAAGTACCATGGTTAATTCAAGGATCACACCCGGAATGACTTTTCTAATTGTGTCTCTCTATTGTTGAATTTCTGATGGATAAATGAAAGCCGGAACTAAATTGGCATGCCTGAAATCCATTTTAGACCTTGCATTTTAACAGGACACTGCTCAGTTCTGTCCACAATAAAACGTTGAAAGTGGAAAACAACTTATTCCTGACTCGATGCGGATGCTTTTAAAAAGAAAGATCACGTTCCGGAAAGGACAACGCCTGCTAAAATCACCGTCTACTTTCCTAAGCTGACTGCCTTTAAAGAAAATACGAATGTTGACAAATTCATTGTGGCGTTGAAAGAAGTACAAGAATAATTTTCTAAACGTTTTGAAGACACTGCCAATCTTACATTGTTTCAGAGCTGTTTTCAGTTTCCATTAACAGCGCTCCTGTGCTTATGCAGATGCAAGTTATCGATCTGCAGTGTCATTCCTGTTTGGAAGACAAATACTTTTCGTTAAAGCTGTCAAGCAGATCTATGTTGTTTTCCACTGGAAAAGTGTCCAGGTCTCCACAATGATGTTGCAGTGTGGTACAATGCTTCGATCAAATTACGTGCGTGGAAGGCTTATTTCGACTATGAAACGAAACAGTCAATCATTATGTGGCAACTTGAGTGACAAAAACTTATAAAGCTGTGGCGTCTCAGTATGCTGAGAGTCTGTATCTGATATAAATTTTTAGTGTGTCCCCAGCAAGCCAAAAATAATTAAATAATTAAATAAGAATATGTTTTGTTTGGGATCTGTGTTGTTGAGAAATATAAAATACGAAACCAAGCCTCAAAGAATGCTTTCAATGTTGCTTACTTGACCATAATGCCGTTCGCCTCTTTCTCCTGTTCCCACTCAGATAGCGTGGCGTGGTGGAGAGGGGGAGGTACACTCAGATACATGTGCAAGAGCTCCACATGCATGCCAGATTCATGGCCATCCGTGGCCTAGTTGATAGTAAACTGGATCATTAAGTGTATTTAAATAGTAAGCCCACTGATTAATGATTGCGCTGAGTTAGTGATATTTGTGTTAAGTTCTACTTGAAACGAAGTCAGACAGCTTTACAATAATACACTCATGAGTCAATATTCACGGATAGATAATGGCATTTTAATCATGGCAATTATCTGTAGTCATTCTTACAAGCACTCAGAGTTTAAACATAAAATAGGCCTTGGAGGTATGAGTTAAACAACGCCTTCAGTCACAACTTTTTCGTGTTTTATTAACTACACGATGCATTTCGGACCCTGTGGGCCCATCGTCAGGTGTAATTTGTCTTAATACATGTTTTATTTCTTCTTCTGAAGATGAAGTGTTTATAAATATATGTATGCAAATGTACATCCTGAATGAAGTGGCATGCACTAAAACGACGGAGAAAAGAATGTTGCCGGTACTAAAACGTTAAAAATGCTTTCCTTGGATTATTTGATAAATTTACACTCTTCGTTTTCCACTATTTTGGACATACTTTCCGCGTTCGACTTAACGAAATTCATAACGTAACATTAAACTTTTCGTGACAGGAATATGCATTTCACCTCATTCAGGAGAAGAAAGAAAACATGTATTAAGACAAATTACACCTGACCCACAGAGTCCTAAATGCATCGTGTAGTTAATAAAACACAAAAAAGTTTTGACTAAAAGGCGTTACTTAATTCATACCTTCAATGTTTTGAGTCTAGTCACGTAAGCTGCAAAATATGGATAAAAGGAAATGAAAAAATAAAAAAAAATAGTGGAGGTCGCTTACGCGGTTAAAATAAGGCGTCTTTAAGCGGTGATATGCGTCACTATGTGATGGTGTTGGGTAAAGAGAAACTAGGTGCTGCTGGCAAGCATGATCGATGGTTGGGGATAAAAGAAGATTAGCAATTTGCTATGATTGTTATGAGAGCTGTTATGGGAGGATAAAAAAGAGAAGGAAGATTCCGGGTTTAACTTTGGTTCGACTACAAGGCGATTAGAAGCGAGGCACAGGCTTGCATTGAGGGATCCACGTCAGGTGTACCAATTTCAGTTACCTCTCCCATATAATCATTTTCTACTTGAATACAATTTCGCACAATTAATCCACACAGCGCAAAACTACGCTGTGAAAAATCTGAGCTCAGAATAAAGATGATTCATGTTTTTATGAGTCTGCCGGCCGGAGTGGCCGAGCGGTTAAAGGCGCTACAGTCTGGAACCGCACGACCGCTACGGTCGCAGGTTCGAATCCTGCCTCGGGCATGGATGTGTGTGATGTCCTTAGGTTAGTTAGGTTTAAGTAGTTCTAAGTTCTAGGGGACTTATGACCACAGCAGTTGAGTCCCACAGTGCTCAGAGCCATTTGAACCATTTTTTTTTTATGAGTCTTTCAAAGGAAAACTGTAACATGTGTGAGCTCTAGAAGTATTTTGGCCAAATTTTTGACAGTCCTAAAGTTAAAGTAGTTGTAATATAATGGTGGTATTTGGCTGTCTATTTGCCATACTTTCGTAAAATGTTTTGTGGCCTTCACTGCTTTGGTGCTACAGGACTTCAGATCTCGAGAAACGTCTCCCATGACCGTTTTTCGACCATTTTGGACTGAAAAATGTTTTCAGAAGACAATGTATACCGAGTGCACTCTAGTAACAATTCCAGCGAATTGTAAGGAATTAGTTTTGAGTATTCTGGAAATTACAAATACGTAAACATACCGCCAAAATGTTTTGCAGAAAGTCTGTGCTTACTTTGATAGAGTTTGGATAAACGTTTTCACTTCCTATCATCTATATTTTTATTTGATTAGAAAGAGCAAGTGATTTAGTAGTGTAACGGTTTTGTTTGTTTTGGAAACCGTCTGGATAAGTTTTTAAGGAATATTGTTAAAATATTATTGTCAAACATTTGTTAACTTTTGTTATATGTAATATGTGACCTATATTTATGCAGTTTTGCGTATTTGCTAATATTTTTACTTTTTATCTGTGTATAATCATAACAAGAGAACTTACTAAAGCAACCTAAACCCAGAGTGAAAATAATTACAAAAGGAGAATGGGCTACCAAAAACAAATGCTTGAGTTTGTAACTGTACCTCCCGAGGTACTACACCCATCTGCATATACAGGCTTCCAGACACACGCTGGATAACGTGCAATGCATTTACATTGTTGTTAGTACCCACAAGGATTCACTGAGCTTCCTCCATCAACTAAAACATAGCAAGAGGTAGCCAGTGTGCGTCTGGAAACGATGATGTATGAAAGTGTCTAGCATATGAAGCAGTACATTGGCATAAATTAGCTATATATGGGTGGCGGCATGTCCTACTTTTGGAATGATAGACAAAAAAAAAGCTCTTGAGTCCGAAGAGACTCTTAGAATAGTGTGGTCAACTTAGTTGACAGTCGCTAGGTGGTTTCAAAATATTGTAGCAAGACAGATGGCTACAGATTAGGTACCAATTTACCATCTTGCACAATAATGTTAGCAGTTGGGTAGAACTGACACCAAGGATCTTTTCTGGAGAACTATTAAAGGGCACCTCGTATACATTCTATGTTTGATAAACTTCGACCTCATGCAATTCAGAAAGTTTTTTCAAATTTGGTCATAATATTGGTAAAGTTGCACGTCATTTTGCACCCCTCCATTGAATGCATAGGAAAGCCAGAAATTTTGCTGTATTGAGCTGAAATTGGCAGAATATAGTTTCATCTATGTACTTTTTCACTCAGATTCAAGACCATCAGGAGGAGACAACTGGCCCACTTGGGTGAAATGACGCATATAACAATTTAACTTACAGGATATAGATTATTAGTAATTCATTGACATACAAAATGTCACCTTCGCCAATTCTATTGCAAAGAATTTCTCACTGTATTTTTTTGCACCCTAACTCTCTTTCTTTCTTTCTTTCTCTCTCTCTCTCTCTCTCTCTCTCTCTCTCTCACACACACACACACACACACACACACACACACACATTCAGTTAATAGTTGTTGAAAAATCGGCTAGTCACATCAGTGATGCAAAATTTAACTGCTTTTGCAAAGAGAAACGTGTGCACAAGAAGAATATGTTACTTCAATAATTACAACACAGAAAAGCTAACATTAATACCAGTGAGTTATCACACACAGTAATTAATTGATAGAATTATTTTCTAGCAACATTGCTTCATCCAACCACGCTATGCCAGAGATACTTTACGTCAGAAAGCGCTAGGCAATATAGTGTGTAACTCATGGAGCTAAGGGACTATTTTTAGGATCGTTCTTGTGTGGTAGGCGGCGTAGGACGAGATTTCCAATATGCAGTAGAGTGGAAGCGAGCAGTAGCACTTTGCACGTGACGTCGACAAGTACCGGAAATCGCAAATGAGGCCGGAAACAGGCCAGCTGTGTAGGAGGATAAATATATATAAAACATTGTGAACTCTGAACACTGCTACCAGAGTTTGGTTTGGAGGTGAGTGGGTGAGTGAGTGAGTGAATGAGTGAGAGACAGACAGAGAAAGAGAGAGAGAGAGAGAGAGAGAGAGAGAGAGAGAGAGAGGCAGAGTGTAGTAAGAAAAAATGTTATTCGAAAAATCAGCAGAAGGTTGCAATACAAATACGGAATTAGCGAAATCAGTGGGAGGAAGAGGATCTGAATGTTATTTGATACGGTGTTATCTATGAAGTAGAAGATAAGAGAAATGTCAGGAAACTCATTGACGCATTATCTACATTTTTAATATTATTTTGTAATGACAACTACTTTCACGTTAAGATGAAGCATTGTAACCACTTATAACTATAAAAAGAACCCACAAAATAGAAGAACACCCGGATTTCAGAGAATGCTTATTAGCAGTGAAAAAATTGTCCTCTTGGAGCATGATAAAAGCGAATATAATGCTCTCAATGAAAATTGGGGTATCAGCTGCCTCATTCTGCCTTCCTCAGCATGTTAAAAAATTTTCCCAAAAGTTTTGGCTTGCACGTTCTTTTTAACATGTGACTCATATCTCACTCCCAAAGGCTCCTCTAACTGTAGCTCGCTCAAACCCTCTAGTCCATCGTTGTAAGTCGCTGATACCATCGACCCCCACTCACAGTTCTCACTCATTCAGCCGCATTCATTGTTATTACCTCTTGGTGTCCATCTAAGAGTCACTGTCCTCTGCCTCCCAGCCAGTGTCCTTCGTGCTGTCCTGCTATGACTGTTTCCTCTCACTGTCAGTGTCTTCGTCTTGCTTTCTCTTACTGTCACTATTTCTTTCTCATAGTGATTGTCATAGACTCTGTCGCTTATTATCACTGTCTGTCACCCACTACTACTTTCTCTTCCTCTTTATTCCTATCCCACTGACACTGCCTCCTTCACCCTATTCCTAGCACTGTCCTATAACAGTCAACTATATTCCTCTGCCATTGTGTCCCTCTCTTTTTCTCACACTGATATTTTCTCCTAGATTCTTTCTGTACCACAACCTCTGTCTATTGTCTTCCTGTACTTATTACTTTTCCATCTCACTGCCACTTCCAGTATCTCCTTCTCCCTTGGCAGAAAAAAAACATGTGTATGTTCACATGACAGAAGTTTTGAGAAAAATGTTAAAGGTGCTTAGGAATGTAGAATGAGGCACCTTATACACCACTTTTCCTGGAGTGTCTTTTAATAAACAAGAATATATTCGCCTTTTTTATGTTCCGATGGGAACATTTAACTGCCAGTTCTCTTATTTTCTCTGCTATCACAGGGCATGTCACACATACAAAAAGAACTTTATGTATCAGTAAAATTTTGATAGTTTACTTATGTGAAAGTGAAATAACGCAAAACTATAAATAGTGATCCAGAAGGAATAATTTCTGAGGTGATTCTACATTTGAAAATAATTCAAAAAAGTCCTGTGAACATGCGTCCAGTTTTCGATCTTTACAGATCTGGAACAGGTTAAAGACTACACACATCCATGAACGATTATGAACACAAGTGTGAATATTACTTAGTGAAAAACTCTGTAGGTTCTGTGGTGGATAGAATAATGATGGCACAGATGACCGATTCATCATACAAGAGGTGTTCAGAAAGCCTCCAATGCATCTCAACACACTTGTCTGTGCTTTGGAGGGTGTGTTGTGTTGCACATTGAACATCACCTCAGCTCGCTATAAGGCTGACAACACCGTCGATGACTACAGCGACAAGTTCTTCATGTATAACTACCTTGCACTCTACATATCTCCCTTTGACCATCTCCGTAAACCAAAGTCTAGTTAGTTCGGGAGATCTGACAAGCCATTTAATGGGTCTTCTGTTGACAACCCACCGTCGAGGAAATGTGTTTTTTAGATACAGGGTTACTTGTCTGGTACATTGAAATTGTGATCCATCACACACATTTGCGTCGTTCCACTAATGTCACGTCTTCCAAAAGTGAAGGTAGGTATTCTATCAAGAAATGTGCATGTTCTGGGTTGTCACGCGATTTGCAAGGAACACAGGCCATATCACGAAGTCGTCAATCAATCCACACCAGACGTTCAGTGAGAACCTAACTGGGAGACTTGTTTCCCTTGTGTCATGTGGGTTCTCCCTTGACCATGTATAAGAATTGTAGGTGTTCATGTTACAATTTTGTGTAAATGTAGCATCATCTGTAAATAAATTTTACTGGACGAAGTCTTTGTGTACAGACAAAAATTCACAAAATTGATGTCTGCTTAATGAGTCACTTGTGTGAAGATATTGCATGGGCGGCACATGGAATGAGTGCAAGCCCTCAGAAAGTAACACAGAATATCGGGCTGATGGCTAATGCACCATGTACTGTTGGTGAAACTCCACAGCACCATTGCAATAATGTTATGCCTTTTCTCAAATGAGTCGCAGGTCTCATGTTCTCATGTTACATGTGCACTGGGTAGTATGCCAGATTCACGCAATGTTAGAACTAAATCTGGGACATATTCCGGCACAGGGGGTTCGTCTATCAGGGAAACACTTCTAAGCAGGGTATTTGAGCGCACTTGGGGGTAAAAGAACCAAAGTCTTTTCCTTTTTTAACTTAATGTCTAAAGCTAAAGATGTAACTGAAATTTCAAGAAAAACAATATTAGACAAAAATATTTGATGGCAGCTCACTTATGAATACCAGTTATAACATTACTTAAACTAGAAATTCCAGGTCATGAAATCCATTAATGTTATTTTTAAGTTTGTTTCCCTTGTATCTCAGCTTAATATTTCTATCTTCAAAAATCTGAAGGTCCTAGCCAGTAATTAATTTATAACACATTTTTTTTGTAAAATAACTCTAAATTCGTTATTTATCTCCATACAAATTTTTCCACCATATCTAGTACACAAATTTCACATTCCCTAATGTAATATAAAACATTTACTTCTAGCTCACTTTTTCTTTTTAAACAAATGAGAATTGCCACCATTATTGATCTTCTGGACTAGAGGCTCTACTGTCATACACAAAATTGTTACTAAGATTAATAATATTTAATTTTATAAATATAGAACAGTGATAACAAAAACAATATTATTCAAGCTAATGGATGCTTAAGTTATTTATACATATTTTAAAAAGAACGAAATTATTTTAAGGAAAAAGATAAGATAATCTAACTATGAATTGTTTAATAAAGGAATTTTCTCTGAAACACTGGTGAAAAAATAGAAATAGAAAAAATTATTATTCTCCTAAAGAAGGGGAGAGATGCTTAAAATAATTAATAAAAAAATAAGAATAGGCATGAAAGTCTATATGACAAATATGAATACTTATATAACTACAAGTACGTTCAAAAATATTAGATAAAGAATAAAGCCAGATTTCCAAAAAAAATTTCAGATTCCTTACTTTCTGATTCTGATTTTAATAGCTTGCATGATTCTAAAGATTACGAATTAAAGAAGAAAACTAGAGAGGAAACAGATTTAGAAAACAGAGTAAACAATAAAAACAGTTAATGCATTTATGTAATTGCTTTAACGACATTCTTAATAAAAGTTTTATCTTTACATTAGGAGACATAGAAAATTATTTTCATTTTAATATCCACGTGCCACTGCATTGTAACTTTCCAGAACTACTCTTTTATTATACTGAAATGATAAATCTTTCTTAACTTCCTTGTTGATTAAATTTTTTATATTAACATTGCTGGTCATCTGGTTGAACTCAAATTGTATAATTTTTCACTTAATTCTCAATTAATCTTATAACAGATTTGCCATTCAACTTATGAATATTCGTGTACTATAAAGTAAACTCCTTTATCTTAATCACAATATTTTGCCATTTTTCTCAAAATAGTAACTTTTAGGTCCATTCAATGCCCACTTTTAATACAGTTGTTTCCTACATCATCAGTTTTTTGACTCAACATACAACCTGTTTCCAGAATATCTTTACTATCATACATATGTACTTCACTGTCTTATCAAAATATTTAACTGATTCTCCTAGATTATCTAACGAATCATACAATGTAAGCCTTACATTTGATGTAGTGTATTCTGTTATCAATATATTTGTAGCACTGTTCTTATCTCCATAGTGATCTTTGAAACTCTACTTCTTCTAAACCATATTCTCATTAAAATGTTAATATTTGTACTGTGTAATCGATCATGCAATAATATCTTATAAAATTGTTTTAAATCTGCAAAATACTCATTTTACTCATATTTTGTAAATGTCAAATTTTCTCCATAATGTCTTTAGAGATATCTTAGCAACAGCACATTCCCTGGATTTTCTTTTATCTGCATCTGATTCAGCATATGACTTTTCTTTCACTGTTTTGATACATAACTCATTGGTTTCAAAGTCATATGGACTGGTTTATAATTGTATTTTCATCAAGTCTTTTACATAATTTTTAAACAACATGTTGCTTTTATTTCTAAAATCTCACACTTCATACATATCTAAAATTTCACATCTTTTTTCTACAGCTTTCTTTCCTCCACCAGTTGATCCAAGTTTCAGTAAACCTTCTTTCTTCATCATCATTGTTTTTTCTTCTGAACACTTGACACACAAAGGAAACAATTGTCTTTAATTTTTATAGATCTTTATCCATATTGGCAAGAGCAGATGATGCAATCATTTACTTGCCAATACCTTACATTTTTCAAATCCATATTATGTTTAACATAATGTCTACATATTATTTGTTGGATGTTGCTAACTACTATAATCATAATATTGCACAGTTGGGTGAAGACTACACATGTGATTGTATTTTATTTTTGTGGTAACACCACCTGCTTTAACTCATAATTTTATTGGATTAGTTTAACCACTAAAAAGGGCGTCTATTTCGTTTAATAACTTCAGTAAACTATTTTAATTTTGTAAGTTTTTTATGTTCTATTAAGTAAATCCAGTCATATTCACACATCTCTACTAAATGGTGTCCCATATTTCGTATTTTTGTACCTCTTACTATTGCCTTTTGATACACATCCTATATCGATTCTTTATTTTTATTGTTAATCGGTTCAGTTTCATATCATTTTTAGAGCTATGCCAAAAACAACCATGATATTGGTAAACAAAAGTGTTTTTTTTAATCAAAACCACCTATTTTCCCTCCGGATATACTTACTTCACCAACATTAAGAGAATGTTGAATATAGATCCACTACTGTAATTTTTTTGTGTTCTTAATGCAGTGCAGTAATTCTCCCATTAGGCAGATATTTACATCTGTATACAGCTATACAAATTCCAGAAATTAATACAGTCATTTTTGAAAGCCTTTATTCAAATATCTTTTCAGGAACAAAGGAAAACATTCTGGGGGCCAATATATGGAATATGGAATGTAACAGAATGGGTTTTCCAGTGTTTAAATAACAGAATAGATTGGATATTTTGCGATTCTGTAATCATTAGGCTTTGCAATCTGTTTAAAAAGCCAAAACCTTGAAGTAAGGTCCTTTCTCAAGGTAGTAATTCCTATGCAAGGTCATGTTACATTTTCAGTAGTGATTTAAGTTGTTACTTTTATACTCATACATTTCCTCTGAACTGCCATTCTAATGAAAGTACATATAAAATTGTTTCACTGAGCATAATCTTCAGCGGTACCCATTTTATCAAATCAGCATAGGAATACATGTATTCGTACTAAGTAAAACCAAGTAAATGTTAAAGATCTTGCATATCGACAAAATCCATGCACATTGCATGAACTTCAAGAATCCATTGTACATTCATGTGCAAATATCCAACTGAACACGCAGCAGTCAGTAGTTCGTGCTGCAGTTTGGCGGCATCGTTTGTGTCTGTATGTTAATGGTGACCATTTCGAACACCTAGAGTGATGTCTTTAAGTTGGACTTTAAGCTACACTTTCACCAGAAATAAGACAACTCCATCAATTAGTTTGCAAGTTATGAACTTTTAAACAGTGGATACACTTTTTTGGACCACTCTGCAGTATGTTAGCTACCACTTAGAGAAGTTGTACATTTTTTGTGCATTTGTGGACTTAGAGAAAGCTTTTGACAATGTTGACTGAATACGCTCTTTCATATTCTGAACGTGGCAGGGATAAAATACAGGGAGCGAAAGGCTATTTACAATTTGTACAGAAAGCAGATGGCAGTTATAAGAGTCGTTTGTTCCAACATGTCTACGGAATCCTAACTGATCTTCCCCGAGGTCGGCTTCAACCAGTTTTTCCATTTGTATGTAAAGAATTCACATAAGTATTTTGCCGCTGTGACTTATTAAACTGATAGTTCGGTAATTTTCAAATCTGTCAACACCTGATTCCTTTGGGATTGGAATTATTATATTCTTCTTGAAGTCTGAGGGTGTTTCGCCTGTCTCATACGTCTTGTTCACCAGATGGTAGAGTTTTGACAGGACTGATTCTCCCAAGGCCGTCAGTATTTCCAATGGAATGTTGTCTACTCCCGGTGCCTTGTTTCGACTCAGGTCTTTCAGAGCTCTGTCAAAGTCTTCATGCAGTATCGTGTCTCCCATGTCATCATGTAGAATATATGGAAATAAAATATAAGTATTTTTTTTGCTAGAAATTTTAATGAGTGCATATTCAACAGCTATATCATTTGTCTTCCATCTTTGTTTATAATAATCTTGATTAAAATTTACAGCTGCTTCAATGCTTATCCTTAGATGTTAAACTTAAGTAACAACAATTTAAATCTTTAATTTCTTGACAATAAATTGGTATTTTCATTGGCATTCATCATTTTTAATTGGTAATAATATTTTAGGTGGTTCACCACTGAAGATACATTTTAAAAGTTTTTTATAATTTTCTGAAATAACATATTTTCCTCATACACAAGACATCTATTTCATTGCTGGTTATTAATGTATTCCTTATACGTATGTGATAGCTTACCCTCTGTTTATTCATGTGAGTGAAAATTATCAGATGTCTTTTCCACTCAGATTACTTCCTTCCATTTAGTGAAACAATTTTCATTGGATTAAAAAATAATTATGTAATCAACCTAGTGGCTCCACAGACTCTGTCAGAATGATTTGTTAAAAATTTCGGAATAAGGTAAAAAATAAAAATGCATCATTTTCTATTGAAGTAATAAATCGCAGGAAACACTAAAAATATTTGGGAATGCTGAATACTGATTTATAGTAATTAATAGCTTAGGCAACATTTTAGATTAAAGAAATAAAATCTACATTTGATGCAAAATTTGTAGGTTAGTCTGTTGACTATAAAACTGTCTCTAACAATACTACTATTAGTGATGTCTGTGCCATTAATGAAAAAGACAGACAACATTGAACTACATTAAAAACAAATTAAATTTTGGGAAAACCCATATGATAATTATTTTTTGTAGTATACCTTTTTGCAGTTTTTCTTGATGTTTACTAACTGAAGCAAAATCGAATAAACTATAGAATTTACCAGATGGTCGACCAATAAACACTGAAGCTTAAAAGTGGAGTGTATCATTACACACTAACTTTGGGTAATTTGAACTCATTAAATATTCTAGCATTATACTATTTTCATTTGCCTTCATTTGTTCATTATGACAGATTTCAATAAAGATATGAAACAAGAGATGCATTAATAGTACAAAAATTTGGTCAAAGCATGAATCAATGAAGCAACAGAAATCATGAATTACATTAAAATTTTTATTATGTTTAAATAATATTCTAATGGAATCTACAAGCTTACATAGAATGGTAAGCATACATTTATAATAACGATGAAGTGAAAAAGCTATAGTTTAAAGTGAAAGATATGGCAGAGGTCCGCATTTTACAAGGACACAGAAAAGCTATCACCAAAAATATATCACTAACTCATGAAAATCTTAAGTAAAATTTAAGAGAGTCTCATAAAATATTAATGTGGAATAGTTGGTTATGATAGAGAAATACGAGTAACAAGTGAAAAAAACACAGAAATAGATACACTATTACCACATGTTGTACCTAAACCAGCCCTTGAAAATTTAAGACAAATTTTTGTTGATGTAGACAATACAAAAATATTAGCACATTTATAGGTGAGCTTCCAATCCCTTTCTTTAAATTCACTTAAAAAACTATGTTCATCAATGCAGCAGATTTATATTCAGTCATTGTCATGTCAAAAGAGATACAGTTCAGAAAATTTGTTACAGGCAAGGTATTTCCATTGATTCTTAAACATACAGAATGAAGTGATAAAAATATATCACTAACTCATGAAAATCTTAAGTAAAATTTAAGAGAGTCACATAAAATATTAATGTGGAATAGTTGATAATGATAGAGAAATACGAGTAATAAGTGAAAGAAACAGAGAAATAGATACACTATTACCACATATTCTACCTAAAACAGCCCTTGAAAATTTAAGACCAATTTTTGTTACTTAAAGTTTATGTAATGGTATCAGAGAATAATTACTATGTCATTAGAGCACAATGAAGAAATTTGCAAAAATAATTGTACAATGCTGGTGGGTATCATCCTAATTATGAAGAAATATTAAAGTTATTTATAATCCTAATTCAGTAAATTTATACCAAAGACTGAGAGCAAGATTAAATTTTATTTGTTAGTAAAATTATTTTAGTCATACGAATTGCGAGATGCAAGAAAAACTGGTAATCCATGTAACAGACTTTCATCACACTGAGTTAATATAAAAATTAGATTACATCCCAATCAAACTGAAAACCCAATTATTTTTTCATAATTAAATTAAATTTAAAATTCATTACGATTTTATGTGCATCTAAGAAACTAAACATGTTAAATCTACCTGATTCAGTCAACTCATATTTAAAATTCTCAAATAATTCTAATATTATGTCATTTTCATTAAATTTTATTGTGATATTAAAAAATACTCTACCTTTTAAAATAACACAATTGGCAAAAGTAATGTTACAATCAATTCCAAGCACCTTTAAATTTTCGTTGACAATTTCGACTTACTTGTAAAAAATTGTTTTTGAATAATTTTTCTTCATTTTCCCACCTACAGAATGATTCATAGCCACTTGACCTTCCTCACTTCTTTCTCAACAAGATATACATTAAGCTAATTTCTCTCTTGTAGTTGTTGCTCAAAAAAATTCTGTTTATTTGTTCTCCATGAAACACCAACAGACTGAATCTGACTGGACTAGAAAGAATAAGACTTTCAGTATCAAACATTTTTGATCAGTTGGTTGTATATCCATTTTCAAGTTCTATTAACCCTTTAATGCACAGTGTAGTTGATCAGCTACAGACTGCGATTCTTCAATGTATCCTATACTAAGCAACATTTGTAACAAATTCGTTATTTAGTTAAGTGTATACACTCTACTGCAGCTGCTAAGCTGCTAGTAGTTCTTCATAGCGATCACAAATGGCAGGACGAACTGGACCAGTTCGACAATCAGCTGTGTGGATGTATTGCCACATGTGTGTTTTGGCAGAAAGTAGAGATGTTGTTTTGGTGTTTGTGCACTGATTTGTGGGTATGAAAATTAGTTTATAGTTTTGAAAATGTAAGTAGATATTGTGTAGTCAGTTAATTCGAGTGTCTTTACAATAGATTTGAAACTGGGTCTGTTTTTGTGTTTATAGCGATTGTCAACAAAAATGCTTTGTTAATTTAATAAAACATTTTTTCAATATTTTTTCGTGATCTAGGCACTATAAACTAAATGTGGTAGTTTTTACAGCTTGAAATAAAAAATCATATATTTAAGGGTGAATTTTACTTATTCTAACTTTACCTTCCATCTGAAATTTAGTTTTATCATTAGATACAATGATATTTGGCTTACAATTTTTGTCATCATATTCTACTGACTTAATTTTTAATGATGAATGTTTTGTATGATTGTATGAATCAACTAGTTTCATAACAAAGTCCCCCACTAGTAATTTCCTTGAAGAGAATATCTCTTCCTCCTTTTTTCATTTTAGGGTCCATTAAATCTTACAATGACGGATGCTTTTAATACAGCAAAAGTTGAGATTAATATTATATTATATTTTTTCATAATTTCTCGAAATGATATATTTTAGAATTCTCTACCACTGTCAGTAGCAGATTTCTTGTATATGTCTGTCTACATAGTTTTTCAAAAGCACCAGCTGCATTTCTACCTCCTGTACCTGCAACTGGAAAAGTCCAAGAACATTTTGATAAAATATCAGCAGAAGTTAATAAATACTTGTACCATTTATTTATTTTTTACAGTCCTTTTAAGAGTCCAGAACCCATTTACACTAGATCAGCTTGCCATAAATGATCTATATTGATTGTGATAACTTTTTATCATTGGTTAATGTAATTCACTAGTAAATTCTTCATGAACATTAACAATATTTGAAAGGCAATCGATTTGTTCATTCCATCACTCACAAAATTTGTATAGCAAATTTACTCTTTTCAGTCTAATCTATTGTGCAAAGACCTTCAACTCTCTTCTTCCATGTTGGGACATTACTCTGTGAGCATTGCACATTTCAATAAATTGTCTGCTCTTCAGGCACCACATATGGTTATTCATTTAGACAAGTGAAAAATTAAAAAATATTACTCCATGAGAATTTTGTATTCATTGTTCATTATAGAACAACTCACTTGAAGCAAAATATTTGACAAATTTTTCAGGAATATATGTTCGCAATGAATGAAAGACAAATTGTTTATCATTTTAGTAAGAGTGTATAGAATGAGTGGAACATTATCAAAAATATCTAAATTAACTAATCCAGACTCAATTTATTTGGTTTATTAGGTAATTCACCAGTCATAAAAGTACCTCTAAAATGCTTGATTTTTAGTTGTTTCACTAGTTATTCCTCTATCAAAGTTACTTAATGAATTAGGGTACATATTTTGGAAATTTTTGTATTCAGTTTTCTTTCTTCTCCATTGCTAGATCGTGTCTTTCTTGTTGTGATTTTGCATCATTCTATAGGTTGTCATGAACTGATTTCACAGCAGCTGCTGCTCCATCTGCTAAAGAGCCAATTGCACCTCATGCTGCTAGTAAAATTTGATGTTTGTTAGTCCTAATCAGTCTCCCTTTTTTGTCATATATTCGATTATTTTTTCACAACAACGATACCTGATGTTTGCACTTGTTTTCTTATTTCCCTTTTTTTTTAGCATCAGTTAATTTTCAGTACCATGTAACTGTTCATCATTAAGTTTAATTTATTTAGTTTTCGTTTTGCACCATAACAGATTCTCAAATTATCCATTATTATAGATAAACAAATTATAAGAATAAATATGTTTGCAATCCCCAATAATTTTTCTGAACAGTAAATCCTATTCCAAATTCTCGTTTTTCACTCGTTATTGCACTAACTGCAGTTGCAGCTAATTTTTCTGCTGATGAAGTATCAGAAGTAGGAATTCTCTCTTTTGCAGCCAGATGAAGTTGTTTATCTGCTTCATTCCTTTTCTCTAAATATGTAATATTTCTGTATGCAGCATCATATTGTTTACATACTTCATCTAATAGATTAATTACTTCATCTCCTACAGCTAATATTTCAATTAGTTTGGTTTTCAGACAACAATATGAAAATATAGGTAAATGCATTTCGAATGGAAGTTTGTTAGTTAATGTGTTTTTTGATCCTTTTTTATGTTGCTGACTCTTGCAGAATGTGGAGGAATATTATTGAGAAATGTGATAAAATAAGAATTCCATTAGCATTATTGATAATAAAATCATTAAATTTATTCCATATCAACAAATACATCCACATACATGCTACTCAAGCCACCGTAAGGTGCACGGCGGAAGATACCTTTTACCAGAACCAGATATTTCCTTTCCTGTTCTACTTGGTGGGAGTGAAAAATGACTCTCTATATGCCTGCGTACAAGTTCTAATCTCTCGTATCTTATCTCTGCGACCCACAGGCAAAATGTACATTTTCATCAGTAGGATCGTTTGCAGTCAGCTCCAAATGCCAGTTCTCTGAACTTTCTCAGTAGCATTCTTCGAAATAAGTATATTCTGCTTTCCAGAAATTCCCACTTGAGCTCCAGAAGCATATCTGTAACACTTGCATGGTGATCGAGCATACCGGTAACAAATCTAGCAGCTGACCTCAGAATTGCTTCGCTGCCTTCTATCAATCTGACCTGCTGCGAATCCCATGAATAGGTCTCACCAGTGTCCTAGATGCGGTCTGCTGTACGGATGAACCACTTTATATTCCAATAAATTGAAGTCCACCATTCGCCTTCGCTACCAAAATGCTCACATGCACATTTCACTACAGATCGATTCGTTCCATTATTCCCAAATATTTAATCGATGTGACTGTGTCAAGCAGAACAGTACTAATGCTGCATCGGAACGTTAAGGATATCTTTCTTCTATTCATCCACATTAACTTACATTTTTCTACATTAAGAGCCAGCTGCCATTCATAGCACCAAGTAGAAATTTTGTATAGGTCATCTTGTATCAACCTACAGTCACTTATCTTCGAAACCTTCCTGCACACCACAGCATCATCAGCGAACACCCGCGGATTGTTGCCGACCCCGTCTGCCAGATCATTAATATGTGTGGAAAATACAGTGAAGCTTCAAAGAAACTGGTATAGGCATGCGTTTTCAAATAAAGAGAAACGTAAACAGGCAGAATGCGGCGCTGCGGTCGGCAACGCCTATATAAGACGAAAAGTGCCTCGCGCAGTTGTTAGTTCGGTTACTGCTGCTGCAATGACAGGTTATCAAGATTTATGTCAGATTGAACGTGATGTTATAGACGGCGCACAAGTGATGTGACAATCATCTCCGAGCTGGCAATGAAGTGCGTATTTCCATGTATGACCATTTCATTAGTGTACCGTCAATGTCAGGATTCCCGTAAAACATCAAATCTCCGACATCGCTAAAGCCTGAAAAAGATCCTACAAGAATGGGGCCAACGACTACAGAGTCGTTCAAAGTGACAGAAGTGCAAACCTTTCGCAAAATTGCTGCAGATTTCAATGCTAGGTCATCAAAAAGTATCAAAGTGCGAACCATTCAGTGAAACGTCATCGACATGGGCTTTCGGAGCCGAAGGGCCACTCGTCTACCGTTGATGACTGTGCGACACCAAGCTTTACTCCTCGCCTGGACCCGTCAACACCAACAGTAGACTGTTGATGACTGGAAAAATGATGCCTTGTCAGATGAGTCTATATTCAGATTGCATAGAGTGGACAAATGTGTATGGGTATGGAGAAACACACATTAATCCATTAACCCTGCGTGTCAGCAGGTTACTGTTCAAGCTGGTGGAGGCTCTGTGATGGTGGGCGGGGGGGGAGGGGGAGGGTGCAGCCGGAATGATATGGGACACCTGATATGTCTATCTACGACTCTAACAGGTGACATGTACATAAGCATCCTGTCTGATTATCTGCATCCGTTCATGTCCACGGTGCATTACGTCAGATTTGGGCAATTCCAGCAGGACAGTGCGACACTCCATACGTTCAGAATTTCTACAGAGTGGCTCCGGGAACACTCTTCTGAGTTTAAACACTTCCGCTCACCACCAGACTCTTCAGACATGAACAATATTGAGAATATCTTGGATGCCTTGCAATGTGCTGTTCGTACTCTTACGGATTTATGGATAGCCCTACAGGATTCATGGTGTAAATTCCCTCCAGCACCATTTAAAACATTAGTCGAGTTCGTGCTCGCGGGGGCCCTACACGATATTGGGTAAGTGTACCAGTTTCTTTGGCTCTTCAGTATAGTAAAATCATATCGCACTTCCTTGGTTTATTCCTGATGTTACCCCTGTTTCCTATGGACACTTGCCATCGCGGTCAACGTACTGGGTTATATTGATTCAGAAGTCTTCGAGCCAATGACATCCATGGGAGAGTATTTCATATCAACGTACTTTCATTAGCAGTCGGCAGTGGGTAATCGTGTCGAATGCTGTTCTGAAATCTAGCAACATGGATCTGCCTGTTTCCCTTCATCCATAGTCCGCAGTATATAATGCGAGGAATGAGCAAGCTAGTTTTCCCACGAGCGATCCTGTCTAAAGCCGTGGTGATTCGTACATGAACTATTCGGCCTCTAGGTAATTTATTACATTCAAACTCATCATATGCTCTAGAATTCTACAGCTAACCGATGTGAAGGATACTGGTCTGCAATTGTGCGGTTCCGTTATTTTCCCCTTCTTGTATACAACAGTCACCAGCGCTTTTTTCCAGGCGCTTGGCACTTTGCTTTGGTCGAGGGATGCAAACTAATGAAGATGTCAATGATACAGATTACTATTTGTAAAACCGAGTTCGGTTTCCATCCAGACCTGGCGGCTTATTTGTTTTCAAGTCTTACGGCTGTTTCTCTACACCAGGGAAGTTTATTACAACGTCATCCATACGGGACTCTGTGCGATGGTCAAATGACAGTACGTCTTTATGATTCTCATGTGTGAACGATTTCTTAAATGTGGAATCTAAAACATGGGTCTTACTTTTGCTATTTTCTATAGCCAAACCGGACTGGTCAACGAGTGACTAGATGAGTTCTTTCATATAACTGGAATTTGTTCGGGTTCTTGCCCAGATCTTTAGCCAAAGTATGACGGTGATAGCTTTCAAAGGCTTCGCGCATAGATCTTTTCACAGACTCACGAACTCTACTAATCTTTACCTGTCGTAATTTGCGCGTCCTCCTTTGAACTGAGAGTGCAACAGCCTTTGCTTCGTCAGCATTTCCTGAATTTCGTTATTAAACCACATGTGGTCATTTCAATCTTTAATCAACTTGGGATAGAAAATACCCAACGTTGTTTAATAACGAAATCCGGTATTGCTGAGGAGGCTAAGGCTTCGTGAACATTTGTGTTACACCAACTTATTCATTATAATGATTTTTATTTTAAGCCTTTTGTTCTCCATGAATTACTGCTAATCTATCGATTAATTTTTACACATGATTCATCTGAACATATTCAACTGATTTTTCAGTATATTTTTCAGTTAAATCTTTACCTTGTTTCTCGTCCTCACTTTGCAGTGAATCATCTAGATTTCTTGGTCTCAAATTTGGTAAAAGTCATCAACAATTGCTCTTATCAAATAATTGACTCCTTTACTTGACTTAATTCTGTTAGGAATTTTTTCAGAATACAAAGCCCCTGAATGGAACAAAGTACTTGCTTAATTTGAAGGTCAGACCCAATAAATTTCTTGTTCATGTCATCTGTAGTGATGTGTGTTTTAGTCAAGATGTTCATCAAGCCATTCAGGCCTTCATATGTGTTTGTATGAAAGGAACTGATTTATCATCATCAAATTTTACTGATAGTTTACCAACAAATTTAAATGTGCTAACAGTTATTATTCCAAAAAATTGATCTTGGTTATAGTTGATACATTCCAACATTCTTTCACTTGTGTTTACTGCTTTAGAGATTCCTTGCTCTTTTTTCTATTTTTAACTCTTCTTCACATTTATTCAGTAAATCCTCCATTTCTGATTCACTCAGTGTATAATCTCTTTTGTCACTATCATAGTACTTAATTATTGGTGTGTCATTAAATTCTCCAAAATAATGGTGACAAGGAACTTCTCCATTTTCTTCGATAGCTTTCAGTACATCATCACCTAAACTTTTGATTAGCATTTTTACTTTGTCACTTACATCAGAAATAGGCTGATCTTTTTATAGTTTTCATATTCCTTTTTGGTTGTTTGATTCCATTTCTTAAATTCTTCTTTTAATTCTTCCAACATTCTATCTCATCTAGCTTTTGTAGCAACTTCTGGGTCATATTTTGCAAACATTTACTAAGGAAAAAAACATTAATAAAATCCTTTTTAACATTTGTGCTATGAGCCAGCGAATCCCTGGGGTAAAATCAATATTTATATTTATGTTGTCAAAAATTAGGAGGAGCAATTCGTTACCCATGCATTCTTATAAAGTTTTTAATTCCATCTTGCTCTTACCTTCATTAATGGCCTATTCATGTCTACCATATAAAAACCATGTGTTTGCCATTCCAGAATTTACTATTCCTTAAAATTATCAAAATTTATATCTCCAACAACAAAGTCGTGGTAAATATGTTTTAAATTTGTCTCCCTAAAAATATTTAAAAATTGAGATAAACTTTCACTAGTTGCTTTGATATCTTTGAGTGTATTTGCAGTAAATAAAAGCATTTTATACGTTTGTGTATCTCTCTAGTTAAATATTCTATGACTACATCCTGATTTTCAAGAATGAAATGATCAGATACTACATTTTAATTATTGGCATTGATGTGGTGGTATAATTTCACTATTGTTTTTCGTTAAAGTAGTAATATTGTTATTATTTTTATCTTCCACTTCTTTATTCCAGTTTAGCCATACAGTAGTTAAAATGTTATTATCAGTCATTAATGTAGTTTTTCCAAATCCACTAGGCTTATTATTGCACTTTGAATAGAATTTGGTGAAAGCTTGCCATGTTTATTTTCTGATTTCTCCTATGGAATTCTTAGTTTTGGTTCGCAATCAGTTTCCATTTAGTTAACAATAATAGTCAGCTATTTCAGTTGAGTGGTAAGTCATCTGTTCTCAAAAAAGGAGTTTGCCTGTACCTAAGTGAGAAATTTATACCAGTGGTGCACTAGTTTGTTTTTATACAACAATTTTGACTCCAAATAATAAACTGTATTATCATGGAGAAACAATAAAAATTCCTGTTAGTCAATTTAGTTTGAAGAACTTGGAAAAAATTTATTCTTTCAAAAAGCTGAATACACCCATTAAAGCAGACGAAATTTTAAATAGAGTTATTACCAAGAGGAATACGAATATCAAGTTTTATTTGAAAATAAAGGAAACTATTGGAAGTGTGCTTGTGTTTAGAGATCAAAGTATTCTTGTTAATGACAAGACTTTTGCTAACGATGTTCTGACAATTATTCTGTTTGAATTAATCAACATAAATTTTAATCTAACAGATGGGCTAGTTGTCAATCACACTGATGACTTTCATCAAGAAGCTCACATTATTGCTTCAATCAAGCCTAATGCTGAATTTGGTGGGCCTCTCATTTATGAACCACATTATCCTGTGCACATTTCAGTTTTTGATACTATACAGGATTTAGAAATAACTGTAACTGTTGAAAATTATATTTCGATTGACTTCAGTAGGGTAACTGTAACAGTTCATTTACAAATGACTTGATAAAATTTTATCCTTGTTAAATAATTCAGATTGAAATCTACCAGTTTTACTCCGTCCCACTGAACAAGAATACTAAAATTAATCTAAATCTCCCCAACAAGTTGACAGAGATAAATATAAATGTTGGAGGTGGTTGGGTTCATCCTAATGATATGTAACTGTACATAAGCTTCAGTATTATTGGAGCTGATGGTGCAGCTCATCCAATATGTATTGGGAAATCCAATAAAAATTAATAATAATTATGTGGCATAGCTGTTATCACCGTAAAGAAAAAAAAATCAATATTAGGTCTAGAATTGAATATCCATTTATTTCTTCATCTGTCTTTATGTGACTGACTTCATCTAGCTGATTAATTAACCATGGAATGTCATATCCTCAATAATGGACTTGCTTAGTTGGCTTTTTACAAATTATAAGAAAGTGATCAGGGAAGGCGATATTACTGTAATTTTTACTGGGAAATGTAGTGCAAATGATGCCACTCTTCATTGGACCATAATCAAGCTGGTTTTGATGATTCGACCACTCTTTCTAAGGAAGGCAAAATAGTTGTAGAATTTATAGAAATCAATGTTCCTGTGTTTAAATATGAACCTGAAGATTCAGTCAAGCTAGAGCAAGAAAAACTACAAAAATCGTAAGATTCCCATATATTTCTTGAATACAAAACATAGAGATTGCTGGAGTGACTCGAAAGAGAACTTTTGAACTAGTTATCATCAATTATTGAAATTCTGCAGAGTTCGATATGGCATGTTTTATTTTTGCCATGGTTCAGACTAATCGAAAAATCGAATTTCGCAGAGTTTGATATAGCATGTTTTATTTTTGTCATGCATCAAACTAATCGAAAAAATAGTCAGGGGATTGATTTGTATGTGTTCATCACACCAAACTGTATATATATATATATACATATATATATATATAATGTCAAAGAAATGTATTTCCTCAAGAAATGTGGAATCTAGATCCACTAAACAATTGTCTGACGCTGCATGATAATTTTTGTGATTTTAAGAGGTTTTAAGATACTCAACTGTCTGCTGATGACAATGTAAAGCCATACAGTTTCATAACAGTTTATCCCATTTGTGCATTAAATATTAAGAATGAACATATTAGCTCCACAGAAAACCACAATCAAAATATATGCCATACTCAGTAATAAAATTCTTGCTTACATAATCGTGTATGGTAAAAGAATTTTGCCATATGATGTTCAGCATAGAATTCTGAATGAAAATTTTTAAATACATTTACTTGGCAGAGCAAGACGAAAAAGGTATTATGTCAACTAGAAGATGGTTTCTCTGGACAGCCCTTTTCATGTATATTATGAATATCAGTTTATATTTGGCTCATAAATAAAACAAACTCGATCTATTTAGATCCTGTCAGGCAGCATCTGCTGTATACAGGTCCTACATGTATGAGAGAACTGTCTGGTGTGGCCAATTCAGCAAGTGTTCACAGCTGCTGCGCTCACCTGTCGCTACCAAACCACAGTGTCCACTGTCTCTCTTCCATGGAAGATAAACCTGTGGCACAGTACCAATCAGCAAGCTGGCAATAGATGTCTCATTTTTTGTTCTGAAATCAACTCTGTCACTCAGAATCCAATTGTACACACCATATGAAAATGGTTTTTGTTAGACCATATGGGCAGAGCTGGTGCATTACATAATGGTTCAGCTGGTCATTACTAAATCGTTTGCTGTCCTGCATTCTTCGAGAACTTTTGGAAACCAATTTAGCACCTCAAAAATCTACAAGCAGAAGGAGATGAGACAGCAGCAGCAGTGTCACAAAAAAAGCATGGCTCATCAGGAACACAGACAAAATCTGGAGAGTGAAGATAAGCTGGAAAGAAACATTAAGAAAAAGCCGTTAGGGTTTCCCTGAAATGACCTCGAGTTTTGCTAAAATCTACTAACAAAATTTTCTTTTTTTTAAATGGAGCCTCTACTCAAGAAACTCAACACTGTTAGTAATTCTAATTTGTAGAAAAAAAGTCAGTAAGCTACAAATAAATTTTCATATACATTAATGGGTGTGAATATTTGCTTACAAGATACAGTGAAAAAATTTCTATGGAGCACAATAACGATTTTAAAATTATTTTCCAAACAGATATTACAGGTGAATTACTGGTTTTGATACCGAGCGAGGTGGCGCAGTGGTTAGACACTGGACTCGCATTTGGGAGGACCATGGTTCAATCCCGCGTCCGGCCATCCTGATTTAGGTTTTCCGTGATTTCCCTAAATCACTCCAGGCAAATGCCGGGATGGTTTCTCTGAAAGGGCACGGCCGACTTCCTTCCCCATCCTTTCTTAATCCGATGAGACCGATGAGCACGCTGTCTGGTCTCCTTCCCCAAACAACCAACCAACCAACTGGTTTTGATCTTAAATTTTTTGATGATGGAAAGATTAACCTGAGACACAAGGAAATGAAGAAACTTGAAAATAGCAATAATGAATTGCATGGCCTAGAATTTCTAGCTTAATTGATATTATAGCTCTTATTCGTCAGTGAACCACCACCAGTTATTTGTCTCTAATATTGCTTTTTCTTAAAATTTCAGCTACATCTTTAGCTTTAAACCTTTAGTTAAAGAAAAATTAACCCCAAGTGCCCTCAAGTGCCCTGCTTAGTAGTAACCTCACTGGTATTTTGTCACAACCACAGAGGCACTGTCATTACAGTACCTGCACACAAACAACATATCTGCATGGTTCAAAATAGTCGCGTCTTGGTATACATGGAAACAATGGACTTGTTGTATTACGCAAAACTCAAGCACGACACCCAATCAGCCTCACGACTGCTCACTGTTCCAACCCACAATTTCGCACTGGGTACGCTTGCAGCTGTTGCCTTGGTGCGATGTCACAGTGCTGCCATCTGTGGGAGAACCCCCACGTTTCTTGTAGGATGGAACAGTCATCTGCTCCACCATTATTCTGTCACCACAGGGCCTACACAGATCTCGGTAAGTAACATTAACACTTGTCTTCGTATCAAATCGTAACGATCGAAAGTCGGTCACGTGTTCATTAGACGTTTTCGGTTTATTTTCACATGTAAAATCGCTTCACAAATTATGTGACATTCCTCCTGAATAATATATATTTTTACACCTCCAAACGAATTATAAGCGCAAAAAAGTTTTGCATCTGCTTCAGTAATAGATCTTTGAATTTCTAGAACCCTTCTGATGATAAACGAGACACTTTACAGCCTATTTCTCCGTGCTAAGTCACTTTATAAACTACGATTTCACCTTTACGTGCGTATTTTGTGTGTACAATTACATTAACTTTGAACCTCTGTATCTCGGACAAAGATATCAAGAAAGTATTGAAGGTTGTTCGAGATCGGGATCTTAGGAATAAATCAAAAGAATTACAACCATTTGCTATGCATAACTGTGTTGAAACCCGCGGCTCGTTTATGGTACTCAAAAGATACGTTTTTGGGTTGCTTCTCGATAACGAATGGACATGTTTGAAAACAGGAATATTGCAATTCAGAGAAATACCTATAGGATACACCGTTAAATTTCATTAGTTTGCTGGCTTTAGTATTATTTCGATTCCGCACCACACCGAATTTTGTGTGCTGGTTTACATGTACACTGGAAACGGATAAATATATCAAGAAAATTTTTGAGGCCGGGGTATTGGGAACATATCGTAAAAATTTCCGACATCTGCTGCGGATAGCCATCTTGGAATCCACGACAAGGTTTTCGTACGCAAAACGCATGCTTTTCGGATTTTCTCTGTAACCTCCCGTGAACTAAATGGTGCCTCCACACGCCCTTTAAGATGCGCCGTAGATCACATCTATTGCAAAAAAAAACCAAACGATTTGCTCCATTTGCCTAACTTTGAGGGAGTGTGTAATATTCAAATTTTGACCCTGTACTTTAAGATAATTACAGCAAGACGATCCTTTTGAAGGGTACACAAATGGTCCCTAGCCCGTGTGTTATCCAAAACACCCTACGTTTCTGTCAGCCACAGGATCCAATGTTTGAGCCCCGGAAAACTCCTGTATTAATGAGCGGCGTTTTGGAACTCATTAGATAGCTCACGCTATCGCATGAGTACCGATAAACTAAAACTACGCATTATGTAATGGCAGAAAATTGTAGAAATTATTTTAGACACCATTATATTTACTTTTGAATGCATTACGGGAACAGCAGTGATCAATGTCTTATAAATAATTACTATTAAAAACAGTCTTGATCACGATATAAATCATGATCAAGACTGTTTTAATAGTAATTATTCATTATATTTGATTAATATTAAAAATGCTTGTGTGACGACGCTAGTTGGTTACAGTATCTAACGTCTTATTGACTTTCTGGCGTCCTTTGTTTCCTGATTGACGCGGGTTTGCCTATCGGAGGTTTAAGCTGCAATGCACAGAGATCTTGTGCTTTTAAAAAGTCGTTTTGTCAACTATCAGAATATCAGCGGTTTTCGAGGACGTTATCCGGCTTCATTCCCATGAACTGTCAGAATATTCGCTGCTCCAGAACATGCTCATTTTTCAGAAATTGACACATAATAACTGCCGATTGCATTCTTCTCAGAAGATATGCATTGTTCCGAAATTACAGACCTACATAATTTCCTTTAGTTGCAGCGGCTGATACAGGTGTTTTTCATTCCTCACTACTGTTGTAACGTCCTTTGAACGCTGTGTGGTTCTTTAATGAACACGGGAGCGAGGATTAGATGTGGTTCGTGGACAGAGAATGCAGATACTAATTTATTCTACATCTGTCATCAAATAGTAAAGTAATACATAGCTTTCTTTGTTGTAGTTGCAGCGTCAGTTATTATTTATTATTTCAGTTGGGATTTTTCCTGTATGATCTTATATTTTCTTGGCTAGTGAGAAGATGTTAATACCCTGGCATTCGCCCAACTGCTGGAGGGAAACCTCTCGAAAACCTCCGCAAGGGTCATTGTGTTGATGTGCTTCTGCCTTTGTTGATTAATTGTGGTTTTCGTCTTCTGTCAGATACTTTAGTATTTCGGTTGTGATGTTTTGAGTGGATCCGTCTTCTATTGCCATGCATTCTATGATTATTTTCGGTGGGAATGGATATTTATGCTGTGGGTAATTAAATTCTGTGGGCGCGTAGTTTAAGAGATCTGTTATTAGGGTTTTATTAGTTGTCCTGTTGTTGCCACTTCTCGCTATCAGCGTGATCCATCTGCGTTTTATGGGGATAACTTTCGTGGTTTGGTATACAGTTTCCTTCCTTGTTCCTCTATTGAGCTGTCCGGCTATTCTCAGGATTTTTCTTTCTAGTGACATTAGACTCAGGATATGAGACTCAGGATATTAAAGTTACTCTCCGAGACGCACAAGATTATATTTGTATCGTACTCAGGCGTAACTGACTGCGAGAAGGCAGCGTTATCACTGACCCTCTCTTTAACCCTTGAACTACGAGAACTTTGGTTCGATGTTAACTATTGTGAAAAGATATAGTCTAGCTTCTCACCTTAATGAGTATGAAGGAATGTATTACGGCTTAAGAGAGAAGGCATTGTTACGAGACCGTCATCTTTAATTGAAAGACATTTTCTGATTTTGTGCGAGAATAATAAGCCAAAAAATAATTTCTCGGCAGCATAAAAAAGGTGTGTACTTCGTAAATTATTCTCCATCTTATGGTTTCACATTTTCAAATATTTGTGCATGCCTACGAGACATTTCTTTGGACTGTGGAAGCTCGAACGTGCAAACTCTATACGGTCATCAATTTAAGGGGTCATGTAACGGAAAAATAAACATTAATTTTAAAAATCATTACAGCCATATTTATTAATGTACAGATCTAATAATTTTGCATGTATAAAGAAAAAGAGCTGTGTGTTAAGGGAAAAATATAATAAAATACGGAGAATTAATATTTTGCCAGAAATTGGAATTTTTAATTATTTATTGTCTATTCTATAACAAGCCCTAGCTCAAATAATAATCACGCAATTAATCTGAAAATTTTATTGTAGTCTCCTGAGACAGTTATAAGACCACTGAATTACAGTTATTATTTTATGGTACAAACTGTATCATTAACAGAGTTTTTAATTTTGAGCATCCAAAAATTACTTTTTTTCTACATACAGTCATCTAAAAATCAGAATGTAATTGCAGGATCTCGTATTTTTTAGTTCCAGAGAGACAGCAACACGTTGCGAACAGTTCCTCAAAACTTCATAGCATTAGTGCACACACTTTTGGAGAAAAGGCTTCTAATAACGTAAAAATTTTAAAACAGAGAAAATGAGGTTCAAAGACTTTCTCCTCATACTTCTACATTTAATAAGCTTACCTCAGTTTTAAAATCCACCATACTGATACTCATCCTCCAGGTTTGGCTTCTCTCCTCTTCGAATCTGCCTGGACGGTATTTGCAGGTAAGACACTGATCTGTTGGCTTTCTTGACCCTGATCTCGTAGATGGTGTAAAACGCTTTTGTTGTAAACACACCAGGATGTATACCAACTCTCTTCAGCACTTCAATTCTGCCATTATTTCTGTCATTGTAACATAAAACTGCATCATAGACACCTATTTTGAGTACTTCAAGTCCAATAAATGTCCTTTCTGAGCATCTAATCCAAATTAAGTTACTGAAGCTTTCATTTGCACTTCGTGTCGTTCTGTGAAGACACTTTCTCAATAAATAGGGGTTTGCAAGAAACCTGAATGTGGGCTTCATTGCATTCATAACAGGTTCTAGTAATGAATGTTTATGTGAATACGTCTCATTTCTGTTGTTGAACTTACACCAGTCGTCTTTCGGACACAGATTGTGCATTGGTGTTAGGTCAGTTGATAGTTTGGAGAAAAAATTGCCCATACAGCACGCCTCTTGCCTCTAAATGATGTGTGTTTTTCCTGATAGCTCCCCCATAAAATAACTGAAGAGAATCAGTTTGTTTCAGAGTAAACCTGCCTTTTCCTTCTTGTGATTTTCCATCCTCAGGTACTTCACCTCTCCTTTCTTTCAGCAAGCGACGAAACCTACCACCAAGTCTATTTTGGATGCGGCCATCGCATTCCAACTTTTCTATTGTTATATTGCACGGATTTTTATCTGTTATAGCTTTGGACGAAGAGGAGTCCTCATCACCAAGGTATTTAGATTACCTAACACCATACTGGTCCTCAGATCTGGAGAACCTTCTCATAACTGCAGCAGCCTCCAAACATCTAAAACTTTACCTGAGTCAATACCAATAACAGATGTGACTCCACACAGATATGTGTGACCCCTTTTCAACCAACAGACGCACACAGGTCAGTAATATCTGTAGGAGATTCACTGCAATGAATATCTACCCCACGATCTATTTCTTCTTAGTTTATTTCCACCAGTTCCTGCACTGTTTTCATCATAGAAACTTTGGCAGTATAGCATACAAAAGCAGACATTTCTTCATTTATTTTTTGAAACCTTGCACAAGGTGGAGGCATGTTCAGAAAATCACACAATAAATTACCTCCTTTCCTGCTCTGTTCAAGCCATCTCAGAGCATATACTAACCTAAAATTGCTTTCATAGGTATCAGTATTTCATTCATAGGTGTCAGTATTTTTGGAGGAGGAAAATGAAAATTCATAGCCAAACGAATTACACATTAATTTAAAATCGCAAGCTATTCCCCCTCTTCTTTCATCAACAACAATAATGCATTCCGTATTTTTACAGCTAACACATGGACATCAAAACTTTATAGCCTGGCAGAGAAGCTCTAAATCAATAAGTCTGAATCCAGCGTTATACATATCAACATCTTTCACGCACCTGTACAATTCTCCTGTCCCAAGTTTGGATGCTGAAGCTGAGAGCTTATGTCCTTCATTTCGAGCTGCTTTCTCTTTTTTGTTGGTAAACCGATTTCCATGAAACCTCCGTTTCCTAAACAGTTTTTCCACCACCCATTACGCAAAACTCCTCGACTTACACGTAAAGACTTGCTAATTCATCCTTCAGCCTACTAATATGTGTTAGTATCGTCAAAACGTAAATAAACCACATGCAAGAAAGTTTTCAGGGAAAAATATACATGTCAGTCAGAGATATAGATCTAAGCCAAAGATATCAAAAGAAAATAGCCTTCACACTAACAAAAATTCCGCTGAAGCAAGCAGTTTCTCAAATGTCGGAAAAGTTGTGAGTGCCCGCCAATGTAGAGTTAAAAATTTAAAGCCATTTCTAAAGCTGCTATCACGATAAAATTCACATACAACATAGATTAAACTAGGTAGATCAAGAAAAAAATATTTTTGAAAAATCGTTTTTTTGGGAAAAAATCCCATACATCTGCCCCCCCCCCCCCCCCCTCTAAAAGACTTTTGAACAAATCCACTTCGACAGACAGGCTTCCATAGAAAGGAAGATTGGACTGTAGTTAACGCAGACTAAATTCCTACAGATTCAGCTCGTAGTTCGACGACCGGCAGAGACATCGATTTAAGCTTACTGTCAGCGTGCACCAGCAGATCTCCAGTCTACCGTACACAATCCCCTGGACATAACGTCGTCTAGTGAGATGTGTTTGGTTATTTATTCATTACAAAGACCTAAACTCTTTTTTCGGAGAGACTGATTACTAAAGAACTAATTCCTTGAATCAATAATAGTATTTTTTAAATCAAAGAAGTAATTAAATGAACAATAATAATAAAAGCAGTTCATCGAGGTTAATTTTTTCTCTGAAAGTAAATTTTCAACACAGATCTCCATGCAATAACTGGGTTCATGGTGAAATAATGACTCCTCTCATGAATCATTACATCTCAGTGAAATTATATATAGCATAACTCTGAAAGTTACATATTGTAAATCCCTCTCACATGAAAGGTAATTTCACGGGAGAGGGAGTTCCAGTATGTGATTTTCAGAGAGCCAAGAGAAGAAAGAGACTCAAGTAAACATGGGCCATAAAATGCAGGCCTGAGGAGCTGTGAGGACTTGTTCATCTTCGCTAGTGTGAAACACGTCTCCTCGAGTGAACAAGTGCTCATACCTCTTAATGGTATGCATTTTAAAACTTTTTTTCTTGTGCTGGTCCATACTACCACCTCTGAAAGTTGCCTACCCTACAATCTCAGCAACAACAGTACCGGTACCTGCGTTCCACTGTGTCACAAAGGTTTTCGCTTATAGCTTTCGACTCGTTCATTTACGGTACAGAGACCCTTACCTTAAACTGATACATTTAAGCATCTCAGTCATCCTGAGAGAATCTCTAACATCATCACGGAATTACCCCGAATATACATGCATTTACAGGCGCTGCCGTCTATTACTTTGACGCTCTGTAGTGTTGAAAATGGCTCTGAGCACTACGGGACTTGAACTCAGAACTACATAAACCTAACTAATCTAAGGACATCACACACATCCATGCACGAGGCAGGATTCGAACCTGTGACCGTAGCAGTCGCGCGGTTCCGGACTGAAGCACCTAGAACTGCTCGGCCACCGCGGCCGGCTTCTGTAGTGTCGTTCCCGGACATGGGTTTCTGTTTAAAACTTGATCTAGTAAGTTCCCTCTATAACCTCTAGAGGTGTGTAACATTAACTGTGAAACATACTGCATACAGATATAAAGGTTTACAACCCAGTCAGTTTTCAGTACAATGCCTATCCCTTACTTGACGGGGCCCCGACCGCTAAGAAAGTCTGTAAATATTATGAAATGGCAAACACACCAAATGGGCTCTGCGCATCGATGTTTGAACTTACGAAGATGCGCCACTGGAGCTTTCGTGAGGGGACGTTTGCATATCATTGGCAGCGGCGTAAGATTTCGTGATAGCACCCATTTTAAAGTGCGGCCGAACGGAGGCTGCAAATACCTTTTGTAATTTTAAGCAGTGAATCATACCGATTCTATTTCCGGCAACATTCTAAAGTTCCGTAGTCCAAACACTGATAATAAATAAATAAATTCTCTTACTTGAAATATTAACAAATTCACGGCAATAGTACAAAAATGCCTCTGACCACTATGGGACTCAACTGCTGTGGTCAGAAGTCCCCTAGAACTTAGAACTACTTAAACCTAACTAACCTAAGGACAGCACACAACACCCAGCCATCACGAGGCAGAGAAAATCCCTGACCCCACCGGGAATCGAACTCGAGAACCCGGGCGTGGGAAGCGAGAACGCTACCGCATGACCACGAGATGCGGACACGGCAATAGTACGATTAGATGTACTGAAAATAAATTACGCTAAATAATTTCATCTACGCTCAGTTACAGATGTGGAAGCAGACACGACACGGACTTTAACAACGTCTTTTTTTCAATGAACAAGAAATCGAGAAAGTACAAAATTCGATTTACGAAGCGAAATCAGCTTCGTAGTAAAAGTTCCTTGGGGAAATTTGGCCTACCATAGATCACAGTGCGACAAATTTCTGCAGCGACTCTTTCCAATCATGTGAATATAGCGTCGACACAAGTGCACGTGACACGGAAGCTGTCCCGAGCCACCGAAAGGTGGCTACACTGAGCCACAGCGCCAGAGATCGCGCCAGAGAGTTTTGTTCTGCCGCCTCCACTGGCAGTGGTTATTGAGAAGTAGCGGCAGGCAGTGATTCTTGAGAAGTTGTGGTAGGCGGTTCTTGTTCAGATGTAGTGGAGAGTGCCTGTAGGCAGTGCTTGCTGAGATGTGATATTGGAGAGTTCTGGTTGAGATGTGGTAGTAGTGAGTCAGTGTGGAGAGATTGTAATGTCTAGAGTGCTTTTCATCAATATAAATTAAGGTAACAAACTACTTTTATTTTCCTCTCTCATTATTTCAGTGCCCTAAATAATGCATCATTACAGGTTCAGTCAACAAAGCATCTGGCTTGTGTTCTTGTATTAGAGTGTAATTCTGGTTTTCTTGCGCAATTATAGTATTTCTAATTTTCTTTTATCACATCAGTATAATTGGTATTTAAAATTTCTTGTCTTGTTGAAGAAGAACCGTGCCAGATGTGTACATTGAGTCACACTCCCACACACAGAACAATTATACTTGTGCTTTGGTTTCATAGGTTTTATAGTTGCTGGGGACTTAATTAATTAATTGTGTTAACAGGAAATTTTTATTTCAGTCCTTGTTGTTATTCCATGCAGTCAGATTGCGTACTAAAACTAGTCAGGGCCAGCCGTTTACGAGACTTGCGTAATCGGACTTACAGCTACTAAAAATATTTGCATTTTATTTAATTAAGCCCCCATGCACGTGGCGACCGCTGCTTCGGATCGTCCCTTGGAATTCTTCTGATAGTAGAAATAGCAGACAGTAGTATTGTTGAAGTAATTTGTAGTTTAGTAATTGTAGTCTACATTGCATGTGTAGATTTGGTAATTGAACATTTGTAGCTGTCTTGTCTTTCTACTAATGGTATTTTTGCAGAATTTAATTTTTGATGTCATGTATACGCATTTGACAATTTGTGCAAATGTGGAGGTTCTAATTGTTCGTTAGGCGTGTTTGTCGGGAAGCATTTCGTGTGAATGATATTGTTGATGAGAAAATGTCATTGTGTGTAATTTTCAAATAGTGACGAGTTTTGTATATTTTGTAAATGATTACGCGGTCGATGAAAAAGGCGAAAATGATGAATAGTCAGAATAACGAAATTGTTGACATGGCGAACTCGCCAACACAGGACAACAGTATGATAAATAATGGTGTTGAAAACAATTTAATAAGTCGGGAAAATAGTCCGGAAACAGTTCAAAATTTTTCACAATCGAAAAATTCTCAGATTGCGTGGTTAACGACAGAAGAAATGGAGCAGTTAATGAGTGCAATATTAAATTTGGGATCACAGATGGGAACAATGGAAACGCAGTTAGACTCATTACGATCTGAATTAAAAACAGAGATAGGAACAATTATAACCGAGATGGGAACTTTGAGATCTGAAATTAAAACAGAAATGAAAGCAATGACAACACGGTTATGCTCACAAATAGGTTCTGAATTAAAAACAGTGGCAACACGTTTAGATTCACGAATAGGGACATGTTTCAAAAATATGAAAGATGAATCAAACCAAGAAATTAGAGAAGAAGTACAACCGATTTTGAAGGCTCACAATAATAGCTTAATTTCAACAGAAATCAGACAAGAGGAACAGGGCAGGGAACAGGAAGAAAAAGATCGCGTGATAGTGCAGAAATTTTCAGAGTTAAATTTACAATGTGCACACGATAAGGAAGAAATACTTGAGAGAATCGAGGAGTCCGTATCAAATGACAGATTAAATAACATAACACACAATATGAACAGTTAACTACCAAATGTGTCATTACTGAAACCCGAGTCGCGACACTTACAGAAGACGTAAATAAACAGAAAGGACAATTAAGTGACTCATCGGAAAGAGTTGAGGAGATCTCAGATAAATTGACAAGTCTTAGTTTAGCAGAAGGGTTTGAAGAAAATAATTTGTTTCATTTACGGGATGCAACAAGAGAGCGCCAGGCGCGTGAATTTAACAATAATCGTCATTGTGACTGGGACAGACGCGGTAGGTCTTTGTCGCCACGAGGAGAACACTTTGACTATAAACACTCCTTAACTGTTCGGAAATTTAAGATCTTCCGCAATTCTAAGAATGACATACATCCATGTGCATGGTTAGCTCAATTTCTGTACGCACTTCCGCCAAATTTGCCACTAAGTCACAAACTGGAGTTTATGTGCAGCTATTAAAGTCCTCAGGGGATTCACTACTCTAAGTGAATATGTGCCGTAGCGAGCATAGGGCCCCGAGCTGTAGTAGTGCTATTTCTCTTTTAGTTTTCTGCACTGCTACCTACTCTTTTACTATTCTTTGCATCTATCAAAACAACTCTTCGACTATCAATCTATCTAGAGAGCGCGTAAAAAATAACCGGATATGACTAGTTTACCTAAAACTGATTTCGGAAATTGCCGTTTGGACTTGCTGTGTCTTCATCAGCATTCATTCGTAGCTTAAATGAAATTTAGCCTGTTTGTCTTCGTAACAATGTTGCTTCATATGTTGACGATATTCTTATTGCTGAGCGTTCTTGGAGTGAGCACGGCAAAATTTTGGATTCATTATTACGTATTTTGCAAGAGTTGGCATTACAGAGAACTTGAAAAGGTCTGAATTTGGTCGTTCTCAGGTGAAGTTTCTCGGTCACATTGTTTCTACAGAAGGTATTCTTCCTGATCTAGGGAAACTAGGTGCTATTCAGTTCGCAATGACATTCTTTTTAAACGAAAATCGGTCGACAACTCTGTTTGGTTAGTTTGTATTCCTGATGAGTGGGTTAATAAGCTGATTTGGTATACGCATTTCAGTTATGCACACTTTGGTCCCAGAAAATGCTTTCATAAATTACGAGAAAATTGCTACTTCAGTAATATGGAAAAACGTATTCGATCTGTTCTGGCCAAATGCAAATTATGTCAAAAGGCTAAGCCGCCAACAGTTTCTCACAGAGCACCGTTGTTTCCTATCATTCCAGCGAAATTAAAGGAGATGGCAGCAGTTGATTTGTTCGGTCCAGTGGTTCGATCTACTAATGGTTTTGCGTAGATTTTCGTAGCAGTGGAACTGACATCAAAATATGTGTGTTTTACACCTTTACGCAAAGCAACAGCTCGTTCAGTATCTAATGCTTTCATTAACCATTTTCTTAAAGAAGTTGGTCATGTTGATAAAGTTACATCAGATAATGGATCACAGTTTCGTTCTAAAATTTGGCTTCGTACTCTACAGCGTCGTAAAATTAAACACATTTTCATTTCACTTTTTCACCCTCAATCTAACGCTTCAGAGAGATGGATGAAGGAAATCAATAAATTGTGTCGTCTTTATTGTCATCAGAATCACAGAACTTGGGATCAGTATCTTCATATTTTTCAAAAAATTCTGAATGAACTTCCTAATGACTCAACTTCTTTACCGCCTATACTGATATTAAAAAACAAAGCACCGACAAATCGCATATCTGAAATCGTTCCTTTTCCGCCTTCACGGAAACTGCGGCATTCTGAAGTTGTCAACCTGGCTCTACGAAAAATTACATCTGCGGCTGCTAGAAGAGAGAAATCAGCTAAGCGTCCTGGTCGTTTAAAAATCTTGTCAGTTGGTCAGAAGGTGTTAACTAAGTCTCACCGTTTGTCTCACAAAGGAAAGGGCTTGTGTCGCAAATTTTTTCTGCTTTATAACGGTCCATATAGGATTCGCAAAATCATTCATGATAACACTATTGAAGTAGAAACTCTTAAATCACGACGCTCTAAGGGATTACATCACATATCGAACGTTAAAATTTTTGTGGAATGACATACTTTCGAGAAACCAACAGTTTATGTAAACATGCGGAGAATACAAGGATACCGCGCTGTGTTTTGGCGGCGGCAGATACTCAAAGCAACAGTCAAGTCTGCGCGCCGCACCAGGCAGTCGTTGACAGCAAACAATCACTTCCTACGTCACGCGCCTACAGCTGATCGAGCGCTCAGTGCGAATGCACTGACAGCGGTAAACAAATACACCGTCTTTCTCCGAATAAAATCAGTATAAAGCTATAGTGACTTGATGAATTATGTTATTAACATTCAGTATTTTTCAGGATACGGTTCTATAAAATATTTAAGAACTTCAGGTAAATTCTGTGCGTGTCCGACGTTAAGACGACTTGCTATCGAGAAATTTTCAGGAAGAATGTAATTTCCAAGAAGAAACTAATAAACTAAAAAAAAAGGTAACTGTTAATTGAGTTCATTTTTCAGGTAACATATTTCCACTTAGGTACGTACTTTAGACGTAATTTGCTGCTCCCGATTACGTGATTCATACTTTGAGCTAAATTTCATGTTCTATGAAATTACTTGTGAAGCGACGTGCTTGCGTACGTTAACTGATTTTGACAATGATTATTAATGAACTGGGTTGTAACTTGTGTATATTATGCGTCGCTTGACTGCACTGCTTTTTCACTGATGTCATATTTTTTTAATTATGTGCCTGCTGTGCTTATTTATTTAAATTATAATTGTCACTTGATTAATTGTGCTGATGTGGTTAGGTATGTAAGTTATACTCTGTGATTTATCTGCTTGCGCCTTCATGTTAACTTATTAAGATTACATACGAACATTTATTTGCTTACGCTGATACGATGCTAATGACCTGTTTATTATGTAAGATACATATTTGCTGCATTGCGTATGGATTGCATATTTACACATTTCTGCTTGTTGTCATAACTATTCTTTAATTTGGTGTATAGAAATGCTGATATACTGTGTATAAACATAGAGTTTAGGTCACACTATTGTATTAGTTACAGATTGTTCGCTTGGCAGAGCCTCGTTGTAAGAATTGTGCTGCATCCACTTGTTGACATTCTGTTCTCTACTGGTATATTTACTCGCTATTGCTTGTTTTGCCTACGCTCAGTGCCTTATATTTTTAAGATAGGAAAATGAACTGCTATAATTCGACGAACGACATTAGTACAAGAAACTTCATAGAAGTCACATGAGCTGAGGTTTTATGGAAGCTGTATAAATGTATGCTAATAGGAAGGAAGCTAACGACATGACATACCAAAACTATGTTTAGACCATTGTCAGTTATTACACTGCATTTTTCGTGAGCAACTGAAATAGGAGGTGACACTTTACACAAGAAATACTCCACATGTTTGCTTCTGTTTGCCATAATTCTTGAAGTGGTGTACACACTGTGAAATATTATAATCATTCACACTCCGTAATCGTACTTAATTACTGAGAGTTATTCGAACAAGTCTGTTAGAGGTCATGTACGCATTTCTTTGTTTATAATTCATAATGAGTAGAAGATTTGGCTCAGATGGATTACACAGAGGTTGTGTGTTGACAATGTGTCTTCGGATTGTATAGGATGATGAGGTTTGCATTAGGATTTTATCTGTACTTGTTCGAGGAGACTAACTAGAGGAAAGAGTTGTTATGGAAGTGAAATGATATTGGCGATAAGGTTAATATGTGTCGACGTATTGAAGAGGTATTATTGAGGTATTGAGATTATTTGAAGTTGATGATTATTGGAGTTTTTGTGGACAAGAGGTAAGGTAAATGCTATTGATGATAAGATTTATATGTATCGACGTAAGAGGTATTATTGAAGTATTGAGATTATGTGATGCTAATGATTATTGGAGTTTTGGTGTATAAGAGGTAAAGTAAGTGAGGTGCATTTTTTTGTTGTTGGTCTATATGGAACAAGGAGGTTGAAGATGGCAGACTAGAACACTGAAGTAGAAGGAAGATTGTCTACACACACTTTGTTAAATCACTAAGCAGTACATAATTTTTTTGGAGAGAGGAAGCATTTGCATATCTTGGCTCACTGACAGTTGTTCAGCGACCGTACATTTTGATCTGGATTGGCAAACATTGGTCTTGACATGATGACTATGACGTTGACTTAACTATTATTGACTGTTATACATTGCTGCCACTACCACTTGATACACATGATGAACATAAAATTTTGACAGAATTGCATTTACACAGTTAACACTATTCAATTACACAGTAGTACTTAATGTGGATGAAAGATGAGTGAGTGTGTTTTGTGTGTTTTCCTTTCCTAATCCTACCCACCTATTTCCTAAATATTATTTTATTTGTTTGTAGTGGCTTGCACTGACAGTCATAAATATTATGGGTTTACTGATATTTGAGTGTTTGTAATAGTAATATGACAATTATCTGATATCATTTGTGTGTTTATTAGAAATTGTATGTTTAGTGTAAGAGCATTGTAAAAGCATTTGTATATGTATTCAAACTATTGTTCATGCTTGAACTGTCTCATCAGTGATAGTAAATATTATGGACTGTTACTTGTACTTTTTCTACATGATTGGTGCCAATAGGACATGTTTACTTTCTGCTTATAAACTCTGATGATCAGTGTGATTAGTGATAGTGAATATTATGGACTGTTACTTGTACTTTTTCTACATGATTGGTGCCAATAGGACATGTTTAATTTCTGCTTATAAACTCTGATGAACAGTGTGATCAGTGATAGTAAATATTATGGACTGTTACTTGTACTTTTTCTACATGATTGGTGCCAATAGGACATGTTTACTTTCTACTTATAAACTCTGATGAACAGTGTGATTAGTGATAGTGAATATTATGGACTGCTGTCTGCACCTACTCAACATTGCTGGGTGCCACTGATGGACTGCTTCTACTGAAATGATGTCACCTGTTGGTGTCTGCACCTGTTCCACAATGCTGGGTGCCACTGAAGGACTGCTTTCTGCACCTGCTCAACACTACTGGGTGCCACTGATGAACTGCTTCTACTGAGAAATGTGACTTGTTGCTGTGTGCACCTACTCAACATTACTGGGTGCCACTGATGGACTGCTTCTACTGAAATGATGTCAACTGATGGTGTCTGCACCTGTTCCACACTGCTGGGTGCCACTGATGAACTGCTTCTGCTGAAATGATGTCACCTGATGGTGTCTGCACCTGTTCCACAATGCTGGGTGCCACTGATGAACTGCTTCTACTGAAATGATGTCACCTGTTGGAGTCTGCACCTGTTCCACAATGCTGGGTGCCACTGATGAACTGCTTCTACTGAAATGATATCACCTGATGGTGTCTACACCTGTTCCACAGTGCTGGGTGCCACTGATGGACTGCTTCTACTGAAATGATGTCACCTGATGGTATCTACACCTGTTCCACAATGCTGGGTGCCACTGATGGACTGCTTCTACTGAGATGATGTCACTTGTTGCTGTAGCACCTATTCAACATTGCTGGGTGCTACTGCTGGAACTGTCAACTACTTGTTGTGAAAGCATTTTATGTGAATATTTGTATAAACTGATGTTTTGTGTATTACTGTTTGTGAAAAGTTATGAGACTCTTACCTGCACATATTCGTCATTGCTGACGCTATCGATTGAATTGTTTAACCACATGATATTTGTGTAAACTATTATGTAAAGTCATATGTATGAAAGAATTTGTATTCCTTACTGTATTTTATATATTAGGCTATTGTAAGGTCAGTGCAAAACCAAAATTTTATATAGTTATATGATATTTACGTATTAATATTATCTTTTATTTTTGTCTGTATTTTTTTTGACGAATTTGGTGGTATTTTCACCACCAATGCTGGCAAAAATACCATGAAATTCTAGCCCGTGGAGGAAGGGCATATGAAAGGTGGCTACACTGAGCCACAGCGCCAGAGATCGCGCCAGAGAGTTTTGTTCTGCCGCCTCCACTGGCAGTGGTTATTGAGAAGTAGCGGCAGGCAGTGATTCTTGAGAAGTTGTGGTAGGCGGTTCTTGTTCAGATGTAGTGGAGAGTGCCTGTAGGCAGTGCTTGCTGAGATGTGATATTGGAGAGTTCTGGTTGAGATGTGGTAGTAGTGAGTCAGTGTGGAGAGATTGTAATGTCTAGAGTGCTTTTCATCAATATAAATTAAAGTAACAAACTACTTTTATTTTCCTCTCTCATTATTTCAGTGCCCTAAATAATGCATCATTACAGGTTCAGTCAACAAAGCATCTGGCTTGTGTTCCTGTATTAGAGTGTAATTCTGGTTTTCTTACGCAATTATAGTATTTCTAATTTTCTTTTATCACGTCAGTATATTTGGTATTTAAAATTTCTTGTCTAGTTGAAGAAGAACCGTGCCAGATGTGTACGTTGAGTCACACTCCCACACATAGAACAATTATACTTGTGCTTTTGTTTCGTAGGTTTTATAGTTGCTGGGGACTTAATTAATTAATTGTGTTAACAGGAAATTTTCATTTCAGTCTTTGTTGTTATTCCATGCAGTCAGATTGCGTACTAAAACTAGTCAGGGCCAGCCGTTTACGAGACTTGCGTAATCGGACTTACAGCTACTAAAAATATTTTCATTTTATTTAATTAAGCCCCCATGCACCACTCACGAGTGCCTGATACTCTGGGTAGGCCCTGTGCGTTGTGTGGAACTCCGCTCTGACGTAACGGCGTATCCGTCAGCGTTGTTCATCTATATGTGATGAGCGGAAACAATGGTAGGCCCCAACATGGAAACGCTTTCCACGTTAGTCTGATCTCATTTAACAAACTGGCAGCTGGCCTGTTCAACAGGCTGTGGGAAACTAATACGCTAAGAGGAAACAAATGCAACATGATTCTTCATTCACACGACGTACTGTACTTACCCCCCGTGTAAACGATTTAGGAGACAATCCGGGCAGTCCTCTAAGATTTTTTGCAGATTCTGCTGCCGTTTATCGTCTGTTTAAGTCATCAGAAGATCATAAATAATTGCAAAATAATTCAGATAAGATGTCTGTATCGTACAAAAAGTGGCAGCTAACCCGGAATACTAAAAAGTGCAAGGTCCTCCGCATGAGTAGTAAAAGTAATCGATTACATTTCGGTTACAACGTACCGCCGACGAATATACAAGTTGTCGATGCAAATAAATACCTAGGGACCACAATTACGAAAAATTTAAACTGCAGCTATCACGTAGAAGCTGATATGGGAAGCAGAGTCTGCGTTTTATTGACAGAACACACAGAAGATGCAACTAAAGAGACTGCCCAAACTACGGATGTCTGTCTTCTTCTGGGTATTGCTGAAATGTGTGTGATCGTTACCACACAGAATTGACGGAGGAAATGCACAAAGTTCGAAGAACGGCAGCTCGTTTTGCCTTATCACGAAATAGGGCAAAGAATGTCACAGACGTGATAAGAGAGTTGGGGAGGTGGTCATTAAAGCAAATGCATTTATCTCTGCAGCGAGATCTTTTTCAAGAAATTGCATTCATCTGCTTTGTTCCCCGAATGCCAAAATCCTGAGTTCCACGTAGCCAAGGAGAAATGGGCCTCTTGGTGAACCAAGAGAAATCAGAGCGCGCACGGAAATATTTAGTGCTTTCTTTTTTCCCGCGCTTTTCGTACGTGGAATGGTAAAATAGTAGTATGAAAGTGGTTGTATGCAACCTCTACCACACACTTAATTGTGAACTACAGAGTAATCTCGTAGGCTTCGATACAGTGACGCCGTGTGATAGTGGCTAGTGCACCGAAACAACGTCGTCCTGCTACGTACCTTCTTTGTACCACTTGAAATTGGAGACCATTCACTTGCTGAACTTGTAACGTGGCTATAATTTCGCAGCTTACAAGCACTCCTCCACATACTTTGCCGTGATTTACAAACACAATTAGGTATCATGTGATAGGTTGTACATCGTATATACGAATATACAGCGTGAGTCACCTAACATTACCGCTGGATATATTTCGTAAACCACATCAAATACTGACTAACCGATTCCACAGACTGAATGTGAGGAGAGCGGCTAGTGTAATTGTTTAATACAAACCATACAAAAATGCACGGAACTATGTTTTTTAACACAAACCTACGTTTTTTTATGGTACCACGTTAGTTTTGTTAGCACATCTGAACATATAAACAAATACGTAATCAGTGCCGTTTGTTGCATTGTAAAATGTTAATTACATACGGAGATATTGTAACCTAAAGTTGACGCTTGAAACCTCAGACGTTCAGTTGCGTGTTGTAACAAACACTAGCCACGGTCGGCGAGCAGCATCTGCAGGGACATGTTTACGATGCCGACCGTGTTTACGAGCGTGGATGTAGTGCACTGTTGTGGTTTGGTCTAGCTGTCGCAGTGTCCGCATATAGCGCTTGCTGCTATTGTTATTCTGCATTCGTCTCCGCACGCAGACCAACTGTAGTACACCGTGTTACCAGACGTCTGTGATAGTGTAGTGTTGTAGGAACTGTGACCATGGTGTATTCGAACTCCGAAAAAGCGGAGATGATACTCATCTATGGCGAGTGTAGACGAAATGCAGCTGAAGCCTACAGGGTGTATTGCAAAACATCTACCGCCAACTGTATAAAACAGGTAGCACGCAAACGGGTCCGTAACAGGCCCGTCACAGGAGAAGCGGGTGCAGTTGGAGTGTTAGCTGCTGTTGCCATGAACCCACACATGAGTACACAGGACATTGCGAGAGCCGGTGGACTGAGTCAAAGTAGTGTCATGCGCATACTGCATCGTCACCGCATTCACCCGTTTCATGTGTCGCTACATCAGCAATTACATGGTGATGACTTTAATCATCGAATGCAATTCTGTCAATGCGCATTAACAGAGAATGCGTTGCAGTTCTACCTGTTTACCTATGAAGCGGGTTTCACAAACCACGGGGCAGTGAATCTACGGAACATGTATTACTGGTCCGTGGACAATCCTCGCTGGCTCAGACAGGTAGAGCGACAGCGACCGTGGACTGTAAATGTATGGTGCGGAATCATTGGCCACCACCTCATTGGTCCTCACTTCATTGCAGGGGCCCAAACAGCTGCAACATACATCGCGTTTCTACAGAATGATCTGCCAACGTTGCTCGAAAATGTCCCACTGGAAACGCGTCGACGTATGTGGTATCAGCATGATGGTGCACCTGCAATTAACACTAGGCTGACCCTTGACAGGATGTTCGACGGGCGTTTCATAGGACGTGGAGGACGCATAAATTGGCCAGCTTTTTCTCGTGATCTTACACCTCTGGAGTTCTTTCCGTGGGGTACGTTAAAGGAGAATGTGTACCGTGATGTGGCTACAACCCCAGAGGATATGAAACAACGTATTGTGGCAGCCTGCGGCGACATTACGCCAGATGTACCGCGGCGTGTACGACATTCATTACGCCAGAGATTGCAATTGTGTGCAGCAAATGATGGCCACCACATTGAACATCTATTAACCTGACATGTCGGGACACACTCTATTCCACTCCGTAATTGAAAACGGAAACCACGTGTATACGTGTACCTCACCCCTCATGGTAATGTACATGTGCGTCAGTGAAAAAGACCAATAAAAAGGTGTTAGCATGTGGACGTAATGTGCTGTTCCAGTCTCTTCTGTACCTAAGGTCCATCACCGTTCCCTTTGGATTCCTACGTAATTCGGTGCTCTCCGATACGCACGATCGAACAGCGGAGGAGTGGTACTCAAGCGTCAACTTTAGGTTACAATATCTCCGGATGTAATTAACATTTTACAATGCAACAAACGGCACTGATTACGTATTTGTTTATATGTTCAGATGTGCTAACAAAACTAACGGAGGTTCCATTTAATAAAAACGTAGGTTTGTGTAAAAAAACATACTTCCGTGCATTTTTTTATGGTTTGTATTAACCAATTACACTAGCCCCTCTCCTCACGTTCGGTCTGAGGAATCGATTCGTCAGTATTTGATGTGGTTTACGAAATATATCCAGCGGCAATGTTAGGTGACTCACCCTGTATAAAGGAGACTGACATTGTAACGTACGTCTTGTAAATAATTGTTAACGCTTATTGCATGAAAGGTGGCGGAGTGTCTTTATTATAAAAAACGGCGTAATGAATGATTGCCTGGAACGCCAGTGGAAATGAAATGGATGGCGAAACTGAAGCCTTGGGTAGAAGGCCCACACAGGTGTGTTGGTCCTGCTTAAACACAGGAAGTAGCAAGACGGACGTCGTAGCACCTAAGCGCTGGAGCACAATAGAGTCGCGACCAGCCGGTATTGTAGCCGAACCAGAAGGATTACACTTTGGAAACGCTGAAAATCTTGGACGCAGGTGAGAGGAACGAAGAAGCGCCACCTCGGAAACCACGCAGGCTGGGTTATTACCAAGGATTTTTACTCAAAAGCGTACCGCTGTACAAGAATAGGTTTTTCCTCGCAAACTTTCCGCGCTGGACGACAAAAGACTAAAATAGGTTGGTCGGCGTTCGGAAGAACGTGCAGAGAGGGAGAATATTTCGTGGTTTCGGGAATATGATTCATTTTCGAAATTACGATGGTGGGGAGCCAAGCCTTTCTGGGAAGCCAGCGCTGGAGGGACGCGGTCTTCCCTTTTGAGCTCCCGTGTGAGATGGTAGCTCATTATCAGCTTCTTGTTGGTACGGACAGACTTGCTGTCTTCGCTTTCACGAGATTTTATGGTTAGAACGGTTAGGCACTGTACTGTTGTGAACATATAAGATTCTGGACCTCGCCTTCGGGTTGGAAGTTGTCGTTGAGTACGCAGCGTTCAGCGATTGAGGGCACTTCTTCTGCCTATACTTACGTTGAGACGTTATCTGAACTTCCTCCTTGTGGCTGGGAGTTCGAGTTTCTCGTCTGTAGAACACAGAGAGGAGAAGACAGTATTAGAGTATAATAGTCAGAGGACCGCCTTCAGCCGTCCTACTCTTTGAATAAGTTTATTTTGTGGCTGGAGTTCTTCCATCGTCGCAGACGTGCACAAGAACCATCACTCCGACGCACCGGACGCAGTACATACGGTGACTTTGCTAATTGCTTTGGCTTATTAGGGGCTATGAGGCTAAACAGCTGTGATCACGTTGGATTTTTTCCCACTAACGTTGCACTCCATTGTAGATCATCTTTAAAAGTAGTGTCTTCTTGTGTTTGGGACATAGATGATGTCAGTCATTTCGCGTTATTTATATTAGATCGCGCGGTCATAATAAAAGGGCAGAGTTGTTCAATGGATCAGTAATTTTAGTTAGGAAATATAAGCATTTGTAGTAAAGATTGTTTCTAATATATAATAAATGTATTAACAGCAACAACGTTTATCATTTGGTTTAATTACTTCCCTTAATCATTCATTTCTGTTTAGGTTGGAATTTATAGGTTAAAGAACATTAAGAGATCCTAAGATCTGCTTTATGGGGTAGTCAGACAGAGCCAAATCTTCATTTCAGCGTTTATTATTTTCCGTTGCGCACAGTCATTTAACACCCGCTTGTAGTAGCATATTGGAAACTTACCATTCTTTAGGTAGGTGTAGCACGTAACGTGAAGTGCGTTTCGTTGCCAGAGGCGTAGGGACATCATCTGTATCACTATATTCCATTTATGCCTATACGGGACAACGTACTTCGCCATTTTGGCGAGCTTCTCTTTGATCTTAATGTCATCCTGGCGCTATGGATTTTTTTTCCGTTCCTGGGTCCATTGCACACCAGTTCCCTGACGCACTTTCGTTGTTGTCCTACATGAAATGTATTTGCAGTTGCGGATATCGAAAACCATCAGTTGTATAATGGAATGACGACAGTGACAATTTGTGCCGGACCGGGACTCGAAACCGAATTCCCGGATTATAGCGAGCGACCGCATTACAATTTGGCTATCCGAACGAGACTCATAGCCAGAATCAAACTTCCATATGTCGTTTACCATGTGTCTACGACCTGTAGTCGTACGTCCATTCTGTATACTCCCGTACAGTGGAGACATTTTACCTGAAAGTCGCTTGCCCGATGACGGCGGATAAATACATCACAATGCCTGTGTCATTCCGAATTACGCTGCAAGTTTCCTTCGGACGCGTATGCATTTATTGCTGTTAGTGACTGATATAGTCTGACATTCTGACTAGCATCGTGATGATCCTTGTCATGAATGTCTTTGTGGTCAGTTTCTTCCTTCTTAAGATCTTTCCTGAGTAGTCATGTTTAATTGGTTTGAGACTCCTTCCTTCAGGAGACAGCACTGAAGATGCTTTACTTTCCATGCTTACCATACAAAATTAGCCTCCTCTTTCTCTTTGTAAAGCACTCTATGTGTAGTTTCTTGTCGTGTTAGATTGTGTATACATTGTCTTCTTTAACAGAGTCCCCTTCTCAGCGTGTTCAGGAAGACTATGTTGAGAAATATGTTGGTTCAGCCTTCAGATTTGGAGACTCTCTTTACTGTCGATATAATGGAAAATTAGAACTTTTTCATCTCGGTAGCTACGTGGAGGTAGGAATTCTGATAAAATTTCGTATTTCTGTATTTTAATTACATTTTCTACCTTTCAAAATGTTTCATTATTGGTGACTATCTTCTACGCGCTGTAAAACAGTAAAATTTATCGGTGACTCACCAATATGTTGACTAAATTCTAACCTGTCTGTGAGATTCGTTTCAGCAAAAATTTATTTACTAATTTAGTGAAATGCCGATATAGCGTAGGAGCGAAGTTCAACAACTCGGATTACTATATACTATTTTTTCGGTTGCATTCAAAAATTTTTACTTTTCCCTTCTGATACTCAGTGGTAGTTCTCTCGCTTCAACAAGAAAAGCATTCGCAGTTGCGGATCTCATGGCTTCAGTATACACTGATGCGGTGCTACGGTCGCAGGTTTGAATCTTGCCTCGGGCATGGATGCGTGTGATGTCCTTAGGTTAGTTGGGTTTAAGTAGTTCTAAGTCATAGGGGACTGATGACCTCAGGTGTTAAGTTCCATAGTGCTCGGAGCCATTTGAACTTTTTTTTTCCTTGCCCCGTCGTGACAAAATAAGGACTCACTTTGCAATACTGATATCATGAGTCCTATGCAAAAAAAAAAGCTCAGTTCTGAAGTGAACTCCCGCCATATGACAGGCATACATCTCAACTCATTCCTTTTTGTTTCTATATTACAACTACCAATTAAATTAGGTCTCGACGTTAATTTTTTTCTCAGTTGTTGTACCTAGAAGCTTAGCCTTACTCTTGAATCCCGTAATTCTTCTACCAAGCTCCATACGATCTGGGCAATGCGGATCTCTTCTTCGCGTAAACGTAACTGCCCATGAGTTTTCCGGCATTACCTCCATACTTGTCTCTTCGAGACAAGTTCTTAAGTCTGATTCCGCTCAATCCATAACTATATCTTGTATAATAATATACCACTGTTTCCCAATCGATGATTGAACGACTTTTGAGGTAATGTAAATTGTTATTACAACGCTAGTGCGTGTGTTTCACTAAAATACCAAAAGCACACTGTTCAACACTGATGTTAACTGTAAACTGAGGAACACTTTATTAACTTGCATTGGTTAGTCGCCTTTTTTTCATAATACAATTTTATTGGCTCGTCATACACTGAAGAGCCCAGAAAACTGGTACACCTGCCCAGTATCGCGTAGGGACCACGCGAGCACGTAGAAGTGCCGCAACACGACGTGGCATGGACTCCACTAATGTCTGAAGTTGTGCTGGAGGGAGCTGACACCATGAATCCTGAAGGGCTCTCCATAAACCCGTAAGAGTACGAGGGCGTGGAGATCTCTTCTGAATAGAACTGTGCAAGGCGTCCCAGATATGCTCAATATTGTTCATTTCCGGCAAGTCTGGTGGCCAGCGGAAGTGTTCGAACCCAGAGGAGAGTTCATGAAGCCACTCTGGACGAATGTGGTGTCGCGTTGTCCTGCTGGAATTGCCGAAGTTCGTCGGAATACACAATGGACATGAATGGGTGCAAGTGATCAGACAGGATGCTTACGTGCGTGTCACCTGTCAGACTCGTATCTAGACGTATCAGCGGTCCCATATCATTTCAACTGAACACGCCCCACACCCTTACAGAGCCTCCAACAGCTTTAACAGTCCCCTGCTGACTTGCAGGATCCATGGATTCACGAGGTTGTCTCTCTCTATAGCCCTTTATGTCCATCCACTCGACTCCACTCGAAACGAGACTCGTCCGACAAGGAAACATGTTTCCAGGAATCAACAGTCCACTGTCGGTGTTGACGGGCCCAGGCGAGGCGTAAGCTTTGTGTCATGCAGTTATCAAGTGTACACCAGTGGTCCTTCGGCTCCCAAAGCCTATATCGATGATGTTTCGTTGAACGGTTCGCACGCAGGCACTTGGTGGCCCAGCACTGAAATTTGCAGCAATTTGCGGAAGGGTTGCGCTTCTGTCACACTGAATGATTCTCTTCAGTTGTCGTTGGTCCCGTTCTCACACGACCTTTCTCAAGCCGCAGCAGTGTTGGAGGTTTGATGATTTACCGGATTTATGACACTCAGGGTACACTCGTAGAATGGTAGTACGGGATACTTCCCACTTCATCGCTACCTCGGAGATGCCTTGTCCCATCGCTCGCGCGCCGACTATAACCCCGCGTTCAAACTCACTGCAATATTGAGAACCTGCCATTGTAGCAGTAGTGAACGATCAAAAAACTGCGCCAGGCACTTGTTATCTTATATAGGCGTTGCCGACCGCAGCGCCGTATTCTACATGTTTACATATATCTGTGTTTGGATACGACTGCGCCAGCCGAGGGTGGCCGAGCGGTTCTAGGCGCTGCAGTCTGGAACCGCGCGACCGCTACGGTCGCAGGTCCGGTTCAAATGGTTCAAATGGCTCTGAGCACTATGGGACTTAACATCTTAGGTCATCAGTCCCCTAAAACTTAGAACTACTTAAACCTAACTAACCTAAGGACATCACACAACACCCAGCCATCACGAGGCAGCGAAAATCCCTGACCCCGCCGGGAATAGAACCCGGGAACCCGGGCGTGGGAAGCGAGAACGCTACCGCACGACCACGAGATGCGGCCTCGCAGGTCCGAATCCTGCCTCGGGCATGGATGTGTGTGACGTCCTTAGGTTAGTTAGGCTTAAGTAGTTCTAAGTTCTAGGGGCTGATGAACTCAGACGTTAAGTCCCATAGTGCTCAGAGCCATTTGAACTTATTTATAAATATAAAGTATGGGCACAAACTTTCTATAATGATCCGTAGATGCGGAAGTGGTGTTCAGATAATAAATGAGAAATCGCAACAAAGAAGGCTGCGTAACAGCTGCGGCCTCTGCCGCTCGTGGAATGCTACTCTTTGAATTTGGGGAGTTTCGGTGTGGCACAGTGAGGTTTGTAAGTGATTGGCTATGCACATGTATGAACACCGCGAGTTTCACACACGTGTCCATGACAGAAAGCTCCCGAAGGTTTACACGAATTGGCAAGACTGGGCACGATTGACTTACAGGTCCCATTACATCTACTTCTGCTCGATCATGATGCAGGCCTCATTGCAGTTGTGTATGTTTGCAGCCAGTGTCTGGGGAAACAATCTGCGGTACAATCGATATAAGTCAACCTCAGGCTTACACATTATAAGGCACATGTCTAAACGTAATAGAGGGGATCATTTTGAGCTACGTAAGTCCACGTAGCGGCATGGTTTACTGACTGAGAGGCCGTGGACCACACCCTGAATATTTACGTAAGATAAAGAAACGTCCGACAAGTATGTGTGCATGTGGTCCAGTTGATACACCGGACTGCACGAGAGTACCCTGCTCATAACGAACTGTGGGCTCAAATAATAAGCTGTGGAGGACTAAGTGACACTGTTAGAGACGACGACAAATAACAATTGGTTAACGAAGTAATAAATAAGGTATTCAGGAGGGTACTTAGAAAATGTATAGAAAATATAACCACTGTAAGAGCAAAACCGAGGATTTATCAACGCTAGAATTAGCTCCTGTACTGAGGAATACCACAAGCAGCGGTTATTTGGCCAACACGTGTCAGCTACGGCAATTAGATTGGTCTTCCAGCAATAACAGGCTGCAGGAAGGGCCGTGGCGGTGGGGGGGGGGGGGAGGGACGAAGGGGGAACGACGGGTGGGGGGAGGGGCAGCATAGGTAGAACGGAAGACAGCTCTACCTCACCTGTGACCCTATCTGACGCGTGGTGGTTTCAGGATTGTTTCGGAGTAGTATGAGTTTCCTGGAATTACGGCTCTAGATAATTGGAACGTTGTCTCCAACAATCGGGAACTCACTCGTAGAGGCGTCAGTAAAGTTAGCATAGATCGCAGATATGGAATTGCGCAATAACGGATTTCTGAAGAATATGACTCCCTTGCCCATGAGGTGACCCAATGATTACCATAGGGAACCGCCTATAGACCATCTGATGCGATGGTGATGTAGGTAATCTACAAATATAGTACAATTATTGAAAGGTTTTGGGCGATTTTTCTTTTTTATTTTGTATCTAATTTCACTGCTTATTATAAATACATGAACTTACGGCACCTCCCCCGTTCCTTTACGCACAAAGGAGGTCCTGTCCAGGTAAGATCACCCGCAGTATGGGCCTACGAGGTGCATTCAAGTTCTAAGGCCTCCGATTTTGTTTCTAATTAACTACTCACCCGAAATCGATGAAACTGGCGTTACTTCTCTACGTAATCGCCCTGCAGACGTACACATTTTTCACAACGCTGACGCCATGATTCCATGGCAGCGGCGAAGGCTTCTTTAGGAGTCTGTTTTGACCACTGGAAAATCGCTGAGGCAATAGCAGCACGGCTGGTGAACGTGCGGCTACGGAGAGTGTATTTCATTGTTGGAAAAAGCCAAAAGTCACTAGGAGTCAGGTCAGGTGAGTAGGGAGCATGAGGAATCACTTCATAGTTGTTATCACGAAGAAACTGTTGCGTAACGTTAGCTCCATGTGCGGGTGTGTTATCTTGGTGAAACAGCACACGCGCAGCCCTTCCCGGACGTTTTTGTTGCAGTGCAGGAAGGAATTTGTTCTTCAAAACATTTTCGTAGGATGCACCTGTTACCGTAGTGCCCTTTGGAACGCAATGGGTAAGGATTACGCCCTCGCTATCCCAGAACATGGACACCATCATTTTTTCAGCACTGGCGGTTACCCGAAATTTTTTTGGTGGCGGTGAATCTGTGTGCTTCCATTGAGATGACTGGCGCTTTGTTTCTGGATTGAAAAATGGGATCCACGTCTCACCCATTGCCACAACCGACGAAAAGAAAGTCCCATTCGTGCTGTCGTTGCGCGTCAACTTTGTTCGGCAACATGCCACACGGGCAGCCATGTGGTCATCCGTCAGCATTCGTGGCACCCACCTGGATGACACTTTTCGCATTTTCAGGTCGTCATGCAGGATTGTGTACACAGAACCCACAGAAATGCCAACTCTGGAGGCGATCTGTTCAACAGTCATTCGGTGATCTCCCAAAACAATTCTCTCCACTTTCTCGAACATGTCGTCAGACAGGCTTGTGCGAGCCCGAGGTTGTTTCGGTTTGTTGTCACACGATGTTCTGCCTTCATTAAACTGTCGCACCCACGAACGCACTTTTGACACATCCATAACTCCATCTCCACATGTGTCCTTCAACTGTCGATGAATTTCAATTGGTTTCACACCACGCAAATTCAGAAAACGAATGATTGCACGCTGTTCAAGTAAGGCAAACGTCGCAATTTTAAGCATTTAAAACAGTTCTCATTCTCGCCGCTGGCAGTAAAATTCCATTTTCCGTATGGTGCTGCCATCTCTGGGACGTATTGACAATGAACGCAGCCTCATTTTAAAACAATGCGCATGTTTCTATCTCTTTCCAGTCCGGAGAAAAAAAAATCGGAGGCCTTAGAACTTGAATGCACCTCGTATAATAAATCCACAGCGATTACGCAATGATAGATTAAAATTATGGTACTGACTAATAATCTGCAATGACTCTGTGAATTATATTTCATTCTTCCACACGAATATACAAGTTGCAGCTCCGTAAGATTTTAAATTCAAAGAACAACTGACTCACGTTTTTTCCTAAATTATTTAAACTGAAATAAAACTGTTAAACTTCTTAAACCACGAAATCAGCAGTCACAATGAAATATACTGTCGCTTGAATAACCTAAAACTATCAATCGTAAGAGCATGAACGCTGTAAGATATTCAACGTATATTTTCAAATAAACTTCACACACTATTCGTCCCATTCTTTCCTATCTGTCTTTAAGTTGCTGTTGTTGTGGTCTTCAGTCCTGAGACTGCTTTGATGCAGCTCTCCATGCTACTCTATCCTGTGCAAGCTTCTTCATCTCCCAGTACCTACTGCAACCTACATCCTTGTGAATCTGCTTGGTGTATTCATCTATTGGTCACCCTCTACGATTTTTACCCTCCACGGTGCCCTCCAATACTAAATTGGTGATCCCTAGATGTCTCAGAACATGTCCTACCAACCGATTACTTCTTCTAGTCAAGTTGTGCCACAAACGTCTCTTCTCCCCAATCCTATTCAACACCTACTCATTAGTTATGTGATCTACCCATCTAATCTTCAGCATTCTTCTGTAGCACCACATTTCGAAAGCCTCTATTCTCTTCTTTAAGTACTCAGATTGAAAGTAATTTCGATAATCTTGGCCTGGATCATTATAAAAATAAAACGATAATCTGTTAAAAATACAATACAACCAACGAATGTACCGCGTAGTTATAATTAAACTTTACCCATTTAACACGTTATAACACGGAAACTAATTATCATACAAGGACCTAACTTGGTAGCATTACTGTCAAGGACATAGGGATGGGAAATAATGCATAATCAATATATTTGAAACACTTAATGTGCTGCCACGATACGTCGTAAAATTACATACCGGTTCCATTACTGTTACAAACGAGGCTCAATATGGCGCCCATCAGTGTACAGAAGAGTCTGAAAGTGCAGGATTGCGTTCTGCACAGCGTAACGAAGCATGTCTATAGGTATGCTGGCGACCTTTCTCGCTGCACTTCAGATCAGCATATGTGTGAGAGTTGCCCTGGTAAACTCTGTCCTTCAGGTAGCCCCACAACCAGAAATGACTGGGTGTAACATCAAGTGATCGTGCCGGCAAAGCATTTGGAAACGATCGTTTCCAAATGTGTTTCGGAGAACTAGGTGTTTCTTCACGAGCATGTGCGATGGTGTCCCATCTTCCATGTAAACTGTTGAGTTCACAGCCTTCTCTCCCCTGTAGGGCCGGTATGACATGCTAGTCAAGCATATCGCAGTAACACTGGCCGGTCACACGGCACGTCTATGATCCTTGAGCGCAAACCTGATCAAAATGCCAATGATGAACGCTGCCGTGAAGGCACACCATACGGTGACATGTTCTCCGTACAGAGGAACATCACGCACAGTGAATGGAGGTGAAGATGCCCACACTCGGAAAGTCTGTGTGTTCACCTCACCCGTCACAGAAAAATATTCTTCGTCTGTCCACAGGATGGTCCAGGGTCAGCCGTCGTCAACTTCAGTCTTTGCGAGAAAGTGGGGAGCGAAGCCAGCACTCCGTTGTTCGTCCTGTGGTGCAAGCTGCTTTGTGATACGGACCTTGTACGGATACGATTTGAGAATGGTTCGAAGCACCTTTCGTACAGTGGACCACGGGATGTTCAAGTGTCGTGACACGGCACGCGCACCGCCTGACGGTCGGGAATTGAGCGCAGCGTTGTCTGCCATAGCAGACGCCCAGTTCTCCTGTTGGTTCTAACTTCTTCGTCATGCTCCGCACAAGCAGGTGGAGAAAGATAACCCTTCCGTAATCCTTTCAGCCAGCGATATTCTCGATGTGCAGCTGAAGCATTACTGTTGTTTTCATAATAGAGCTTCACCAATAATGCCCTGCTCTTTTTGTCGAAGCTCATGTTGACACGTCAAGTGCAATGCAGCTGGTCAGGTGTGTGAGACTATGAATCACGATGATTCATCAGGACGCCTGGTAGCGCTTTTATAAATGGAAATGATGCACTCCATACTCTGGACATTAATGCTACAATGTTTAGTACTCGTATGGTACACTACTGGACATTAAAATTTCTACACCACGAAGATGATGTGCTACAGAAGCGAAACTTAACCGACAGGAAGAAGATGCTATGATATGCAAATTATTAGCTTCTCAGAGCATTCACACAAGGTTGGCGCCGGTGGCGACTGCTACAACGTGCTGACATGAGGAAAGATTCCAACCGATTTCTCATACACAAACAGCAGTTGACCGGTGTTGCCTGGTGAAACGGTGTTGTGATGCCTCGTGTAAGGAGGAGAAATGCGTAACATCACGTTTCCGAGTTTGATAAAGGTCGGATTGTAGCCTATCGCGATTGCGGTTTATCGTATCGCGACATTGCTGCTCGCGTTGGTCGAGATCCAATGACTGTTAGCAGAATATGGAATCGGTGGGTTCAGGAGGGTAATACGGAACGCCGTGCTGGATCCCAACGGCCTCGCATCACTAGCAGTCGAGATGACAGGCATCTTATCCGCATGCCTGTAACGGATCGTTCAGCCACGTCTCGATCCCTGAGTCAACAGATGGGGACGTTTGCAAGACAACAACCATCTGCAGTTCGACGACGTTTGCAGCAGCATGGACTATCAGCTCAGACAACATGGCTGCGGTTTTCTTGACGCTGCATGACAGACAGGAGCCCCTGCGATGGTGTACTCAACGACGAACCTGGGTGCACGAATGGCAGAACGTCATTTTTTCGGATGAATCCAGGTTCTGTTTATAATTAAGGCAGCTGTCATATAAAAGCGCGACAATATGGAGATCCTAACCGAGAGTATATGCAGTAACTGTCGTGAAGAGCATCCCAGAAAGGTGCCAGGCTGTAATCGATAATGGCGGCGATTGGATTAACTATTACATAATTGTGCAGTTAGTAATAACATTTATTTTCGTGTAAACATTTATTTTCGTGTAAACGCATATTTATAATAGTGTCTTATTTCATACACATTGGCCGGCCGCGGAGGCCGAGCGGTTCTAGGAGCTTCAGTCCGGCACCCCGCGACTGCTTGGGCATGGATGTGTGTGATGTCCTTAGGTTAGTTAGGTTTAAGTAGTTGTAAGTTCTAGGGGACTGATGACCTCCGATGTTAAGTCCCATAGTGCTCAGAGCCATTTGAACCATACACATAACGGCGTATACTTTCCTGTGAAAGTGACAGTATATATGCCTCTTTTCCACTACCTCTTTTTGCTCCGATTCATTTCCAGTGTATGCCATCGCCACTCTCCCCTCTCTCACGTACGCTTCTATTCCTTTCCCACTGCCACCGTCTACACCACACGTTGGCAGCTCGAAACTTTTTCTGGGCCGTCCATCAGAATTTGTGTTTGAAATTTCGGTCCAAAATGCGCCTTCCCCTACATCGCCCATCTGCGAGGTCCCAGAGCCCTAAGGCTACAAATTGTCTCCATTCAGCTGTAGTTTTAATTGCCACTGTCTCCTCTCTCTTTTACTCCCACTGCTCCTCTCTCCATCCATCGCTCTTTCTCTTTTACTGCCACTGTCTCTCAGTGACCATAAACATCTCCGCTCTTCTTGGCTTTCACTGTTACTGTCGTCATCAGTTTCTCTTTCTCTTTCACTAACACTTTATCTCACCATCGCTGTCTCCTCTCTTTAACTCTTCCACCGGCACTGTCTCCACCCTCATCCACCGTCACTGTCTTTCTGCTACACAAAAAAAGCGCGGATACATTCGTGAGTGTGGTGACGAAGGTGAAGTGAGGACTGTGCCAGCTGGTTACCTACTTTTCTTCCAGAAGCTCTTAAACAGCAACATATTCGCATTTTTTGTGCTCCGACAGGAGCATTTTTCAGCTGGTTCCCTTCTTTACCCTGCTAATGCGGTGACGTTGCTTTCATAGGACAAATTCTATAGTAAAGTTTTGACAGTTTTTGTATGAACTTCGACATATTTGTGTACCTTGACACGTATAATCAACAAATAAGTTCGCATAATATGATAACACAAACTCATCTGCTTTATATTTTTTCCGGATACTTTGCTCATCGATGGCAACACATCGAAAACGCCTGGATTATGATTTGTATCTTAAGAGATTAGAAATGTTATTAGTTCCAGTTTTACATAATTTTTTACTTCATTTTAAGTTTTTTCAGGTATGGCAAAGTCTTTTTAGCCAATTTTTTCCATGCAGTACAACTTCGGGCATATTTGTGTAGGCATGACGGCTCCACTGTGTAGCAACTGCGTTCCATTAACTTTTGTTGTTGAAATCTGTCGATTAAGAACATAGTTTGGTGACATCAGAAACCTGCCGATGACCCTAGAACCCTTGCCATGTGCTACGTAAGGTAACACTACATTTACGCTTCAGACCGGACTTTACCTTCATATTATGCGTACACAAGTATGGTAAGTTTGAACCTCTGGATCTAGCTTACGGATTTTGATATCGCAAATAATTTGACGGTTCTCCAAGAACATTATCTGAAGAACACGTGGAAAAAATTTCGTCGATTTGCCAAACGTAGAAAAAAAACTGGCCATCCCCACATTTGATACCTTTGGTACACACAAATCACAATTTCTCGGGTGTATCTCGATAACGGATACGGATTTTTGGAAACGGGAAAATTTACTTTCTAGAAAAATGTCTACTGAATGTAAAGTTAAAATTTGAGTCATTTGCTAAGGTTAGTTACTTAGATAATTTTGCCCGCTTTGTAAAATCGGCTAAAGTGCGATTTTTATTGTCTTCTTCGTAAGTACGGTAAACTTAAAGCTCTAGATCTCGGCAATGCATAATGATACCGAAAAAAAATTTCTAAGTTCACTGAGAATAAACGCTGAAAATTTCGATGATCTGTCATGAATAGAAATTATAGAAATGGCCATCCACACGACTGGTACTTACAGCACCCAAAAATCAAGGTTTTTCAGGGTTTTCTCTGGAACCGTCCGTAAAGAAATGATGCTTTTATAAGCCGCCTGAGGTCCACCCTAGACCACGCGTAATGCAAAAGAACAGACAGATTTGTTTAATTTACCCGAGCTGCAGGAAGTGTGTAGCGTTCGAATTCTGACACTGTTATGTGGAACAGCTTCACTATGTCAGTTCTTCCAATAGCTATACATATGATCGCTAAGCCAAGGGTTATCCAAAACAGTTGACTCTTTTATTTTTGTGATCAACAGAACTTGAAACATGACCCTCTGAAAAACCGCATATTTTCGTGTGGCATTTTGGAACTTTCCTACTGGTATCTTGCACTGATGTATACTGACCGATTTTTGAGGGTGTCTTGCAGTGGATAGTAGTTTTGTTCTACAAGTAATTTTATGTCTACCAGCTTGCCATGGGGTTTTAGAATGGTGGTAAGGCTTCACATGATAGTAAGCTAATGAGGTGCTGTTTTATTTTGTTGATATTCTGCTTAAATATTGAGCCTTGATCTGAGTGAGTTTTGTTTTAAGGCATATTTTCTCGTACATAATAAAAAAGTACTAATGGATTCTGAAGAGTTTAACTTCGAGTTGAGACTGGGCTATAACGACTATATCGCCGGTGTAGACGGAATGAAAGTAATAGTCATAGACGCAAGTTAGTTCGATGAGAATTGTAACTCCCGTCATGGCATGTGCTGGTATTGTCTATTTCTTACATGACCAAAGTAATTTTCTTATATAAACTGTAGATGAGGGGTGAGTACGGAAGTATTGACGACTTGTATGCTGTGTACGCACGCTCCATCTGCTGCCTGTGCGTTATCACTTTTATGCAAACTGAATTTATTTGATTAATAAATGTTTTGAGTTGTCATTCTGTACTTTAATAAGACATTCCGTACTACACCACACCGTGTGGTACAATGTTTAAGCACATTTGTAAACAACTACCCGTAACTATGTAGAAATACGACCTACATTAGATTCTAGGTACCAGGTCTCGAGCCTGTAAGCAAAAATAAATTGAATGCATTACGGGAACAGCAGTGATCAATGTCTTGTAAATAATTACTATTAAAAACAGTCTTGATCACGATTTATTTAACAAGGTGACCGGTTTCGACCACTACTGTGGTCATCTTCAGACCAGAAAGGGGTTCCTACTCAATGGTCTGAAGATGACCACAGTAGTGGTCGAAACCGGTCACCTTGTTAAATAAATCGTGATCAAGACTGTTTTTAATAGTAATTATTTACAAAAATAAATTAATGAGACTAAAAAAAAAGAAAATCGATGAATGTCTTCTCAGCGAGAAGATGTAGCGACGAAACGAGAATGCATACAAAACGCTCGCACCTATGCAGGTTCTCAAAAAGTGTCAAGATTAATTGCCCCATTTGCTGTTGGTTGGAATGTGATTAGCAGATTTAGACTTAACGGAGGTAGCAGTGAGAGACTGTGCGTGGTACGGAGGGCTTCCGTGACAGACAGCAGTTGTACCAGTTCGGGTATCGACTGGCGACAGCCGCGCTGCGAATCGTTAAAGCCCAGTTTCGCCTACATCTCCGGCGTCCGGTCATTCATTAACACCTTTGCGCGGGACTCATCGCCGGTCGCCTGCGGTGTGAAACGCTATATCTCTAAGCGCCTAAATTTCAGACCCTCCCTCTCCCGGTGCCCTTTTTAATTCTCTTATTTTCAGTCTGCGCGCCGCACGACCACCACAGCTCGTTAATTAAAGTATACACAGGTTTCAAAGCTGCAGCGCTCTGCTGGCTGGTACACAACCCTTTTCGTGCTGTACCTTTTGTACCTTTTGCCCCTCCTTCATCCCCCCGCCCCCGGGATGTCCACGCGTCGCATCGCTGGCTAACACAGCGGATATACTCGACGGGGGTCCATTTTTTATCTACGTTTACGAGTGTTTTTGCCCGCATATACTCCTCCAAAAGCTGTTCCTGCCGACAGCCATTGCAGTATTGCAACTACTATGTCCAGTACTGCCATAAATTTCCGCATTCTGTAGTTCTCAAGCTCTTTTCAGCAAACGCCCTGCACCATAGCACGTTTTAGGGACCTTCTATGTTAGTCTAGTTTCAGCTCCATGAAACCATCTTCGGGTGTAGGTACATCGGCTACAGCAAACACGCGCCAGTTTTTTCGAGCAAATTTGCAGAGTGACAATTACTGAACTTTATGAAAACGAAACGTAAATTAGTTACAAACTACGGTATGCACACACTTTATTCAACATGCTAGCATCACTACACATATTCAGATTTAGATTATGACGTGTTCGATATACCTGTCATCATCGACATAGCGGAATTCTGCGTGACCCGCTGAAGTATCAGAATATCGATTCTGTCGATGACATCCAGGACGGCTGTTTCCAGCTCACGAATGGTTTTGGGATTATTGGTGTACATCTTGTCTTTTAATATAGCCCCACAAAGAAGAGTCGCTTGTGTTATGATCCGGAGAATATGGCGGCCAATAGAGGCCCATACCAGCGGCCTCTGAGTATTCCAGAGCCAGAAAATGGTTCAAATGGCTCTGAGCACTATGGGATAAGATCTGAGGTCATTAGTCCCCTAGAACTTAGAACTACTTAAACCTAACTAACCTAAGGACATCACACACATCCATGCCCGAGGCAGGGTTCGAACCTGCGACCGCAGCAGTCGCGCGGTTCCGGACTGAAGCGCCTAGAACCGCTCGGTCACCGCGGCCGGCTCCAGAGTCAGGATTCGGTCTCCAAAGTGCTCCCCCAGGATATCAAATACTCTCCTGCTTCTTTGGGACCGAGCTCCGCCTTGTATGAACCACACCTTGTCGAAATCAGGATCACTTTGGATAATGGGGACGAAATCATCTTCCGAAACCTTCACGTACCGTTCGGTAGTCATCGTGCCGTCAGGGAATATCGCACCGATTATTCGGTGACCGGACCCGTTGAGGGTGAAATGCGGATTCTCAGTTCGTCAATTGCGCCAGTTTTGCTTATTGGCGAACCCATCCAAATGAAAGTGGGCCTTGTCGCTAAACCAAACCATGCATACCCATATTAATTCCCATCGTGCACCGCGGCCAAACGTGCAGTTTCAATGTCCTAACGCAATAACTGTCACCCTGTACGTTCTACGTTGTAGAACGATATTATTTTTATGACGTAACGTGTGATTTTGCGTATAGTAATTGGTGGATCCTCCTGTAGCGCCGACCGGAGTGGCCGAGCGGTTCTAGGAGCTACAGACTGGAACCGCGCGGCCGCTACGGTCGCAGGTTCGAATCCTGCCTCGGGCATGGATGTGTGTGATGTCCTTAGGTTAGTTAGGTTTAAGTAGTTCTAAGTTCTAGGGACTGATGACCTCAGAAGTTGAGTCCCATAGTGCTCAGAGCTGAGACAACTCAGATCTGAAAATAATGATACTGCAGTGCCTATGTACATGTCCAAAGGAACAGGCACCGTGGCGGCTGCAGTCATTATGAAATACATTAAGTGTATTAACAGATGCCAATGCAAACAACTGTCATCTATATAGGGGAATGACGACAGCGAAAATTTGTGCCGGATCGGGGGTCGTACCCGATTTTCCTCTTCACGCGGGCGGTCGCCTTAACCGCTTTGGCTAAACGTGCACTACCCGTCCACGCATCACGGCTAGAGCCAGACTCCCATAGGTCGTCGATCCTGCGCCACAGCCAGTACTCGTACACACATTATGTAGTTTCTGTACAGGTGAGGCCATATTAATTGAGAACTGCTTCCTAGTATCGGCTAAGCAGCTGTTAAGGCGACGGCTCGCGTAAAGCGCGAAATCTGTGTTGAGGGTCTTGGTCCGGAATAAATTCTCACAATTAGAATTACGTTAATACCTTCAGTTTCTGACGGGCGTTGATATATACCAACGGGAACAGGTGAAAATGTGTGCCCCGAACGGGACTCGAACCCGGGATCTCCTGCTTACATGCCAGACGCTCTATCCATCTGAGTCACCGAGGGCACAGAGGACAGCGCGACTGCAGGGACTATCTCGCGCACGACTCCCGTGAGACCCACATTCTCACCTTTTATGTCCGCACAATACATTCGTAGTGTCCTACCCCATCACACTCATTACTCGTGGAAGACATTCGTATCAAGTCCCGTAAGAGTTCGAGGAATATGTGTTCATCCGCACAGAAGAAGAAGGTCATGGCCGGTATTGCCAGAACTATTTATTTACACTCCTGGAAATTGAAATAAGAACACCGTGAATTCATTGTCCCAGGAAGGGGAAACTTTATTGACACATTCCTGGGGTCAGATACATCACATGATCACACTGACAGAACCACAGGCACATAGACACAGGCAACAGAGCATGCAAAATGTCGGCACTAGTACAGTGTATATCCACCTTTCGCAGCAATGCAGGCTGCTATTCTCCCATGGAGACGATCGTAGAGATGCTGGATGTAGTCCTGTGGAACGGCTTGTCATGCCATTTCCACCTGGCGCCTCAGTTGGACCAGCGTTCGTGCTGGACGTGCAGACCGCGTGAGACGACGCTTCATCCAGTCCCAAACATGCTCAATGGGGGACAGATCCGGAGATCTTGCTGGCCAGGGTAGTTGACTTACACCTTCTAGAGCACGTTGGGTGGCACGGGATACATGCGGACGTGCATTGTCCTGTTGGAACAGCAAGTTCCCTTGCCGGTCTAGGAATGGTAGAACGATGGCTTCGATGACGGTTTGGATGTACCGTGCACTATTCAGTGTCCCCTCGACGATCACCAGTGGTGTACGGCCAGTGTAGGAGATCGCTCCCCACACCATGATGCCGGGTGTTGGCCCTGTGGGCCTCGGTCGTATGCAGTCCTGATTGTGGCGCTCACCTGCACGGCGCCAAACACTCATACGACCATCATTGGCACCAAGGCAGAAGCGACTCTCATCGCTGAAGACGACACGTCTCCATTCGTCCCTCCATTCACGCCTGTCGCGACACCACTGGAGGCGGGCTGCACGATGTTGGGGCGTGAGCGGAAGACGGCCTAACGGTGTGCGGGACCGTAGCCCAGCTTCATGGAGACGGTTGCGAATGGTCCTCGCCGATACCCCAGGAGCAACAGTGTCCCTAATTTGCTGGGAAGTGGCGGTGCGGTCCCCTACGGCACTGCGTAGGATCCTACGGTCTTGGCGTGCATCCGTGCGTCGCTGCGGTCCGGTCCCAGGTCGACGGGCACGTGCACCTTCCGCCGACCACTGGCGACAACATCGATGTACTGTGGAGACCTCACGCCCCACGTGTTGAGCAATTCGGCGGTACGTCCACCCGGCCTCCCGCATGCCCACTATACGCCCTCGCTCAAAGTCCGTCAACTGCACATACGGTTCACGTCCACGCTGTCGCGGCATGCTACCAGTGTTAAAGACTGCGATGGAGCTCCGTATGCCACGGCAAACTGGCTGACACTGACGGCGGCGGTGCACAAATGCTGCGCAGCTAGCGCCATTCGACGGCCAACACCGCGGTTCCTGGTGTGTCCGCTGTGCCGTGCGTGTGATCATTGCTTGTACAGCCCTCTCGCAGTGTCCGGAGCAAGTATGGTGGGTCTGACACACCGGTGTCAATGTGTTCTTTTTTCCATTTCCAGGAGTGTATATACTCATATGGCCAAAAGAACAGACACCATTTTGATCCAGCAGCCGCTATGAAATTACAGTCATTGGCCGCGAAAGGCGTTGATTTAAATCTATGAGGAAAGTTAAAAATTTGTGAGGGACTGGGATTCGTATCCGGGTCTCCTGCGTACTAGGCAGATGCGTCGACCCCTGCACCATTCGCACACAGTGGTCATCCCATGAGCTGAGAATTCTGGATCTGGCGAGAGGCGTGGTAGGGCAGTTCGTACGGGGTGGGATGACCTTTGTGTCCAGGTGGCGCAGTGGTCAGCGCATCAGCTATAGCAGCCGAGCAGTGCGTTCGTCGTGTAGGTTCACCTATGGAGCTAGCGTAGCTACTTGAAACGCCCGCCAAACCCGCTGGGCAGAACAGGTAATAGGATTGTGAAAAGGGCCAAGGGTTGGAGTCAGTTTCTGTTTCTAATTGTCATTTATTGTAATTTAGCAACTGTTTCAGGGCTGAAGGCCTCCAACAAGAAATCTTAACAAGATAAAAATCCAATTAAGATAGCAATAAAATAATTCAAAAACAACATATGCAAAGTCCTATACAAATAGCTGAGGGCCACAAATAATTTCCAAATTTTTGGAATATTTTACCACAGACCTTTAAAGGCAGAAGGCCAACAAGAAATCTCAAAAAATCAAAATTTAAATTAAGATAGGAAAAACTAATTTAAAACCCAAAAGGCAAGATATAAAAGATGCAACACCAATGGCTGAGGGCCACAATTAAATTTGAAAACTTCAGAATATGTTACCACAGGCCTTTAAAAGCAGAAGGCCATCATGTTTAACAACAAGAAATCTTAAAAATCAACAAGATAAAAATCCAATTAAGATAGCAATAAAATAATTTCAAGAAACAACACATGCAAGGTGCAATACCAATGGCTGAGGGCCACAATCGAACTTCGAAACTTCAAAATATATTACCATAATCTTTAAAGGTCGCAGTGTTAAAGCTTGAAAGATAAATTAAAAATTAATTTTGCAAAATTTTAAGAAACAAACAATAACAATAAGCCTAAAAATTTAAAATAGCTGACAACAGATAATTAAACACCGGTGGCACTCAGTTGGCCTCCATGGAGGTCGGTCTGCCCTCGTTAACTTAGGTGAGACAGATGGTGAAGCTACTATACTTGATCCGTCGGAACCCAACCAGGGGGCAGCCACGGACCGACCGATACAACAGCATGGTTCAAATGGCTCTGAGCACTATGGGACTTAACATCTGGGGTCATTAGTCCCCTAGAACGTAGAACTACGTAAACCTAACTAACCTAAGGACATCACACACATCCATGCCCGAGGTAGGATTCGAACCTGCGACCGTAGCGGTCGCGAGGTTCCAGACTGAAGCGCCTAGAACCGCTCGGCCATTTCGGCCGGCGACACAACAGCTTGCTTCCCGTCAATCAGTACATGAGAACCCCAACCGGCAATGTTACAAACGTGATAATCCACACTGGAGTACCTATTAGCTGTCAAAATTACACACCATGTTGGACAGCGACAACAGGTGAGGAAAGGACGCTGCCTGAAATTACGTTAGTGACCAGGGCAGGTAACCGGAACACTAATGGCCACTAGGCAGAAACTTTCGCTGGTACACTTGAATCTGAAACACGGTAACAATTAACTCGCTCAAAAGAACACTGCCTGAATTTACGTCAGTGCCCAGCGCAGGTAACCAGAACACTAACGGCCACAAGACAAAAAATTCCATTGGTGCACTCAAATCGTAGTCGACCAAAATACTTAATTGCACCGCATGGCGGCGAAATCTCAGCAGTAGATCCACTCGGTGTTGCCCACCGGAAAACCTCCCCAACAACAAACGACCGAAGTGAACCACCACAACGTGAATAGACGTGGCTTGGGTAGTTGATACCACTACTCACCTTTGACGTCCTGAGTCGGTGAACCACGAAGCTCGTAGCGATCGGACAGCTCCACACAGGCTCCGACGCTGCGCAGGGACTGCCAGCGGTCCCAGCCGACTGCACCGCGCGGGGAACTTCCCTCGTCCGCAACAAAATGGTTCAAATTTCTCTGAGCACTATGGGACTTAACTGCTGTGGTCATCAGTCCCCTAGAACGTAGAACTATTTGAAAGTAACTAACCTAAGGACATCACACACATCCATGCCGGAGGCAGGATTCGAACCTGTGACCGTAGCGGTAGCGCGATTCCAGACTGTAGCGCCTAGAACCGCTCGACCACTCCGGCCGGCCGTCCGCAACAACCGATCGACTCACTTCAGACCCCCTTGCCAGAAACTATATGCACCAAACGCAAGATGGTACACGGCGCAAATATCGATACACATCACTGCAGCCACACGTAGAAGGAAGAAGAACCAAGAGGTAACCACGACAAGGGAGGGGGTGGGGGGGGGGGAAACCAAACACAGATAGACTGCGAAATTCACGAAGACGCATAGTTGGGAGAGAGCACGGCTCACTACTGTTGTTTACATTCTGTGGCCATTACTTGCGGCCCGTCTAGTACTCCAGATTCCGTATATCAGCATGTTCTGCAGTGACAGTGCAAGACCAAAGGCGCTCGAGGTAGAGCGCTTTCTTCGTGATACAGCCAAAATCCCAGCAAACGGCACAGTGGGTATCCACTTACCAGTACTGAACAGTGCGGTGTATGTTAAAGTCAGCAGTGACCTGATTTGGGATAACTAGCAGTGTTTCTGAAACTCCGACGGTCGATCATGCAGGATTAGGCACGCTAAGAATTCGAATTTCTGAACTGTCATTCGAACCCACGCCCGGGAACGTCTTCTGCCCTTATGGCACCGTTCACGTCCATGTAGCCAAATGGTGGACACAGTTTTGAACATACTTGGTCCGCAATGCTGTCCGGCAGGTAACCGTAGACCTCCAACGTCAGGTACCATCCTACCTCCAGGCATGTGGATGCCGTGCGGCCGACATTTACGACCATCAACCGTGCACTTGACATGCAACGGCAAGTTCGATCAAAATATCTTCAGCGTCGCATCAGAAAAGACGCCCGAACCACAACCGATGTCCCTTCCAGTCTCCTAATCGACGATTTTCGTTGCCCCACAACTTCACACCACCGCGTCGACCCTGCACCGGCATCATTATCGGACGCCTCCGAAACTGCCGTTGCACAGCCTCCACAGAAAGAAACAACCATAGAGACACCACCGGAACCACCGCCTGAGGAAGCCGATCACCCTTCCGAGCCGGGCGCTGTGGACGAGCGGTTCTAGGGGCTTCAGTTCGGAACCGCGCTGCTGCTACGGTCGCAGTTTCGAATCCTGCCTCGGACATACATGTGTGTGATGTCCTTAGGTTAGTAAGGTTTAAGTAGTTCTAAGTCTATGGGACTAATGACATCAGATATTAAGTTCCATAGTGCTTAGAGCCATTTGGATTTTTGAATTTCACCCCTCAGACGACCTGATGGAATTTACATCAATGGTAGTACCGCTGACGGCCTTTGTGCCGGAACAGTGCAGTTCTCTCCCATCAATGGTAGTACCGCTAACGGCCTTTATGCCGGAATAGTGCAGTTCTCTCCCGTCTTCCGATGTGGAAAACGGGTCACCGTAAACGCAGTCATCCCACAGTTTCCGTTCGGGATGCCTCGCCTGCCGATGATACCCCATTTGCCGTTCCTATGGACGACGAGCATGACTCGACTGAAGTCGAGGACAGCAATACTAAAATGTAGACTTTCACGGGCGGAAATATCATGACCATTATAATTATCCGGGCTGTTATGCCGTGGTCGGTTGATGAATTCTGTGATGATTCCCAACGTTTCGTCTCCGACTGCGGGAGATATCTTCAAGGCGGTCCGTAGCTCGATGGAAGGTCCAACACACCCACTGGCTCGCTACTGACTGCCGCTAAATTCCGTGTCCGCGCGCTCCCACGCCGCGGCGTGACGTCACGTGTTTTGAAAACGTCAGTGCAATTGGCCGCTGTCCGTCGCCGTCGATCGCCGTTGCCATCACCCAGGAGTGGACGGGTGGTACACATCTTCTTTAACACCGGCATCCATATACCGTTTAATTTCACGCCCTCCTCCTTTCGGTTGAAATTATTTGGGTGTTCAGCGATATCGATTGCCTCCCTGTAGAGCCTTTCGTAATATCCGCATGTGGCCGCTAGTACTTGCGTCTCCTCGAAACGAATATTGTGGTTCCCTGGCTGGAAAGCATGCTCCGCAACAGCTGATCATTCCGTTTCTCCTCTTCTACAATTTCCTTGTGCTCTTCCAAACGTTTAGAAACAGTTCTTTTGGTGGTACCCACATAAACATCACCACAGCTGCATGGGATACTATACACTCCAGCTTTTTCCAATGGTTTGCGAACGTCCTTGGCAGGCTTAAGGTGTTCCTGTATCTTCCTGGTGGGCTTGTAAATTACGGTAATATTCCGCTACGTCAAGATCCTCCCTATTCTTTCCGTTACAGTTTTAACAAACGGCAGGAAAACCTTAGATTTTGCAGTAGCCACAACGTCAGTATGATTTCTGCGTGGCTGCCTCAACGCACGTTTTATTTCGGCGGACGAATATCCGTTCTTCATTAGTGCATTGTGGAGATGTTCCATTTCAGCGTCGAGCAACTCAGGTTCACAAATATTTCTAGCTCTGTCCGCTAACGTCTTGATAACACCCCGCTTCCGTTGTGGGTGGTGGTTCTAATCCCGGTGCAAATAACGGTCCGTGTGCGTGGGTTTGCGGTACACTGTGTGGCCCAAACTACCATTTTCGTTTCTAAAAACAAGCACATCGAGGAAATGTAATTTGCCGTCTACCTCCTCCTCCATTGTAAACTGAATTCTCGAGTTTATACTGTTCAGATGTTCGTGGAACCGGCTTAGTTCCTCCCTACCATGTCTCCGCAGCACAAACGTGTCATCCACACACACGGACCGTTATTTGCAGCCGACGACCGACGATGTCGCCAAACTCGTCAGCCCACAGGCGCAGATTCTCACCCAAATATACAACTTGACGGTACAAACCCTCTTTACTAGATGACTAGGTCTAGTATGCAAGGATTGCTTTGTGAAGAGTGAGCGCGTGACATAGTGAACCATTCGCGGAAGCGCCCGCGCGAGATTTGCAACCTATCGGCGGGATGCCTCCGCCGCCGGGCAGTCACGTATCATTGTTTGGTTTTTCACGCATTACACGAAAACTATGTAACTTACCGTGAAAACTGATGCGGCAGAGGATTGTGGTCGGCAATACGCACCTTCTGAGTGATCGATCTTTATTTTAAGTCACGAGACGCAAAAGTGATTTTAACTTGAAAATAGTTTAATATCATGAACACTGAAAGATTAATAACAATAGTAAATAACAACTTACAGGGATGAGCGAGAGCTCATTAAAAACGTATCTTCGTAGCGGATTCAGTCCCGTAGTCATATGTTAAGATTCATATATAATTAAGCTCGTAAAGAGCAATAAACAAAGTCTGATGGGAAATTGTTTATAGAATTCAATAGAAAATTCATGACGTAAAGAACGGCACCATATAATATCCACAATACAGAGTATTTTGGGTGGCATCACACGTATTTTAAGCTAGTTAAATTATACTATACACTTAACTTGCAAATTATTATTAACATTTATCGCCCATCATTAATTAATTATTATAGATATGAAGATTTTGAGCAGCGCAATGTGTTGATCGCTATAGATTGCGTCTAAAAACAAAACTATATGCAGTTCTATGTTAAAATTTTGCAGCACAGATGTAAACAAATAAATTTGCGATAAGTGGCGAAATTTTACAAAAACTAAAACTTGATTTCCGGGCAGTACAATAAACCTTGACATTAATGTAACGTAGTAAATAAGATGACCGAGCGAAGTGGCGCAGTGGCTAGCACACTGGACTCGCATTCGGGAGGACGACGGCTCAATTCCGTCTCCGGCCATCCTGATTTAGGTTTTCCGCGATTTCCCTAAATCGGTCCAGGTAAATGCCGGGATGGTTCCTTCGAAAGGGCACGGCCGACTTCCTTCCCCGTCCTTCCCTAATCCGATGAGACCGATGACCTCACTGTCTGGTCTCCTTCCCCAAACAATCCAACCCAACCTAGATAAGATGTACTTTTTACCGCGGTTCCGATGGTGTACTTGTTTCTGTTGAGGGATGTATGTGTCAAGATTTGTAACCTTAACTGGTGAGATTGGTACTTGCATAACCAGGGGCGATAGAAATTCGAGCCTATATAAGCGAGCGGCCATCTTGGCCAGGGGGCAGTCGTTGGGCGGAGTTGGCCGGTGTGTGGCGAGCGAGCCCGACTTGTGGGTGGCCCATGTGGTCGTTTGAGTAAGAATTTCTCGCGCCGGTTTATTTTCGACAAAGAGTATTGTTTAATAGTGCAAGTGTGCAAGCATATATTTGGTGAACTGGATGTGCTACGATTATTTGTGCGAGTACGAATTACGAGGTATACACCGGGGTAAGTGAACATGTGGCGATCTGTGATTTCGCGCCAGAACAAAGAGGACAGTGGGACTCGTGGTTCTGTTCGAGTTGACTGAGTAACTTTCGATTATAGCAGCCTACATTGCTGCTATTAGGGGCTCGGAGTCAAATTATTATTAAAGTGAAACCGTAAACCGTCTCACCAGTGCTAATTTCGTTGTGTGAAAGAAAATGACGACGCCAATAAACAGTGATGATAAAAACTTAATTGAACTGTGTCGTGAAAAATGATTTTGCTGTAATAATAGCCCAATTTTTGGTTCCCTAGCATAAGCTGTACTCATATCTGAGTGAACATTAATTCAAAAACTATTATTAATGCGCGGGTGTGGAACAGTGTACTAATGCACCCACTGTGGAAATCATCCCCTGAGACTTACTTTAGAGCCAAAATTTGCACTAACAATTTTTAACGAACATTTGTATAAGCACATTCGTGTGAACTCTTCAACCGCACTTATTTTCCGTCGCGTCGCAATGAAATAGTCACCACCTTCACCGATCAGTACTGGGACATCGTTGACACCGGATTGCCGATGCAACAGCAGCTAATCAGGTGCAATATCACTCACACCATTCGCAATGGAGAGAATACCGAACTGCTGGATCTGATCACCATGGACGAAACGGAGGGTGTCGTTAACAAGGGTGTCAATAACTAATCTCCCGCTATGGATGGTCTACCTATAGAGTTCTACCGTGCCTTCTCGACGTTAATAGCCCCGAGATGGAGCAGCAAGTTTCAAAAACTTTTCACGCTGGGCCATGTTGTCCCTCCTAGCTTTGTCACAGGCATCATCATTCCTATAAATAAGCTATGCCTGTGTGTAGCAATCGCTGACTACCGTCCGCTTACCCTACCTAATGCAGTCTACGAAATCTATATGTTCCTCCGAGATCACACAGGTGATCGGACGGAGGAGCGGACGGGAGTATAATGGACAAGGACTGCGGGTAAGCGGCGCTCGGTGGGAATATGGATCGGCCGTGAGCCGTACCGGGGATAGTCCATGCAGTTGCGATAACGCTGTGTCTTGGATGATGTAGGGCCGGCCGCGATGGTCTAGTGGTTCTAGGCGCGCAGTCCGGAACCGCAGGACTGCTACGATCGCAGGTTCGAATCCTGCCTCGGGCATGGATGTGTGTGATGTCCTTAGGTTAGTTAGGTTTAAGTAGTTCTAAGTTCTAGGGGACTGATGACCGCAGAAGTTAAGTCCCATAGTGCTCAGAGCCATTTGAACCATTTTGGATGATGTAGTGGTTACCGCACCTGCCTAGTAAGCAGGAGATCCCGGGTTAAAAATCCTGTCCGGCATAGATTTTCGCTCGTCGCCACTCATTCTGCTTAATGTTCCGCTGCAGCTGACAGCTGTGATCCACTTTCCATATACGTATAGAGTTTCAAACCTGCGGGATCTGCGCGGTGTCTGTTCTTTCGAAGGAACAGGCACCACGCATTCATGTAATACACCACTGGCCATTAAAATTGCTACCCCACGAAGATGACGTGCTACAGACGCAAAATTTAACCGACAGGAAGAAGATGCTGTGGTATGCAAATGATTAGCTTTTCAGAGCATTCACACAAGGTTGGCGCTGGTGGCGACACCTACAGCGTGCTTACATGAGGAAAGTTTCCAACCGATTTCTCATACACAAACAGCAGTTGACCGGCGTTGCTTGGTGAAACGTTGTTGTGATGCCTCGTGTAAGGAGGAGAAATGTGTACCATCAGTTTTCCGACTTTGATAAATGTCGGATTGTAGCCTATCGCGATTGCGGTTTATCGTAACGCGACACTGCTGCTCGCGTTGGTCAAGATCCAATGACTGTTAGCAGAATATGGAATCGGTGGGTTCAGGAAGATAATACGGAACGCCGTGCTGGATCCCAACGGCCTCGTATCACTAGCAGTCGAGATGTCAGGCATCTTGTTTGCATGGCTGTAACGGATCGTGCAGCCACGTCTCGATCCCTGAGTCAAGAGATGGGGACGTTTGCAAGACAACAGCAATCTGCACGAACTGTTCGACGACGTTTGCAGCAGCATGGACTATCAGCTCGGAGACCATGGCTGCGGTTACCCTTGTCGCTGCATGACAGACAGGAGCGCCTGCGATAGTGAACTCAACGACGAACTTGGGTGCACGAATGGCAAAATGTAATTTTTTCGGATGAATCCAGGTTCTGTTTACAGCATCATGATGGTCGCATCCGTGTTTGGCGACATCGCGTTGAACGCACATTGGAAGCGTGTATTCGTCATCGCCATACTGGCGTATCAGCCGGCGTGATGATACGGGTTGCTACTGGTTACTGGTCTTGGTCACCTCTTGTTCTCATTGACAGCACTTTGAACAGTGGACGTTACATTTCAGATGTGTTACGACCCGTGGATCTACCCTTAATTTGATCCCTGCGAAACCCTACATATCAGCAGGATAATGCACGACTGCATGTTGCAGGTCCTGTACGGGCCTTTCTGGATACTGAAAATGTTCGACTGCTGCCCTGGCCAGCACATTCTCACCAATTGAAAACGTCTGGTCAATGGTGGCCGAGCAACTGGCTCGTCACAATTCGCCAGTCACTACTATTGATGAACTGTGGTGTCGTGTTGGAGCTGCATGGGCAGCTGTACCTGTCCACGGCATCCAAGCTCTGTTTGACGCAATGCCCAGGCTTATCGAGGCCGTTATCACGCCCAGAGGTGGTTGTTCTGGGTACTGATTTCTCAGGATCTATGCACCCAAATTGCGTGAAAATGTAATCATATGTCAGTTCTAGTGTAATATATTTGTCCAATGAATACCCGTTTATCATCTGCATTTCTTTTTGGTGTCGCAATTTTAATGGCCAGTAGTGTATCTGACGGGGGAGACAGTCTTTAAGGTCCGATATGAAATGTTTACCCTGCCTCCATGTGAGGGAGGACAGGATCTTTTAACATACAGCACAGCTCTGTGTATGTGCGCCATGCGGATACAAATGCGTGAGCATCCAATACACGCAGTCTGGTGGACGTCCTCATGCGACCTCTATTTTGGCCTGGAGCTACGTGCATCCCGCATTCCCGACCAAGCGTGCTCTCCCGGCGAAAGACATCTGCAGATGGCGACTATTTGGAGACTTGGCTGATGGATGGTGTGTCAGGAGGCTCTCTCCTAGCTCGCCACTTGCCAGTTCCTCAGGTAAGAGTAGGTGGTTGTAAACTGTGTACACCGGTGTGCGCAGTAAAAGAGGCGTGACTTTTAACTACATATTTCTGCAAATACATCTCTCTTTTACCGATGCTACGGCGGTTCTCTGCGGCTGCGCCACGAGTGCCCGGCAGCTATTCAGCCAGGGGAACGTGCATCTCCATCCTCCGCACTCGAAGAAGGTGGCGCGTGCGATGTGGCTTACACACGCCAGCCTAGGAGGTCCTCGATGCCCTCCCTAAACTGTGGCTCATCCCTGCTCTCTGAACCTCGATGACGGTTGCCGTGTGGTCGAGAAGTGCGCCTGCATTGCGGGTAGGCCCCGTGGCTTCGCTGAAGTGTCAGAAGCGCTGGTATCCTGGCCCAAGTCACACGGAAGACCACCAGACCTTCCCAGCTGCATTGGAAGCTGTCAGCAGCGCCGAACTCGTGACGAGTTCTTACGGAGAGGAAGGCATCTCTCCGGCAGCTGCCAGCGGTGTTGAGTACGAGCAGGAAATCCACAACAGACTTATACCCAGCGTTAATACGCGTCCTGTACGCAATCGATCCTTCTGACCAACTGCCTTCTCAACTCAAATGCAGGAGTATTTATAGTGTGAAATATCGGCTGGTTGTGACCCAACGTCACTTCTAATGACCGCCTAGGCTTCCTAATACGAATGTATCAGCGATTCGTATCGCGCCCAATTTGCTTAACGCATTTGTTATACCAACAGACTGATCTTTAATAATATCCAGTACGCCTTCTTGCGCTAGCGACGCGGCTTCTTACTTCAAGGTGACGTGATACTTTTCAGTCGTATTGCCTTACTAAGCTCCTGCTTATGCTAGCTACCCAGTTCGCGCAAAGCGCTGAAGTCCTGCTTTCCGCCTGACCTGTTAACGTGATGAAACGCTGTCGTTTCGTGTCGCACCTGTTGAAACTCCCGCAAGAAACACAAAGTGAGCGATGTCTCGCGGCCAGGTGCCTGATAGAGGGTTGGTACGTAACACACCTATCTTATCCCACTATGTCGAGTGTCACACAACACTGTCGAAAAGAACTACCCTACGCTCCTCTGGTGAAATGTATGGCGCCATATCTACCAAGTTTTCTCCTCACATATGTTAGAGCCACATGGTACTCGGTTAACAATGGCAAAATTGCGACACGACAGAAGTTAAATGTAAGTGGATTAGCTGACGCCCCATTGCGTGCTGCTAAAACCTCGACGAGGACATCCGCCGCTTCACACACCTATCGGCCCTTGACATCTGGGAGCTAAGCCGCAAGATGGTCGCCTGCTTTCTCCGTACTCCTCCAACCATGTTTGAGCCTAAGACATAGATGTTTCCTGAGGTCATATACTTTCCAGCTGCCAAAACCAACGACATGCTCTGGATAGACGTTTGAACGCTCAGCTACATCTATGGCGACGGCGACAAATCAGGCATCAGCATTTGTGCAGGTTACAGAACGCCCACGCCGACTTGGAGCAACAAGCCAATTACCGAACCCCGTTTGCGTACTCTTATGCGTGGTATACTCGTGTCTCTCGCCCCGCAACCCCCGCCCAGCTGGGGCGTCATGGGCGTTATCCCCTCTCCCATCCTCCCTCACACCGCTATGACTTCCCCTCCCACTCTTCTCGCTGCATCTGCATCTTTCGTCCCCGCTTCTGAGGACGTCACAAAGGCGAGCGTATCTTTTGCAGCACAAGGCAGCCCACATAATGCAGCACAATGTCACTTTACCCTTTCCTCCCACAACACCTCACATGCACTGGGAATAATTTTTATTTTTTTATTTTTTATGGGACTTATCATCTGAGGTCATCAGTCCCCTAGAACTTAGAACTACTTAAACCTAACTAACCTAAGGACATCACACACATCCATGTCCGAGGCAGGATTCGAACCTGCGACCGTAGGGGTCGTGCGGTTCCAGACTGAGGCGCCTAGAACCGCTCGGCCACACTGGCCGGCTGGGATTAAATAATGGAAAGAAAATCTCCACCCCGCCCCTCCCGTGTATCCGACTGGGCACAGGTCCGGTGCCACAGTGGCCAGGCATCAATTATAACCCCTGCCCCGCTGCACTCGGGCTCCACCGATGGATGGATGTACAGCTCCGATTGTTTCTCCTTTCCTCTTCCTTCGCTTATTAAGTCCATTACACGGTATATACGTTTACCTATTGTTCCTTTTTGGTTTTTGCAAATAAAATTAACCAAAAAATTTAAAAAAGTAAGCAAGAGACCCGCGTCCGAATCCCAGTCCGACATAAAATTTCAACTTGCACCAAGGATTTAAATAAATGCCATTTCGCCGTCAGTATCTCTAATTCCTTTCTGTCTTAAATTGTAGTGCCTGCTGAGTCAAAATGGTACCTACTCTTTCTGACGTGTCCGAAAGAACAGGCTATATATATATATACACTCCTGGAAATGGAAAATAGAACACATTGACACCGGTGTGTCAGACCCACCATACTTGCTCCGGACACTGCGAGAGGGCTGTACAAGCAATGATCACACGCACGGCACAGCGGACACACAAGGAACCGCGGTGTTGGCCGTCGAATGGCGCTAGCTGCGCAGCATTTGTGCACCGCCGCCGTCAGTGTCAGCCAGTTTGCCGTGGCATACGGAGCTCCATCGCAGTCTTTAACACTGGTAGCATGCCGCGACAGCGTGGACGTGAACCGTATGTGCAGTTAACGGACTTTGAGCGAGGGCGTATAGTGGGCATGCGGGAGGCCGGGTGGACGTACCGCCGAATTGCTCAACACATCATCTACATCTACATCTACATCCATACTCCGCAAGCCACCTGACGGTGTGTGGCGGAGGGTACCTTCAGTACCTCTATCGGTTCTCCCTTCTATTCCAGTCTCGTATTGTTCGTGGAAAGAAGGATTGTCGGTATGCCTCTGTGTGGGCTCTAATCTCTCTGATTTTATCCTCATGGTCTCTTCGCGAGATATACGTAGGAGGGAGCAATATACTGCTTGACTCTTCGGTGAAGGTATGTTCTCGAAACTTTGACAAAAGCCCGTACCGAGCTACTGAGCGTCTCTCCTGCAGAGTCTTCCACTGGAGTTTATCTATCATCTCCGTAACGCTTTCGCGATTACTAAATGATCCTGTAACGAAGCGCGCTGCTCTCCGTTGGATCTTCTCTATGTCTTGTATCAACCCTATCTGGTACGGATCCCACACTGCTGAGCAGTATTCAAGCAGTGGGCGAACAAGCGTACTGTAACCTACTTCCTTTGTTTTCGGATTGCATTTCCTTAGGATTCTTCCAATGAATCTCAGTCTGGCATCTGCTTTACCGACAATCAACATTATATGATCATTCCATTTTAAATCACTCCTAATGCGTACTCCCAGATAATTTATGGTATTAAGTGCTTCCAGTTGCTGACCTGCTATTTTGTAGCTAAATGATAAAGGATCTATCTTTCTGTGTATTCGCAGCACATTACACTTGTCTACATTGAGATTCAGTTGCCATTCCCTGCACCATGCGTCAATTCGCTGCAGATCCTCCTGCATTTCAGTACAATTTTCCATTGTTACAACCTATCGATACACCACAGCATCATCTGCAAAAAGCCTCAGTGAACTTCCGATGTCATCCACCAGGTCATTTATGTATATTGTGAATAGCAACGGTCCTATGACACTCCCCTGCGGCACACCTGAAATTACTCTTACTTCGGAAGACTTCTCTCCATTGAGAATAACATGCTGCGTCCTGTTATCTAGGAACTCCTCAATCCAATCACACAATTGGTCTGATAGTCCATATGCTCTTACTTTGTTCAATAAACGACTGTGGGGAACTGTATCGAACGCCTTGCGGAAGTCAAGAAACACGGCATCTACCTGTGAACCCGTGTCTATGGCCCTCTGAGTCTCGTGGACGAATAGCGCGAGCTGGGTTTCACATGTCCGTCTTTTTCGAAACCCATGCTGATTCCTACAGAGTAGATTTCTAGTCTCCAGAAAAGTCATTACACTCGAACACAATATGTGTTCCAAAATTCTACAACTGATCGACGTTAGAGATATAGGTCTATAGTTCTGCACATCTGTTCGACGTCCCTTCTTGAAAACGGGGATGACCTGTGCCCTTTTCCAATCCTTTGGAACGCTACGCTCTTCTAGAGACCTACGGTACACCGCTGCAAGAAGGGGGGCAAGTTCCTTCGCGTACTCTGTGTAAAATTGAACTGGTATCCCATCAGGTCCAGAGGCCTTTTCTCTTTTGCGATTTTAATTGTTTCTCTATCCCTCTGTCGTCTATTTCGATATCTACCATTTTGTCATCTGTGCGACAATCTAGAGAAGGAACTACAGTGCAATCTTCCTCTGTGAAACATCTTTGGAAAAAGACATTTAGTATTTCGGCCTTTAGTCTGTCATCCTCTGTTTCAGTACCATTTTGGTCACAGAGTGTCTGGACATTTTGTTTTGATCCACCTACCGCTTTCACATAAGACCAAAATTTCTTAGGATTTTCTGCCAAGTCAGTACATAGAACTTTACTTTCGAATTCATTGAACGCCTCTCGCATAGCTCTCTTCACACTACATTTCGCTTCGCGTAATTTTTGTTTGTCTGCAAGGCTTTGGCTATGTTTATGTTTGCTGTGAAGTTCCCTTTGCTTCCGCAGCAGTTTTCTAACTCGGTTGTTGAACCACGGTGGCTCTTTTCCATCTCTTACGATCTTGCTTGGCACATACTCATCTAACGCATATTGTACGATGGTTTTGAACCTTGTCCACTGATCCTCAACACTATCAGTACTTGAGACAAAACTTTTGTGTTGAGCCAACAGGTACTCTGAAATCTGCTTTTTGTCACTTTTTCTAAACAGAAAAATCTTCCTACCCTTTTTAATATTCCTATTTACGGCTGAAATCATCGATGCCGTAACCGCTTTATGATCGCTGATTCCCTGTTCTGCGTTAACTTTTTCAGATAGTTCGGGTCTGTTTGTCACCAGAAGGTCTAATATGTTATCGCCACGAGTCGGTTCTCTGTTTAACTGCTCAAGGTAGTTTTCAGATAAAGCACTTAAAAAAATTTCACTGGATTCTTTGTCCCTGCCACCCGTTATGAACGTCTGAGTCTCCCAGTCTATATCCGGCAAATTAAAATCTCCACCCAGAACTATAACATGGTGGGGAAATCTACTCGAAATATTTTCCAAATTATCCTTCAGGTGCTCAGCCACAACAGCTGCTGAGCCAGGGGGCCTATAGAGACATCCAATTACCATGTCTGAGCCTGTTTTAACCGCGACCTTCACACGTGGGGCGTGAGGTCTCCACAGTACATCGATGTTGTCGCCAGTGGTCGGCGGAAGGTGCAAGTGCCCGTCGACCTGGGACCGGACCGCAGCGACGCACGGATGCACGCCAAGACCGTAGGATCCTACGCAGTGCCGTAGGGGACCGCACCGCCACTTCCCAGCAAATTAGGGACACTGTTGCTCCTGGGGTATCGGCGAGGACCATTCGCAACCGTCTCCATGAAGCTGGGCTACGGTCCCGCACACCGTTAGGCCGTCTTCCGCTCACGCCCCAACATCGTGCAGCCCGCCTCCAGTGGTGTCGCGACAGGCGTGAATGGAGGGACGAATAGAGACGTGTCGTCTTCAGCGATGAGAGTCGCTTCTGCCTTGGTGCCAATGATGGTCGTATGCGTGTTTGGCGCCGTGCAGGTGAGCGCCACAATCAGGACTGCATACGACCGAGGCACACAGGGCCAACACCCGGCATCATGGTGTGGGGAGCGATCTCCTACACTGGCTGTACACCACTGGTGATCGTCGAGGGGACACTGAATAGTGCACCGTACATCCAAACCGTCATCGAACCCATCGTTCTACCATTCCTAGACCGGCAAGGGAACTTGCTGTTCCAACAGGACAATGCACGTCCGCATGTATCCCGTGCCACCCAACGTGCTCTAGAAGGTGTAAGTCAACTACCCTGGCCAGCAAGATCTCCGGATCTGTCCCCCATTGAGCATGTTTGGGACTGGATGAAGCGTCGTCTCACGCGGTCTGCACGTCCAGCACGAACGCTGGTCCAACTGAGGCACCAGGTGGAAATGGCATGGCAAGCCGTTCCACAGGACTACATCCAGCATCTCTACGATCGTCTCCATGGGAGAATAGCAGCCTGCATTGCTGCGAAAGGTGGATATACACTGTACTAGTGCCGACATTGTGCATGCTCTGTTGCCTGTGTCTATGTGCCTGTGGTTCCGTCAGTGTGATCATGTGATGTATCTGACCCCAGGAATGTGTCAATAAAGTTTCCCCTTCCTGGGACAATGAATTCATGGTGTTCTTATTTCAATTTCCAGGAGTGTATTTTATCAACATTGCCTATCCCTTTTGCTTTCTGTTTTAACTTTCCGCATTTTTACGCCATTTTACACTTTAAATCACCATTTTATCGCCTGTTTTTCCTTGTTTCTTTTTTCTTCCTTTTTTTAAAAAAAATTCTGTAGGCTGTCGAGCAGCGTAGTAAGCTGCTGCCAGCCCGCCCCCCTTTGGGGGGAATTGAAAATCAATAAAGAAAAAAAAAAGTACGAACAGAATTAGTTTCAACGTATTTTCTTCAGGAACAAAATAAAACCCGAATGCGTAATAGAGGCAACATTTATTTTTATATGCACATTTATCTGCGGTAAACTACCAAGTTAGAAACAGTAACCACATGTACCAACGATATGTTTGTGTGTTTAATTTCCACCATATTCTTACTTAATTTATTCACTGTACCATTTCAAATAAGAGAGCTTTGTCGCCAAAATCAGCGTTGCCCTGTGCCCTATTCCAAGCAACACAGAAGCTGTAAAACCCACTGTTTCTAGTAGAAACGCCGAGCAAAAGGGAACAACGCTATGCGCGAAGCAACATCCGACCACACTGTCGAGAGTAGATTAGCGGAAGCTGGTATAATAGTCTGTTCCACAGCTACCCTTCCCACCCAAAAATGCAGCTCGGACCGGAGCCCGTGGGTGCGGCGCTTTCGGAACAATTCGGCCGTCTCCGTGTGCATTCGGTGTCGACGGACAAGAGCGCGCCGCTTTCGAGCGTCAGTCGCAGGCGGCGCGGCGTCGCGTTCGCACGGAGCGGTTGCGTCGCGTGGCGTGCGTGGGACATACGACGATCGCGAGCCCGTGCGTAGTGTTTCGCTTCCCGTAGGACTGAACTGTTGCGTTAGTAGTGAGGACCGGTGACACACGCTTCCGAGTGACCTTTTTTGTCGCCGTAGGTGGGACTGTGTTCTTCAAATCTGCGCTCGTTTCTCGGAGGTAGGAATATGTGGAATCTTCGGAAAAAATATCAGCTCGTCGCTTCACGTACCGCAATAAAATTTTTTGTTCGACTTTCCTTTTCCCTAAATGTGTCCCAAAATTATCTTTTAGCATGTAACTGTAATAAAAACTTTTTAAATTTACCCATATTTTACAGAATACATAGAACTGGCACTTTATGTAGCGTACCTTGTTATAGCTTTTATAGATCACGTTGCAAGAAATTAGAGCATGCACGTAGCCTGTAAACTAGTACGAAATTATAGTTACTTAGCAGCAGTAACTTCGAACGATTTTACAATTGAATGAATTTTATCCATAGTTCTCATTCTGGGTATGTAGCATGGTGCTAAAGACAGAGTGTAAATTAGGCGTTACTAGATTCTTAAAGATATAGTTTACTAGTCAAAATCGTATTATTTATAATATTATTTTGTGACCTTGATTAATAAAGGATTATTTATATCAATCCAATAACTATTAAAATTTTTACATCGCCTATCTGCACCCAGACTATATCAGGAAACGACAGTATACTCGTATACGGCAGTAAATCCAAATTAAGAAATACCACGGTATCTTAAAGCTGTTAGGTACTGCCTTAGGACCCTTTATATCTTTTTTCCTTGTAGGGAGAAAATAGATATTAAAGTGTTTCAAACCAAAAAAGCACGGAATTTAATTTCGCCTTTCATTAACGATATTTCTAGAAAGCAGCGATGCAGTTACTTTACTATATCAATTGTGAAAATATGTGAAGCTGAATATCTGTCTTCCATTTATTGTCTAAACACACGGAAACATTTATGTTGTAGAGCATCAATAGGAATGACATTATCCAGTGGACACATTTGACGTTTTTGTGGTACTTAAAAGTTAAAAAGTTTCAAAGTAAATGAGACAAAATAGTAACCTGTTTGCGTACTAGTTCCACTTAGTGCCAGATCTTCTAATTTAAAAAAAATCGTTATAACTGTTCCACAAGAATCCGAAGTTAATGAACAATACTATACTTGTAATCTTAGACCAGTACCAAGAACGATATACTGGCGTGAGTTTCCTGCTTTTCCTTTGAAAGCGTCGCGAGATGACAGGTCTTGGAAACTGTGTGGGAGAGAATTCTTCATTCCGCTGCGTTAAACTCTGTACTTCCTCGTTTCGCTGCTGATAATGACAATGGAAAACCGTGAGCGAAGACGTCATGCAGTGAATCTTTACTTATCCGGCGGAGCTGTGGTTCATTGGTACGTTCAGGGGAGTAATGGAAATACACTGGCAGTTGCTGTCGATTTCTGGTCGGATAAAGCAATTCTCATCCTGTCCACAGTACTGCTGCTAACATGCTCAGCGATTTAAAAAATTGCTATTGTCTTTTTTTGCACTGAGGATTACTATGGTATTGTGGGCAGACAGGCAGCAGCAGATCCTTCAGTTAAAGTGCTACATGTACGCTACATGTATGAATGATGTTTGTAGCGTATTTTTTTCATCGTACAATACTACATATTGGAGACACTCGTAAATGTCGCATTTATCTGCAGTAGTGAATAACGTTAGTTTTGAGAAATCAAAAAGCGCAATAACAAAAGATTTGGAAACATGTTGTGTATCGCTGCACCTCAGACGTAAGATAGAAGTTTAAAATATTACAGCTGAATAGTCAAGTTCTTCGGCAGGTGCTATAAATAAGTTTTCATGTAGTACAAGAGACGTATTGCCATATGTGTTTGCTTGAAATTTTGAGATATATAAAGCATTTCAAAAATTACTCTAACTGTTTGACAGTTTTTACAGTGACAGGCAAAGAGTTCTGCTTGAAGAAAGGGCAAATATAATTTTAGGTAAGACAGATCATTATTTGAAAGATAATCTGACCTGAAGAGAGACAGAATGTATGCTAATGACTCATTCTTACAAACCGAGGTTCTCGACACAATTATTTTAAGCTACCAATGCGCTATTCTTTTAAATTTTAGGCAGATTCTCCTCACGCACCTAGTACTGTGAGTAAATTAAATGTCAATGGAGCTTGCTTGATGATGAAACCAACAACGTTCGTACCACGTATCGTCATGACAGCGGTGTTAGCAAACAGTTTAGATTTCCATTCGCGACTTCACTTCGTAATCTTGATTAAAAATCAAAAGACGTAATTGCCTTTGTGAATGAACCCCATCATATTCATCTTCGTAAATGTTCCGGATTATCAATTACCAAAAGATACCATTATTCGTTGTGATGCTCTACCTAATTTATAGAACTAAAAAAATTGTGTTTTAAATCCAATGTACATGAGAATTCCGAAAGCTATGACAAGGTTGGTAGATGAAGCACGATGATCGTTCAGCACCGATCCTTTTCCTATTCCTAGACGAACTGCGTATGCTGCTTGAAAAAATTAGTGTCGGTACCATCTGCGTGAACCGTCTTGATAATTATCTAATATTTATTATGTACGAGACTACTCTTGGAATGCTCACTTCTTGGTGTTTGACAATAAATGTTTACATTGAACACAACGCCTTTGCTGTTGAATCTCTTCCTAGATAATAGGACAACAGAACGTTTAAGAAACGCTCTTTCACGGACTGAATAAACATTTTGCCGAACCGCACAGCTGTTCTTTGAATTTTCTCAAATTAGTCTGTTATTTCCTTAATGTAAAAGCGCCATACTAAGGACCAGAACTTAAGATTTGGCCAGCTGGTGTTTTAAAGACAACTTCCGTCGTCGAAGAATGAAACTGCGTTATTATTCACCCAGTGGGTTTCGTTGCCGACGACTAAAATATATGAGTGTTCCACTTTAAAGCGCTCGAGATGGAAAGCCCACAACAGTTGACGATTTTGTGTAATGCCGACTATCATATAATCCGACATAACCGCATAGTTTCACCTATCTGCACTCATGAGATTAACATTTGTGTTTACCGAAGTTATGCTGGTAGTCATTCCACTCCCCATTGCATTCCATAGCAATTATCTGCACAGCCCTCTCCACGACTTCGCGTTCTTCAAACAGTTTCCCGTGTCAGGGTTCGTGTTGTCCGTGCTTACTGCTGTACATGAGTTAACGGTTCTGCATTGCCCCGCTTTGCAGGAATGAAAGCTATGTGCGGTATTACAGTACACTTGTATTTAGGTATTAGAGGGGAAGTTGACTTTCAACCCCTTTGCTTTTATCCATCACTGCTTGCTGTTAGGCCCTTGCTGATTGCACCTACATAGCACTGAGTTGCAGGAATATGTACGCGAACTTGTTTGTCAATGATAGATGTTACTGCAGTATTTCCATTCGCGCGTCACAAGCCCACCAGCGGCGAATCGTGGACCCTACTAATCATCACCTGCTCTTTTCTCCCATACTAACGAGTGCTGCCGTAGGGAAATCGCTGACACTCCATTTTGTTTGGTATTGTCAACGCGCCCTTAGTGAAATGTGCAGTTCTGTGAAAACAACCCGCTGCAGTTTTGGAAATAGAGGCCCACTGGATGTGCGTTCCTTCTCTTGTAGCTTCTGTGGCGGAAGTTTTCATAACACTACCTCGCATATGAAATAGATCTACTGTAGTAGTTAGGATGTTGTTTCTACCTTTTGGAATATTCCCTTCACTAGGTAGTAACAAAGTACATGACGCTCTTTATTATTTTGTAAGGAGAATTTTATGTGTGGGTTAGCAACAATTAAAGCATTTTTCTGGAAATAACAGATCTGTGTATGCTTTACCAAGACATGGAATGAAATCTGTCATACTGTCATACCCAAAGAAACTCCAGGGCTCACAGTGATGGACAGGTCACTAGGAATTTATAGCTCGTTGTATACCAATCGGTCAAAAAGTAGCTTTCGGACCAGATAAGACTCATTAAAATGCACTTGCACACACTTAAGATTCGATGACGGTACTCAAGAATGCTCGAAACCGTCCTAAAGCTTCAGAGTTATTATCCAAGGAAATTACTTTCTTAAATCTCCTATTCGCTTAATGCTATTAGATGAAAAATAAATAACAATTACGGTAAATAGTGATAAACCATTGGCCACTGAACATGTACTGTCGTGTAAACAGGAGTATCTTTCCGTCTGCGTGCGTTAAGCCTTATTTGATCTGTTGCAGCCACCATTTGGTTCTTCGATCTTTTCACTAGTCTTTCAATGAATCTATCACCTTGCGGAATGTAGTGCCAAAAATGTTGTGGTAATCTTCACTCCGTTCGCGACGGAGAGGAAATCCGTTTTTAACTGTTTTCTTCAACCTTTTCGTTTACATCACATGTTTTCAATTTCTTCTTAATATCTATATTTCTTTTATAATCTAACAGTGTGTACCCTGTATGTTCCTGATAAATTTCGTTTCATTGGCCTGTAATCTTATTTTACCTTTTTTTCGTTACCCAGTATTCACTCCCACACAGCAGTGTTGGTACCAACAATTTGTATAAAATTTATGATAAGCTTTTGTTCTTACATTATTCTGGAGCTGGTGCTGCTTAGGTAATTAAACTTCTCAGTTCTATTTTTTTGATATAGGTCTTCTCTGTATATTAGCATGTTCTACAAAAATTTAAATCTATGTATTTGCTGTATGATCTTGTTTTCTATTACGATTTTTGGCCTTACCATGTTTTCCCCACAGAAAGCCTTGGTTTTTGTTATTTGTATTGATACTGACTTGTTATAAATCTGACGTACTTCACGTACTGCATAGTCCACCTTCACTGTTCGAGATCTGCAATAAGCATCATAATTGTATAATCTTGTCGGTTAAAATCATTTGTCTAATCCTGTTGTTTAATTTTCCACTGCCGCAGAATTTCATAAATACATGTTTTACAGATCAGTGGCAAAAGTCAGCAAACTTGTGGTACTTCTAAGTTAATGTCCTCTGTTCTTTTCTCGTTATCCACAATTTCTTCAATTCTTATATTAGTAGAGATCTTCTGAATTACTATAAGATATACTGATTGGTAAGCCTCTTTGTAATATCTGCCATAACACTTGTATGTTTATTTTATCAAAGACCTTTGTATAACGTATCAAAATGACGTGCGTTTCTTTACTGTATGTGCACCCTGAAGTCTTAAAATATTGCATTCGCATTCGGAAAGAGAAAAGTGGAAATCTACATCCACTTCCCATGAACACCAGAAATCGTGGGCCTTCTGGTTCAGGCCCGGAGTCGTATTCGAATATACTGACCTGTAGCTGTCGTCAAACCGATGGTCGGTTTGAACGCTGGAGCGCTTTAGCAGGCACAGTCTTCACAGTCCTGTCAGAGGTTGTAGGCGTGGCCTCGCTCCGACCTTTTAACCGATTGCCCAGGTCTTTTTCTACATAGGGGGTCCTCTAGTTTAATGTGGATCTCTGGACCATGAAACAACTTGGGTATTTTTCGCACTGACAGCTGTTGCTAGAACTGAAAGTAGAATAATCATAGGGGACTGGTTGATTTGCAATTGGAAAGCCTACTGTTGGATTTTACCACTAAAAGCTACATTTATTTCGGAAAACATTTTATCTCGCGAAGAAGAAGCTTTAACTCCCTGTTCACAGATTCCACAGTTAAAAGTAACGATACTCACAATCTCACTATTATTTTTGGAAAATGCATAATTTTGAAATTGTGATTAGTAATAACAACTCCTGACTACCTTAGTATTTAAGCCGAATATAAACATTGAAACACCGCAAACACAATAAAAACATTAAAGCGCTAAAATTGCAAATAGTTTTCTTTCAAATTTCACTAAAAGACAATTTCTCTGAACACATCTTAAGAATACGCAATTAATTAATCAAACAGTTCATGACACTATCGTCGTGCCTTTTTAAGGACCATGAACGTCCAGAATGCACCTTTGGTAACTTCTGTCCCCGAGCAGAAACGCTGTCCGTAAAACAACGTTAATTTAACTGCTTTTCAAATTCTTATAAAAGTAAAATTATCCTAGAATCATCTCCATTTGCCAGGCCGACGTACGCAGCCTAAAACTGATCAGATAACAGTTACAAACTTATTCGAGCAACATCTCTTGCATTCCCAATACCTTCACAAAAGAAGACGAAGTAAATATTGCAGAATTCGAATCAAGAACAGCTGCCAACATGAGTAACGTAGAAGTAAACATCCTCGGAGTAGTGAAGCAACTTAAATCACTTAATAGAAGCAAGTCTTCTGGTCCAGACTGCATACCAATTAGGTTCCTTTCAGAGTATGCTGATGCAATAGCTCCATACTTAACAGTCATATACAATCGTTCACTCTTCGAAAGATCCGTACCCAAAGGCTGAAAAGTCGCACAGGTGACACCAATATTCAAGAAGGATGGTAGGAGTAATCCACTAAATTACAGGCCCATATCATTATGGTCGATATGCATTAGGATTTTGGAACATACATTGTGTTCGAACATTATAAATTACCTCGAAGAAAACGGTCTATTGACACACAGTCAACACAGTTTAGAAAGTATCGTTCTTGTGAAACACAACTACCTCTTTACTCGCACGAAGTGTTGAGTGCTATTGACAAGGGATTTGAAATTGGTTCCGTATTTCTGGATGTCCGGAAGGCTTTTGACTCACAAGCGGCTTGTACTGAAATTGCCTGCTTATGGAATATCCTCTCAGTTATGTAACTGGATTCTCGATTACCTGTCAGAGACGTCACAGTTTGTAGTAATTGACGGAAAGTCCTCGAGTAACAAAGAAGTGACTTCTGGAGTTCCCCAAGTTAGTGTAATAGGTCCTTTGCTGTTTTGTTATCTATATTAACGTTTTGGGAGACGATATGAGAAGCCGTCTTAGGTTGTTTGCAGATGACGCCGTCATTTACCGACTAGTAAAGTCGTCAAAAGAACAAAAAAAAATTGTAAAGTGATTTAGAAAAGATATCTGTATGGTGCGAAAATTGGCAATTGACCCTAAATAACGAAAAGTCCGAGGTCACCCACACGAGTGCTAAAAGGAATCCGCTAAACTTCAGTTACACGATAAATCAGTCAAATCTAAAGTCCGTAAATTCAACTAAATACCTATGAATTACAATTACGAACAACTTGATTTGGAAGGAACACATAGAAAATGTTGTGGGGAAGGCTAACGAAAGACTGCGTGTTATTGGTAGGACACTAAGAAATTGTAACAGATCTAGTAAGGAGACTGCCTACACTACGCTTGACCGTCCTCATCTAGAATACTGCTGCGCGATGTGGGATCCTTCCCAGATAGGACTGACGGAGTACAGCGAAAAAGTTCAAAGAACGTCAGCTTGTTTTGTGTTACCGCGAAATAGGGGAGAGAGTGTCACTCAAATGATACGGGATTTGGGATGGACATCACTAAAACTGTTGTGTCTAGACAAGACAGTCTAGACACAAGGCGAGGAAGCCGAAAGGGCACGCGTCAACTCACGCAGGTGGGCGGTATGTCTGAAACAGGATACGTAATGAATGCTATAAAGAAAAGTACGTAGCAGCGGGAATAATTAACTTTAATCCATCATTTGTATACAGTGTTCTTGATGATACAAGTGAGACTCTCTCTAGATATGGTTAATGGCGCCTTGCTATGTCGTAGCCATGGACTTAGCTGAAGGCTATTCTAACTGTCTCTCGGCAAATGAGAGAAAGGCTTCGTCAGTGTAGTCGCTAGCAAAGTCGTCCGTACAACTGGGGCGAGTGCTAGTACGTCTCTCAAGACCTGCCGTGTGGTGGCGCTCGGTCTGTGATCGCTGACCGTGGCGACACGCGGGTCCGACATGTACTAATGGACCGCGGCCGATTTAAAGCTACCACCTAGCTAGTGTGGTGTCTGGCGGTGACACCACAAAAACAAAGGCGTTTTTCGCTGCCGAGCAATCTTCTCACGACATTCCAATCACCACCTTTCTCCTCCATATACGAAAATATTTTGCTGACGCCGACCTGCACAGAGAGAAACGATCACCATGATAAAATAAGGGAAATTAGAGCTTGAACGGAAAGATACAGGTGTTCGTTCTTTCCGCGCGCTATACGAGATTGGAATAATAGAGAATTGTGAAGGTCGTACAATGAACCCTCTGCCAGACACTTAAATGTGACTAGCAGAGTATCCACGCAGATGTAGATGATGAGCTCACATCCTTTTACTCTCAGTTCCAACACGCTACTCAGAGGGAATTAAGAGCATGAACAGTCCATAAGACGGCTGGAGTGGCCGAGCGGTTCTAGGCGCTTCAGTCTGGAACCGCGCGACTGCTACGGTCGCAGGTTCGAATCATGCCTCGGGGATGGATGTGTGTGATGTCCTTAGGTTGGTTAGGTTTAAGTAGTTCTAAATTCTAGGGGACTGATGACGTCAGCTGTTAAGTCCCATAGTGCTCAGAGCCATTTGAACAGTCCATAACAGCTGATTTTAAACGACGTTATGTTCGCAACCGCGAGATACTTGGCGCAAGCACTTGCGCACATCAAAATGTTCGCACCTCGATATCACACAGCCACGCAATAACGACAGAAGAGAAACTGGCCATATCTGAGTGCACGGCCATCTTACGCCACACACACTGCCGCATGATGCATGGCGATGACGCCGTTGACATCTCGGTCGTGTGACTGTTTACCTGGCCGACACTGCTCGTACAATTTAGGTTGCGATCGCAGTGGCACCGATATCGGTGGATTCCGACGACGACCGACACCATCCGATGACGGCCGACCTTTTCAAACCAGTGCGCCACTACGTGCGAGGTCACAATGTAGCCGATCCCATTGTCCGAACATACAGATTTCGGACGACAGTCTGTGGAATCAGACATTTGTTTTTTACTTTTGTTTTCTTGTCGTGATGGCTGACACAAGATGAACCATGGACTGTGGGAAACTGATAAGTTCTGGCGATGAAAAATGTCATAAACGGGATATAGCTAGTAACCTATGAAACTGAAGAACCGGTAGCAGGTTTATTGGGAATCACAAGTAGGGAAAATCGTTATCGCAAAATTTTAGTTGTGGATTACGGCCTCGAAACATAATTTCTTCAAGTGACACGGCTGACGGATATTATGATTGAAGTTACCGCAGTGGATCTGTTTGGGTTGTGGCAGGTCTACGAATTATTGTTACTTCTTGCTGGTGTTTTTATGTCAGTAGGCTGGTTATCCCGTTCCACGAAGTGCTTTGCAAATCTGGTGGTGGCGATAACTTCCTATGGGACCAAACTGCTTAAGTCATCGGTCCCTAGGCTTACACACTACTTTAATATACCCCGCGCGGCTGCAAATGTGGTGCACGTATGTTTTTGCACTTCGTAGTGCTTTAGGTGTTCATAGTGTCTTATTCAAGACTTCGTGTTTGTCTTTCACACTCATTGAAGGTTAACTAGCATATCTCTGTACAACTTCAAATAAATTCAGCAAAACGGATTTCTAATGCTTGCCTAGATGTGTGATTTTAGCTCCATAAAAAAATACGATACTTACATTAAAGATGTAATTCTGGTTCAAGTAAAGCTAGTCGTAAGAGTTTGACTTTTGACACGTGGCGGTTAACCTTTCCAATGATTAGGACTGTACCGCGTTCTGAGAAGTATAGTTTCGAAATTTTTGTGTGATACGTTGGATGTTACTGGCTGTGCCCTATATTAATTTAAAAGATAATATTTTCACTCTTGTTCGCCAAATACTACGAAATTTTTAATTTATTCTGTATCGAAGGTTAGAGATATGCTTCACGGTACTGCCCTAAAAGACACTTTAATATAACTGATTTTCTTTATTAAAAGCTACACCGAATCTAAAATAATACTGCCACCAGAAATCTTGTTACGTCCTACTTCCCATTAAATGAATAATACATGCTTACTCGCACAGAAATTTTGTCCATTCATCGCATAATAGAAACATCTACTTTCACCACGTAAATTAACCGTTATGCGCTCATGACCTTATAAGGCAAAACCATTATACACTGAAGTCGGCACTGTGGCTTAGTAAATCATACTCTGAAGAACGTGTTTCGGAGAGATCCTTAAGGTGGTGTGTCACTGGAACTGCATATTTTCGTAATACAAGAGTATTTCGTAAAACTTACCAGGTTATTCCAGTAACTGAAGACGAGTGTACAGTTGTCGAAACGTTCTTATCCAGACAGACACAGCTCAATCGGCATCTTTGTAATAGCAAAACCCATCATTCCAGCATTCATCTCCAAGTACATAAGCGTCTTCCTGTCCTTCCCACCCATGGAGATTAAAATCTAATTTACTTCGTACACAGACTAGATTCTAATCTAACCTAACCTACTCGACGCAGCCAAAAACTGAAGAATGAGATCGAACGCACCGTGACCAAGTTGTCGTCCGATGTTATCGGGCGACCTCTGGCGACGGCGTCTGACGACTGCGCAGCCGTACAGCTGTCTTCCTCGTACCAGCGGTCCGCAGTTCGTGGTCTAGTGGCTAGCGGTACTGCCTCTGGATTACGGGGTCCCGGGTTCGGTTCCCGGCGGGGTTGGGGATTTTCTCTGCCCATGAACTGGGTGTTTCTGTTGTCCCCGTCATTTCAACATCATCATTCATGGACTGAGTAAAGATTGGGAATTAGCACGGGTGCAGGATAGCGCCCCACCTGGCCGAAGTGGCCGAGCGGTTCTAGGCGCTTCAGTCTGGAACCGCGCGACCGCTACGGTCGCAGGTTCGAATCCTGCCTCGGGCATGGATGTGTGTGACGTCCTTAGGTTAGTTAGATTTAAGTAGTTCTAAGTTCTGGGGGACTGATGACCTCAGAAGTTAAGTCCCATAGTGCTCTGAGCTATTTGTACCACGTGAGCGCCCCACAAACCAAACATCATCATCATCGTACCAGGGTCATCTCCACGGTTACTATTAATGATCTGTCGCCGCAACCTCGTCCCTCTCTGGGTTGTCAAGTTCACTTCCTTGTCGCTCTCACAAGCTTGTCGGATCCGCGCATACGCCTTAATACTCCTTGGCGGTAGGAGATGTGAACGAAGTCTCAGACAGCACTTTGGCAGAGAGCTCTGGCGGATGCGATTAATCGAGCCGCCGATGGTCACGGCTGAGAATGAAGTGGTAAGTGACAGACAACAGTTACAGTACAGACATAGGATTAGTGGTCCCAAATCCACGCACGGCCACCCGAATTTAAGCGTGTCGTAGTTTCCTTGAATGGCTTAACGCAAATGACGAGACGCCTCCTTGGGGAGCACACCGTCGACTTCTTACCGTTGTCGTGTGCGCTCCTGTGCCCATGTAATGATACCGTCGACGTCAGAAAATTAAGCCCTATTCCTTCACTGTTGCGCCCTGCCTGAACAGTTGTACGTGCAGAGTTAATGATTCTTGACAGATGGAAATTAACCGTTGTTATTGAACGTTCGTTTGTGGAGGACCACAGTCATGTAGAACCTTTTGAAAGAAATTTCCTCCACTTAATTGTTCATTTATTTTACGCAATCATGCTTACAGTTTTACGTACATTCTCAACTACATGTTGAAATGTTAAAATGCGTCACACATGTCTGTGAAGTGTCATCGCCGGGAAAACGTATTTCTGGTCGTATAGATCAGTTGTCGACACCTGATGAATAGAAGTGACGGAGGCATGTCACAGGAACATATTACCTGTTAAACACGCCATACTGTGTGTTAAAGGCTTTTTACCGTGCCCAGTATCAGCCATATTGTGTATCTTCCACATGTACTCGTATCCTTTAATGCGACAACTGGTCTACATGACCAGAAATATGTCTTTTTGACGGTGACATATAGCAGGCAACTTAGACTTGCTTTAAAGTTTCAACATGCCCGTGAATGGCTATAAATCCGAAATCATTACTCTGGAAAATAAGTGAACAGTTAACAGTCAAATGGCGGAAATGTCTTTCAGTAAACCATTCCGGTAAAAAGTAGGTTAGTACCTTAAACGCAGCGCCACCGAAGCGCGTGTATCCACCTTGCTCATTTTAATGATGTGACACGTACGTGCCATGTGGCCGTCTAAATTCGGCTTTTATTGAGTTCATTCACCTCTGTATGATTGCTGTGGTATTCACACTTAAGTGCCTGTCAGCGAACCACATTCACACTATTTCTCTACCGATCCAATTTCGAACAGCGCTCGGGAGAAACGAACCCTTAAATCTCTACACGAAAGTTCTTATTCCCGTCATTCGCATTTGGAGGGGAAAGCTGGACAATCAAATTTCTTGAAAAGAATTCACCAATTCGTTTATCATATCAGTCCACTCTCTCTCCTATTTCACGATGACATGAAACGAGCAGCCTTTGTTTGATATTTTCCATGTTCTCCGGCAATCCTGTCTTAACGATCCCGTATCGAACAGCAGTATTATAGCAGAGGACGGATAAGCGTAGTACAGGCATCTACATCCACATCTACATCCATACTCCGCAAGCCACCTGACGGTGTGTGGCGGAGGGTACTTTCAGTACCTCTATCGGTTCTCCCTTCTATTCTAGTCTCGTATTGTTCGTGGAAAGAAAGATTGTCGGTATGCCTCTGTGTGAGCTCTAATCTCTCTGATTTTATCTTCATCGTTTCTTCGCGAGATATACGTAGGAGGGAGCAATATACTGCTTGACTCCTCGGTGAAGGTATGTTCTTATGTTCTCGAAACTTCAACAAAAGCCCGTACCGAGCTACTGAGCGTCTCTCCTGCAGAGTCTTCCACTGGAATTTGTCTATCATCTCCGTAACGCTTTCGTGATTTCTAAATGATCCTGTAACGAAGCGCGCTGCTCTCCGTTGGATCTTCTCTATCTCTTCTATCAACCCTATCTGGTACGGATCCCTCACTGGTGAGCAATATTCAAGCAGTGGGCGAACAAGTGTACTGTAACCTAATTCCTTTGTTTTCGGGTTGCATTTCCTTAGGATTCCTCCAATGAATCTCAGTCTGGCATCTGCTTTACCGACGATCAACTTTATATGATCATTCCATTTTAAATCACTCCTAATGCCTACTCCCAGATAGTTTATGGAATTAAGTGCTTCCAGATGCTGACCTGCTATATTGTAGCTAAATGATAAAGGATCTTTCTTTCTGTGTATTCGCGGCACTTTACAGTTGTCTACATTGAGATTCAATTGCCATTCCCTGCACCATGCGTCAATTCGTTGCAGATCCTCCTGCATTTTAGTACAATTTTCCGTTGTCACAACCTCTCGATATACTACATCATCATCCGCAAAAAGCCTCTGTGAACTTCCGATGTTATCCACAAGGTCGTTTATGCATATTGTGAATAGCAACGGTCCCACGACACTTACCTGCGGCATACCTGAAATCACTATTACTTCGGAAGACTTCTCTCCATTGAGAATGACATGCTGCGTTCTGTTATCTAGGAACTCTTCAATCCAATCACACAATTGGTCTTATAGAACATATGCTCTTACTTTGTTCATTAGACAACTGCGGGGAACTGTATCGAACGCCTTGCGGAAGTCAAGAAACACGGCATCTACCTGGCAACCCGCATCTATGGCCCTCTGAGCCTCGTGGACGAAAAGCGCGAGCTGGGTTTCACACGATCGTCTTTTTCGAAACCCATGCTGTTTCCTACACAGTAGATTTCTAGTCTCCAGAAAAGTCATTATACTCGAACATAATAGGTGTTCCAAAATTCTACAACTGATCGCCGTTAGATATATAGGAATATAGTTCTGCACATCTGTTCAATTTTCCAATCCATTGGAACGCTACACTCTTCTAGAGACCTACGGTACACCGCTGCAAGAAGGGGGGCAAGTTCCTTCGCGTACTCTGTGTAAAATCGAACTGGTATCCCGATCCACCGGCCTTTCCCCTTTTGGGCGATTTTAATTGTTTTTCTGTCTCTGTGTCATCTATTTCGATATCTAACATTTTGTCATCTGGGCGACAATCTAGAGAAGGAACTACAGTGCAGTCTTCCTCTCTGAAACAGCTTTGGAAAAAGACATTTAGTATTTCGGCCTTTAGTCTGTCATCCTCTGTTTCAGTACCATTTTTGTCGCAGGGTGTCTGGACATTTTGTTTTGATCCACCTATCGCTTTGACATCAGACCAAAATTTCTTAGGATTTTCTGTCAAGTCAGTACATAGAACTTTACTTTCGAATTCATTGAACGCCTCTCGCATAGGTCTCCTCACACTACATATCGTTTAATTTTTGTTTGTCTGCAAGGCTTTGGCTATGTTTACGTTTGCTGTGAAGTTCCCTTTGCTTCCTCAGCAGTTTTCTAACTCGGTTGTTGTACCATGGTGGCTCTTTTCCATCTCTTACGATCTTGCTTGGCACATACTCATCTAATGCGTATTGTACGACGGTTTTGAACTTTGTCCACTGATCCTCAACACTATCTGTACTTGAGACAAAACTTTTGTGTTGAGCCGTCAAGTACTCCGAAATCTTCTTTTTGTCACTTTTGTCTAAACAGAAAAATCTTCCTACCTTTTTTAATATTTCTATTTACGGCTGAAATCATAGATGCAGTAACCGCTTTATGATCGCTGATTCCTTGTTCTGAGTTAACTGTTTCAAATAGTTCGGGTCTGTTTGTCTCCAGAAGGTCTAATATGTTATCGCCACGAGTCGGTTCTCTGTTTAACTGCTCAAGGCAGTCTCATTTACGGATTTGTTGCATTTTCAAAAATGGTTCAAATGACTCTGAGCACTATGAGACTCAACATCTGAGGTCATCAGTCCCATATAACTTAGAACTACTTAGACCTAACTAACCTAAGGACACCATACACATCCATGCCCGAGACAGGATTCGAACCTGCGACAGTAGTGGTTGCGCGGTTCCAGACTGCAGCGCCTAGAACCGCTCGGCCACTCCGGCCGGCTATATCAAGATCAACTGACAACAACGCTGTAACGCATTCGTATACAATTATATCGACTATTAATCTGGATGGTAAATTGGCTAGAAAGCTATTTACTGTGCTGCGAAGAGTTGGAGGTGCTGTGCCCATATGGTTCTTTCTGATGTGCGTGATCTTGCAAGGGCAGTAGGGAATATTTATGTCACAGCAAGCAAGAGCGAGAAAATGGGTGAAAGATAACTACAACTGTAGAATGATAATTGCTTTTGGCCAATAGCTGATGAAAACAGCTTTTGCTCGAATCCTGGTCCGCGTACAAAAGTCATGTCCCTTAGAAGCGAACAATACCTCCTGAAAAGTGTCTGACATTGAAACTCATTCCACCTGGCACCAATGGACAAATTCAGCCTCTGGATGTTTGTTTTTTTCTGTGCCTATAAATCATATTATCGCACTATCTACAGCTTCGTCTTAAAGGCTAGCCAGTTTCACGATAAGTGCCACGACAGGTTGCTTCGTATTCAGTTACATGCCAACGCATTCCATCAGTTATCATCACACCGTTACACTAACATGATTCTACAGACATTCCGTAAGATTTCACACCTAGCGGAAAGCGCTACACGGTTTGTAACTCCCAAGGAGTTTGTTTGCGATCTTATTGGAGCGAACTTTTGTGATCACTGTGGAGCGGTGTTCAAGGTGGAAGTTAATGGTTTGTTTGAACATTTCTTGAATGTCAATGATGTCCGATTTTTGAAGTGTAATACATACATCAGATAGAAGATTGACCATCGCACCTCCCCTCCTGATGCACATGGTGAGTCTAGGAGCTCGTATTTTTTCCTTTCATAATTGCTAACGTGACATTTTCAAATGAGCCTTGCTATATATTTAACTTGAGACCTCGCATTTAAGGTGTTCCTTGTAAGTGTTCTGCTAATAAAACGAAGTCTTTGGGTCGCCTTCTTCATGACATTACCTATGTGATCGTTCCAGTTTTCTTCTTATTCCTAAGTATTTTGTTAATTCACAGTCTTTAAATTCGTGGAATTTATCATGAAACCGTAATTTAACGGATTTCTTCTAGAACTCTTTTGGATGATCTCGCACTTCTTGTTCTTTAGGGTCAACTGCCAATTTTCGCATCATGTAGATATCTTGTGTAAATCATTTCGCAGTTAGTTTGAGAGGTGGCATGAGGCCCCTCTCATATTTCTATCTTACGATTATCCTCTCTAATTGCATGCGGTGAAAAGTTGCTATTCCTTCACACGCGGACTTCCCACGCAGCGTCTCTCGTCACCCGGGTGGTCCGGTGACAGGCGGGCTCTGCTGATCTTGAAAGGGTAAGCCGACAGGTGTGAGGGAGTCAAGTGAATGCTTTCCAGACGCCGACATTGTAGAATAGCGGCGGAGACACGCTCGCAGGGGCCTGAAGTAGCGGCTGGGATAGAGGTTCCGTTACTTCGCAGAAACTTAGCGAAAACACTTTCTAGCGGACTACCAGCGAGGCGTGGGAATGACTTGTGTACCCAGGCAGTTTTGGCGGGCAAATTCCCGCGCTTTCTGCAAAATCGTAACTGTGATTGGCTTGCTCAGGGCATAGCTCCATGACATAGCAAAATCGGCGCAGAAACTGGCGCCAAGAATCTCCATTGGTGGAATGGTAGTGCTCCGGCAAAAGAATGGAATTTTCCACCGGTTTTCGAGTTGCTGATTGGAACGGTTAACCACGGCCACTGTCGTGGGGGCGGGAATGTTCTGTGTTTGGTTTGTACGGGTGCTCTTGTGGGGAGTCGGCTCTCGCCTTTCGGTAGGAGTAGGTTACAAGATGGAGCTCTCGCTGCTCTGGACAGCCTGCCTTCCGTTGGCTGTCTAATATACTTTTATTTGATTATAACTGTTTAGCGCAGTTGCTGAAGTTTCGACTTCAACGCAACATTCCGAGCACAGTTGGCAATTGAGCGTTCTGCGTACAAGCGGCCTATGTTGTCTGTCTTGGGCAGTTTTGGCTAAAGTTGACTGTATCGGTGTTACTGTGTGACTTCGGTTGTTAAAATCAATCACTGTACCATCAGTGATTGTGTGGCGAACCTTCTTCGTCTCCCTAAGAGGCGCATTTGTATTGATAGGAAGTCTTTAGTCTGGAACAACCAGACCAGGACAATTTGTTTCGGGCTATACTCGCGACATTATCATCACCACGACGGGACGTCGAAGCAACCAGCCATCACTTCCGGTACGACAGATCGTGTCCTTGCAGTTAAGAAGACAGCTTGGTAATGTATGTCCGCAGCACCGGCAGATTAGGGAATTTGCACTGTGATAATCAGCTCAGCAGAGCGCGTCTGTTGTCTTTTTCTAACTTTGGTCTGTCTTCGGTGTTCATTGTCTGAGTTCTCACTACTGTAGCAACAATTAATGTTGGGTTGGTTGTGTGTTTTCTCTTAAGAAATGAGTTGCAAGGGATTGGCTCCACATACCACTTCGTCATAAATGTCAATCTAGTTTATGGACAACTTCACCTTCACAGCATTTATTTGAGTATCCAATTTGATCCATTTTTATGTATTGTAAATGTTTCATGTGTTTTGTTTATGATTTTGAGTTTAGTCATAATAAATCAAATTGTTATTTTGAACAAAACTTTCATTCTGTTAATCGGTAGAGCAACCCTTTCATTTCTCACTACATTACTGAAACTTTCCTCTATTTAATTAATGTCTATCAAATTAAATTATTGCAGGTGCCAAACTCTTTTCTACCCCACTTGCAGGGTCGATTACAGTCAGTTCGCGTTTCTTTTTAAACCATGTGCAACAGCAAAAGTCGGAGTTAGAATAGGGGGGGGGGGGGGGGCTTAGAGCATCATTTATATATGAAGATTCTCGAAGAATTTAGTGTTAAATACACTGCTAACCCCGGCACCTCGCAAGTTTTGATCTTCCAATGACGGTATTAGACAATAAATGACAGCATAATCTGCAAACAGTCTAAGAGGACTGCTCACTTCGTCTCCTAATTCATTTATATTCTTTAGGAACAGCCGATGCCTTATAAAACTTCCTTGAGAAAGGCCAGATATCACTACAGTTTTATTCAATGACTTTCCGTCGATTACTACGAACTCTGACCTTTATGACAGGAAATCACTAATTCACTAACAAATGGCGTAGGCACACCAAATCGTCATATGTCGGTTACGTGCATCAGTAAATGATCGATGAATATTTCAACATCGACAGGCCCTTTTCAAGGTGATATAATGTATTACGAGACCATCTATAATATGCATCTTTGGAGCTGCGAGTTAGTTCCAAAGTAATTAGGTCGTACAGTTGTAGCACGATCCACCTTTTAATATTCCTTTTCATCTCTTATCGTCCTGTCGGACTGATTAAATACCAAAAAACTAACAAGCGTACACCATTTAATATGTGTTTCCTCTGCCGATATATCACGATTCATTGATATTTTCTTCATATTTACACTCCTGGAAATGGAAAAAAGAACACATTGACACCGGTGTGTCAGACCCACCATACTTGCTCCGGACACTGCGAGAGGGCTGTACAAGCAATGATCACACGCACGGCACAGCGGACACACCAGGAACCGCGGTGTTGGCCGTCGAATGACGCTAGCTGCGCAGCATTTGTGCACCGCCGCCGTCAGTGTCAGCCAGTTTGCCGTGGCATACGGAGCTCCATCGCAGTCTTTAACACTGGTAGCATGCCGCGACAGCGTGGACGTGAACCGTATGTGCAGTTGACGGACTTTGAGCGAGGGAGTATAGTGGGCATGCGGGAGGCCGGGTGGACGTACCGCCGAATTGCTCAACACGTGGGGCGTGAGGTCTCCACAGTACATCGATGTTGTCGCCAGTGGTCGGCGGAAGGTGCACGTGCCCGTCGACCTGGGACAGGACCGCAGCGACGCACGGATGCACGCCAAGACCGTAGGATCTTACGCACTGCCGTAGGGGACCGCACCGCCACTTCCCAGCAAATTAGGGACACTGTTGCTCCTGGGGTATCGGCGAGGACCATTCGCAACCGTCTCCATGAAGCTGGGCTACGGTCCCGCACACCGTTAGGCCGTCTTCCGCTCACGCCCCAACATGGTGCAGCCCGCCTCCAGTGGTGTCGCGACAGGCGTGAATGGAGGGACGAATGGAGACGTGTCGTCTTCAGCGATGAGAGTCGCTTCTGCCTTGGTGCCAATGATGGTCGTATGCGTGTTTGGCGCCGTGCAGTTGAGCGCCGCAATCAGGACTGCATACGACCGAGTCACACAGGGCCAACACCCGGCATCATGGTGTGGGGAGCGATCTCCTACACTGGCCGTACACCACTGGTGATCGTCGAGGGGACACTGAATAGTGCACGGTACATCCAAACCGTCATCGAACCCATCGTTCTACCATTCCTAGACCGGCAAGGGAACTTGCTGTTCCAACAGGACAATGCACGTCCGCATGTATCCCGTGCCACCCAACGTGCTCTAGAAGGTGTAAGTCAACTACCCTGGCCAGCAAGATCTCCGGATCTGTCCCCCATTGAGCATGTTTGGGACTGGATGAAGCGTCGTCTCACGCGGTCTGCACGTCCAGCACGAACGCTGGTCCAACTGAGGCGCCAGGTGGAAATGGCATGGCAAGCCGTTCCACAGGACTACATCCAGCATCTCTACGATCGTCTCCATGGGAGAATAGCAGCCTGCATTGCTGCGAAAGGTGGATATACACTGTACTAGTGCCGACATTGTGCATGCTCTGTTGCCTGTGTCTATGTGCCTGTGGTTCTGTCAGTGTGATCATGTGATGTATCTCACCCCAGGAATGTGTCAATAAAGTTTCCCCTTCCTGGGACAATGAATTCACGGTGTTCTTATTTCAATTTCCAGGAGTGTATATCATCAGATACGCAGTAAAAAGTTGTAGAGCATATGGAAGTGAAAAAAAAGTGAAATATGCTACTGATAAATCTTTTGTATACGAAGTGGAGCATAAATAATAATTTAAATACCTGTAAAGGAACAGACAATCTTAACCTTCTGTACGGCGGTGGCCGAGCGGTTCTAGGCGCTTCAGTTCGGAACCGCGCCACTGCTACGGCAGCAGCTTCGAAACTCTGCCTCGGACATGTGTGTGTGTGATGTCCTTAGGTTAGTTAGGTTTAAGTAGTTCTACGTTCTGGAGGACTAATGACCTCAGATGCTAAGTTCCATAGTGCTCAGAGCCATTTGAATCGTTTGAACCTTCTGTACGAAGTTATTGTACCCACCAGCCTCGACCAGTCATCCGAAGGTCAATAAAGCTGCTGTTACGTTCTACTTCAGTGAATCTTTCGAAAAAGTTGTAATTTACCGTTTATATTCCCGAAAGTATGGGATCGGTCTTACAGGAAACCACATACCAAACTAAGATCGTTAGTTTTTAAGCATTTTTTCATACCGATTATTGGTTTACTAAGACTTTGTGGTACACTGGCGACGGTCCATGAACAATGAGAGATACATCCAAAAGCAGTTTTGTACACTCGACTGGAACTTGTGCAAACAGTGTCAAATGCAACAATGCTTCTTAAAGTGTGGCAAGCATTTGGCTACATGAGAAATTATGGTACTGCTCACCTACATTTCCATTATTATGTTTCACAATAAGCACTTTTGTAGTGACTTCAGACTACACCAATTGCAAAAAATGCGACACCTATGCAGAATGGCAGACTGAAGACGTATTGAAGAATATGTTATCGGAAACAGGTTAGGATTATAGAGAGCAGAATCGCCTAAGGTTGGGTAGACGTGTTTCCAAGCTCATTTAATGCAAAGTTGTAAAACCAAGGGCCGAATCAACTGCAAGTGCCATTGCCAGCGGTGTTAGTCGAAATCAAAAGGTTTATATCAGAATTGGAGAGAGAACGGACCACAGTCATCAGTCTTTGGACACGTGTTTCTCATTTTGTCTCATTTTGAAGTTTAGAAGAAAATAAAAAATGGCTCTAAGCACTATGGGCTTGACATCGGAGGTCATCAGTCCCCTAGACTTAGAACTACTTAAACCTAAGTAACCTAAGGACATCACACACATCCATGCCCGAGGCAGGATTCGCACCTCCGACCGTAGCAGCTGCGCGGATCCGGACTGAAGCGCCTAGAACCACTCGTCCACAGCGGCCGGCGAAGTGTAGAAGACATTATTCTTATGTAGAGGTGCGTAAGTAAAATCAGTGGTTTAGTAGAGAGTCTGATGAAACCACAAGAGGGAAATTGAACACGTATGGTATTACATCGGTGAATGATCGTCATCCTGTTCGCACGTCCTTAACGAAACATGCAACTTCGTCCTGTGTTGACCAGAGGCAGCAATTGTTAATTCCTTTATTTGCGCAGACAATAATCTTGGTCAATTTCAGATCAATGTTGTTGCATAAAGGTCATCATGCCATCTGAGGTATATTCCCTATGTACACAACGGGTGTTACGACGCCCGTTTTGCTGCAGAGTTTTGTCTGAAGATGATTATAGCATACTGCTAAAACCGTTCGTGATGCGACTGAAAACTAAAACTGACTTCTGAATGCCGGCCGGGGTGGCCGAGCGATTCTAGGCGCTACAGTCCGGAACCGCGCGACCGCTACGGTCGCAGGTTCGAATCCTGCCTCGGGCATGGATGTGTGTGATGCCCTTAGGTTAGTAAGGTTTAAGTAGTTCTCAGTTCTAGGGAACTGATGACCTCAGAAGTTAAGTCCCATAGTGCTCAGAGCCATTTGAACCATTTTTTGACGTCTGAATTAATGAAAGAAAGAAGAAATATGATGTCAATCATCATTTTATCTGATAGCGATTGCTATGTCGTATTTAACGTAGTCGAGGCTGCACCTGTCCTGTGGGTTAACCTCTCTGTGTCGACGAATGTGTAACGTGCTGTGTACAGAACGGGTGACAGGCATACTGCAAAGACGGCTGATAATTCCATAGTGCCAGGAAGTAAGGATACCTGAGGCTGTTACGGGTATGTCACGACGTCTCTCGCCTCAGAAAGGCAAGATGTACGACAATTTCGGGAGAGATGGACTACCTATTTTTAATGTGGCCCTGGTACAATCCAGCCATTTTTTAGTAATTAAAAATAGACACTGGTATCTAATACTAAATATATTAACAATGTTCGTAGGAAAAATTCCTTAAAATTGTCAACCGGTACGCCAGGTTTTAAAAACATTTGATTACTGGTCCATCTAAAAAATGGTTCAAATGGCTCTGAGCACTATGGGACTCAACATCTTAGGTCATAAGTCCCCTAGAACTTAGAACTACTTAAACCTAACTAACCTAAGGACATCACACACACCCATGCCCGAGGCAGGATTCGAACCTGCGACCGTAGCAGTCCCGCGGTCCCGGACCGCAGCGCCAGAACCGCTAGACCACTGCGACCGGCGGTCCATCTAACCCGGACCATCCGGATAAGATGGACCGGCGATGACTAGGTAACAAATTCAGAATAGTGTTTGAATTTGTGCAGTATTTTGTTGATTCCAACATGAAACAAATCGTAGGAGACGTTCGTAGTAAGGAAATAAACATTAAGTCGTCGAGAAAAGTTTTTCCATTGGCCTTCACTGTTCAAATTGGTAACATTTGAAAATTATGGAACTCAGCAAAATTGAAAATTTGTTGCTTCTCTTTCCTCGCTTCTCAGATTTACCCCTTACGTCACAAGTGCCATCGAATTTTGTGCAGCTGTCATGTAACCAACGACTGCAGATAACACATTTGATCCACGATAATGGTTGAAGGAGAAGAAATGGATTAAAGTTTGTGCTGTGGCCGGAGCTCGAACCTGGGTCTTTTTGTTTGCTAGGCAGAAATGCTAACCATTACACCACCACAGCACTACGGTTAACATTGCTGCACGAACTACCGAAGCTGAGTTCCTTCTCCAACACAAACTTTCAATTCATATCTTCTGCTTGTTTTCCCTTACATTGCCACTACTGCCAGGGCTCTCCGGCAGTGGAATATCACCCCAGCGTTGGACATAATGGGAAAGTCCTGTATCATAGGTGATCTTATAGATATTATAATTATAATTTCCCTGAGACATTTAAATCTCTTCTTTATCTGCGATAATGATTGAAGCGGAAGAAATTGATTAAAATTTGTGCTGTGGCCGGGACTCGAACCTGGATCTTCTTGCTTGCTAGGCAAATAAAGAAGAGACTTAAATGTCTCAGGGAAAAATATAATTATTACATTTGATCCAATCAGCTTTTACTGGTTGTGTAATTGTAATCCACCCGACAGCCCGCACAAACGTTCTCGTCACAGTCTTTACTGCCATCCAGAGTCAGCATTCAGAGCTAGGGGTATCACTGCTACTCTTACTCTTCGTAGGTGGAGCATTTAGCTTCTTCAGTTTTTGCGTATTCATCTCCTTGTTTGTTCTCTTGGGCCTGTTGTCTTTGCCTGTTTTCAGTTTAATGTTTCCCCTAGAATTTCAGATTCTAGCAACACTTGTAGCAGCACCTCGTGACGTGATTTCTTTTTTCACCTCCACAATCTGAGAGATTTTATTTAGGACTTTCGTCGATGACTGAACACCTTTGCATGTCTAGGAAACTGTTAGAAAGAGCACTGCTACGTTCTCCACCGGTGGTAGCAGCTAAATGTTCCATTGTTGGTTGCCCTGATTCTTCGGTTGTGATACAGACATGCTCTGGAAAAGCTGCCAATCGAAAGATACGATCCCAGTTGTCCTAAAGCCAGACGTGGCATTCGCTATTGTTACTGCCTTCGTCCAATCAGTTACCAATAGTTCGCCGAATTCCAGCCTTTTTATTTGTCTGCCAGGCTTATTGTAGATGATTGTTACAAGCAGAGTAGTAAAACGTCTTTAGCGACTTGAAGAAAGAGCGGTCAATAGACTGCAGAAAGTGAATCGTATGACTCGGCAGACGTAGCAATGTATCATTAGCCTCTAGACACTGTAACATGTTCACATTGACCAACGGGAGGCATGCCCATCCAAAATAAGGACTTTTCCAATTGGTTTTCTTAGAAGAAAATTACCTCTGAGCCAAGCAGAAAAATATATAAAAAGTCACATGGGCTAACTTCTCAGTTATCAGAAATTGTGATCCAGGTGGCATTCCGTTACTAATATCTTGTTTCGTATTATTCCTCATTAAAATGCAGTAGGCAAGAATTTACACCTGTGCAGCACTGGAAAAAGAGGAATTGGAATTGTTTCGCCTTTTTCACCACTATTAACAGCGCTAACTTTTTTGGAGGATCTCTTCGCCATTAATTGCCTGGGTTTATTATTCAGCTGTAAACCACTCTCGTCTACATTAAAACTGTGACCTGGAATCCCGACTGAATCATTGTCCCCGGAGGATTCTCTCCACCATGGCGAAATAGTTTTCTCTGTTTCTATATTCATCCACGCAGCTCTATCGACACTCCTTCAGCTTTTGTAACTAATAACTTGTGGTTCCTTGCCAAGAAACTTTCAAGCCAGTCGTAACCTACTTTCTGGCGTTCCTTATTCTCATGATGGGGAATATTGCGGCTTTCAGCTAGTTTCAAAGCCATCACTTGAACTGTTTCTCTATTGGAAGAAAAACCGCTAGACTGCAGTTTATTATGTGAAGCATCACTTTTTAAATTTTTTTTCTCTGAATCTTCTCCAAGAACATGAGATGGCCAGAGACAAACTTTCGAAACGTTGCCGGATTTTAATGTTCTTTTTAATGTGCTTGACGGTACCTGGTAATGTCTGGCAGCTGCACTGAAATCCACTGCGCAGTTCTTCACATGTTGTCGGCGTTCTACAGAGTTTCTTCACTCCATCATACCCATTACGGAATCTGCCTTTCTTTCATAACGTGTAGACATTTAACTGCACAACTAAGACTACAAAAATGCTGTAGAAATCTGCATTTACAATAAAATGTTCAGGAGGATGATTGGTAGAAACTAGTATTATAACACACAAAGTACAATAGTTAAATCAACAATTATATAAACTGTATCATTACAAAAATAAGAGTTCATTAATATAATTTAGCTTAAAACAAGAAATAAAATAAAAGACTAATTTTAAATAGAAACTCTTAAGATCACAAAGAAAAAAAGGGCTACTTTTAATTATGTTATTTGTAGTGTTTATTTTTGAAATTATAGTAGTTAAAGGTGGTGCTAAAAACCACAATTTTGCATAACAGTACACTGAACAGCTTCTCCAGTCTAGTCGAGTTTTAGGGAGGGCTGGACTAGGCCGCCATAGCGTCCATATTTACTAACCTCACAACTAGGATCGTGAGATACGTGACTGAACGAATACTGGACGCTAATGAGGCTACGCAACATGATGCTTCTGTGGAAATCGTTTATTGTAGGTGGAAGGAAAAATTTCACGTACCTCAGTTCACATTTACGTGGTTTATGGACGGAAAACTTGCAAAAGCCCAGGTTAAAAACAGAAGCCGCTCTTATCTCAGCCGCCACATTGCTACAAGGCCGCCGGTGGCGCGTTCAAGCGGGTTAATTAGAAACGAAAGAGCTGATCCATCTCGTCCAGTGGTCCATCTCTCTCGTAATTACTGTAATGTTTTCCTTTTCCTTTCTTAACCGGCAGACTATGACAGAATGCTTTCTAGACAGCAACTTAATGGCTGCAATCTGATGGGTAGTACACTAGAGGAAAAAAAATATAAATGTCGTATGACATCGTTGGCTGGGATACACCATGAGTTGGGTTCACCTGTCTGTCGGAAAGGGTGTTCTTCCTCCCTCACATTGGTCCCTGTCCACGCAGGAAGTGTGAAAAAAGTGTCGTGCGCTTATTTGTGGAATGTAGACGAGTGTAATGGATGCGTGTAAACTGTATGATGATGACGATGATGATGATGATCAGCAACGGAAGAGGATGAAACACGCTGCCGGTGAATAGCTTGCTCATCTCGAATCTCTTACAGAAGAATCACCATAGTGTCACGTTCCGTCACTCCACGGCTTACTGCAGTGAGGTGAGGAATTTAAGCCAGGTCAGTGGTACGGAAACGAGTTATCAGGAACTTTATGCACCACCTCTCTCCCCATGCTGGTCAAGAATTACAGTGGAAATTTCACCTACCACCAGAATTCGAACCGAATTATTTCCGAGTGGAGTACCATCGCACAGGCGTGCGTTAGCGACGTCAGGTACGGTGGCATGAACAAGAGCAGAGCAGAAGACGAAGGTGACAATTAATATCTCGAGAAGCCTTTATAGAAAATATATTTTGTAAACTACACTGGCAGAATGCAATTAAAGGGTCAGTTTTTCGAAAGCTTGTGGTTGTCTCCCGTTACGACGCAGAAGTTGAAACTGCGCTCTTAATTAGCCGTGTGAATTTTGTTTTGCAGGTACAATCGTCAACATCGATTTACATCTGAAATTTTGGCACTGCATTTAAAATGGTAAAGCTAATCAGCTGGTTCTGTACAGCACGTGATTGGTCGCAGTCTAAAGCCAGGTATATACAGGGTGTTACAAAAAGGTACGGCCAAACTTTCAGGAAACATTCCTCACACACAAAGAAAGAAAATATGTTACGTGGACATGTGTCCGGAAACGCTTACTTTCCATGTTAGAGCTCATTGTATTACTTCTCTTCAAATCACAATAATCATGGAATGGAAACACAGCAACAGAACGTACCAGCGTGACTTCAAAAACTTTGTTACAGGAAATGTTCAAAATGTCCTCCGTTAGCGAGGATACATGCATCCACCCTCCGTCGCATGGAATCCCTGATGCGCTGATGCAGCCCTGGAGAATGGCGTATTGTATCACAACCGTCCACAACACGAGCACGAAGAGTCTCTACATTTGGTACCGGGGTTGCGTAGACAAGAGCTTTCAAATGCCCCCATAAATGAAAGTCAAGAGGGTTGAGGTCAGGAGAGCGTGGAGGCCATGGAATTGGTCCGCCTCTACCAATCCATCGGTCACCGAATCTGTTGCTGAGAAGCGTACGAACACTTCGACTGAAATGTGCAGGAGCTCCATCGTGCATGAACCACATGTTGTGTCGTACTTGTAAAGGCACATGCTCTAGCAGTACAGGTAGAGTATCCCGTATGAAATCATGATACCGTGCTCCATTGAGCGTAGGTGGAAGAACATGGGGCCCAATCAAGACATCACCAACAATGCCTGCCCAAACGTTCACAGAAAATCTGTGTTGATGACGTGATTGCACAATTGCGTGCGGATTCTCGTCAGCCCACACAAGTTAATTGTGAAAATTTACAATTTGATCACGTTGGAATGAAGCCTCATCAGTAAAGAGAACATTTGCACTGAAATGAGGATTGACACATTGTTGGATTAACCATTCGCAGAAGTGTACCCGTGGAGGCCAATCAGCTGCACTGAGCTCGCCCACGAAATCGGATTAGCGCATATGACTGTACTTCGCATCCTGAAGGAACGTCTGGGCATGCGAAAAATTGCATCACTATCGGTTCCGCATGACTTGACGGAAATCCAGAAGTGGATGTGTTACGACGCTGCTCAGACGCACTTGGAGCGCTATGAGCCGTATCGTAACACTGGATGAGACATGGGCCACCTCGTACGAGCCAAAACTGAAACGCCAGTCCAACGGATGGCGTCATTAGGGGTCGCCGCGAAAGGCTAAAGTGCGTCAGAGCCCCAGTATGGTGAAAGTTATGGTGATTCTCGTGTACGACTGTGATGGTGTTATCCTAACGCATTACGTTCCTCCATGGCAGACCGTCAGCGTACAGTATTACTGTTCGGTTTTGGAGCATCACCTGTGACCAGCTTTGTGGAAGAAGCGGTGACACTTTCTGCCCAACCCATCCATCATTTTGCACGACAATGCGCGGGCGCGTGCAGCACAAGCTGTGGCTGCTCTGTTCGGTCGATGGGACTGGGACGTACTGTACCACCCACCATACTCCCCGGACTTAAGTCCTTGTGACTTTGATTTGATTCCGAAGATGAAGGAACCACTTCGTGCTATACGTTTCAGAACTGTTCCAGAGATTCGATAGGCAGTAGACCGCTCCATTCGCACCATCAACAGAACAGGCTCTGCTAACGGTATACTACGCCTTCTACATTGCTGGCAACGGGTTCTACACAACGCTGGTGACTACTTTGTAGGACAATAACACGTGCAAACATGTAACACTTTTGTATCGGTTGTCAATAAACAGTTGCCACTATTTGGGTTCCAACCCTCGTACTATACTTACGTTTCTGCATACGTATCTAATATGTGGATTAGTCAGGAAACGAATGTGAGTCCATTAAGTGCAGACGGTTTCATAGATTCCAGGATATGAATGGATGTCAGTTTGCTGTCAGTATTATGGGATGATCAATAGCCTTCCGATTCAATGCATATTCCAATAAATTTCTTTAAAAATTTCTCAGATATATAAATTATAATAGAATGTTAGTCACACTATCAAAATTATTTTATGTAGCCCATTCTAGCTGCAATTTTCACAGTAAGAGAAAACATATTAAGCACAGGACATAAATAATCTCAAAATAAGATATAGAAAGTTCACAAACGGACGTATATGAAGAGCTGAGGATTATAATATACAATAAGAAGACTATATGTAAATAAATTACGAAACGAAAAATCTCAATCCATCTCAATAGGTTTCATTAAAATTTTCCAAAATATATAAATTACAGAGCAGCTCATATTACTACAGGCAAAAAATTATGTACTCCAATTCATGGACATAAATTTTATAAGTAGCTTACATTAGTCTTTGTAGCTGAGGGTTCAGCGTGGATGGCCCCCATGTGGAGGACTCGGGTTCGATTCCTGGTACTGCCAAGGATTTTTCTTTGCTGGGACGGCTGGTAGAGGTTACACTCAGCCACGTGACACCTACCGAGAAGGTACTTGATTGAATAGTTGCGCCTCTACGGTGTGGAAAGTCTGCAAAACAGCTGAGTGAGCATTGTACTGCCCACACGCCTCTCTACCGCACATCTGCATGACACAGCAAGGCAGAGGATGACATGGCGGCCGGTAGACGTCCCTTGCGCCTCCACGGCCTGAACGAGGAGATCGTTATTATTTGCAAGTCTGTATTACTTTTGTTCAGCACAGTTGCGTTTTGTTTCGAAGTTACCATTGTTAATTTCATGCTACTGTACTGAAGGGAAGAAGTAAGAACTTAACAATAGTAATATATCGCAGTACCTTGGAATATCTCTCGAGAGTGTCCAATATTTTTGTGAAACCATTTCACTGTAATTCTTCCAAAGTATCGTGATCTGATAATTGCAGCGACAATCACAAGTCGTGTTCTGTGGCAGGTTACAGATAATCTATTCATCCAAATGTGGGGCAGGTAAGGCTTTTACATAAATGTAGAAATGTTTCAGTGCTATAAATTCGTCACCAATGCAAGACAACAAATAATATTCTGCCTTCAAAGCTGTTTTCCACATAGACGACACACGTGCATATGACAAATACATTCCACGATGTAAAATCATCGTAATGCATCTAATTATGGTGGCAAGAGCATTAAATCTCGTAGAAGTGTTCTAAATGAAATTGACTGAGAAAGTAAATTTTTGTTCGTCTTGGAGAAAAATTTTGCCTGTGTGTTTCTTGAATTTTTAACTGGATCGTACTTTTTAATATTATGTAAATTGTAGCTGTATTTGTCGCATGCAACGCAGGAAATACAGGAAGGAAACACTAACAAACTATCCGACAAGGAAAATTATGATCACTAAGCAATCGGAAATTTTAAAGTAAAATGTGACTTTCATCCTCGGCTTCTTCTTCGTATTACAACTTCTTTATGAAACACTTCTCACATAATTGGAATAATAAATATTTTATTTTTAAATTGTTTAGAAAAATAGGTCTACGTTTCCGGAACTTCACTTTATTACTTTCTGCTTTCTACTCTTGCTCTGTAGCCTCGAATGCAAATTTTGCTGTGATACACCTGAAAACACTAGTTTCAAGTAGTTAAGGTAAATAGCGACAAATAAGACAAAATGTATTGTCTAACAGACTAGATCAGTTCTTGCCCGTCGCAGACCCCATGAAGCTTGATATACTATGAGGTCGTTTGATACTAAATTGGCATGTAAGGGCAAAAGTAACTTACTCGTGATGTGTCACTGCCAAGTAAGAACTCGACGAAACGTGGACCTTATAACTGCAGTATGGTACTGTACAGTACAGAAGATAACCGAAAGAAGTACGCAATGATACGAACAGTAATAACACTTTCACTCAAACACAATGAGTATAGGTCATGCGGTTCTAGGCGCTACAGTCTGGAACCGCGCGGCCGCTACGGTCGCAGGTTCGAATCCTGCCTCGGGCATGGATGTTTGTGATGTCCTTAGGTTAGTTAGGTTTAAGTAGTTCTAAGTTCTAGGGGACTGATGACCTAAGATGTTGAGTCCCAAAGTGCTCAGAGCCATTTGAACCATTTGAACAATGAGTATACTGAAGTCAACGTGGTCTATGATAGTCCCCTGGATATTACGAAAGCTATGTAGTTAACAGGGTATGTAGTCGGCACAGACAGCAATGCACGCACTGCAGCGTGATCCCATACTGGCCGCAAGGTATGTAAGGACTTCTTACGGTACCGCAAATCAATCGACAACCAGTGCGGTTTACAACTACTGGCTGGTGGAAGGTGCTGTGGACGTGATATAATACGCCTCCGCAAGGCATCCGGTACGTGCTCGGTTGCATTAAAGTTGGGGTAATGGACAGGTCAGTCAATTCGCAGAAAATCCTCTCGTTGCAAGATCTCCCCCACCTGCGCACTTCGATGCGATCGAGCATTGTCATCTTTAAATTCGAAGTCAGAGCCGGTCCCCATACCTCCCTCGCCCCCCCCCCCCCCCATTCCGTCCCCTTCCCCTCTTGAAAAGGCGCACACGGAGAAAGAGTACAATGTAAAACTGTGTTGACCGGTGAGATTGCTGTGTACCTCCGGCCATTATTTCACTTTATAAATGACAAAAGCGACGGCATCGAAACGCGCTGCAGGTGGAACTCTTGCAACGAAAGGATATTCGGCGAATCGACTAGCCTGCCCGTTCCCTCGTCTTAAATCCATTCGAGCAAGTGAGGAGTTGCGGAGGCGTATTGCAGCACCTCCACACGCATCAACGACCATCCATTTATTATGGAGGAATGGAACGCCTGCCACAAGAACTTCTTGTCAAACTTGTGGCAGTGTGGGAGTACAATGAACAGCATTCATGCCGTCTGTAGTGATCAGACACCCTATTAAGAACATGGCCCGCTTTTTTTAACGTCCATGGGACCATAAGAGAAAGCGGTGACTTCACTGTATCTATTGTCTCTGAATAAAAGTCTCATTACTGTTCTTTTCATTGGGTACTTATTTCAGTTACCTTCTGTATTATACTGTAGCAGTTCTTTCTAGTTATGGTTCAAGTTCCACCGAGCTGCGTTAGTTGACAGTGATACGTAATCCAAAAATTACTTTCATCTTTAAGTTCTGACACCAACGTAGTTGATGGCATTGAAATTGTAATTTCATGTGCTGCTCAGAGAGCTGAAGCAGCTAACGCACTGGGACACTCAGAAAACGTCAGTCATGTCATGAGAACAATATCTAAAACATCACGCTTGTAATCGTGAGAATCACACATGATGCGATCTTCATCTTCTCCCCCCCCCCCCCCCCCCCCACCGACCCTACTTCGCACAACATCTTTCGTAAAATTGTATCTACACTACTGGTCATCAAAATTGCTACACCAAGAAGAAATGCAGATGATAAACGGGTCTTCATTGGACAAATATATTATACTAGAACTGACATGTGATTACATTTTCACGCAATTTGGGTGCTTAGATCCTGAGAAATCGTTTTCTGTGAATATGAAATTACATCTTTTCAGTACTTTCTTTAGTTGTGCATTAAATGCACGGAATCGAAATTTACATCCATCTAAAAGATCAACCAGACGGAGTTTTAAATGAGCAAAAAGACCCACGAAATGGGAAATTCCTAGACAACTTTCTACCAATTCTACGGCGAAGCATTACAGAAAGTTGTCGCTACACCCGTTAATAAATATGACTATAATGCGAAACATGACTCAACTAAAAATCAGTTTTTACTCGACTCTCGTAGTTCTCAGTACCATTTCATTAGAGTCCTTTGATATATGTCATATATATATATATATATATATATGGCTTTGTACCAATATTCAGAAATGACGTGCTCCTAAAATAACAGAACAAGTATGTACAAGTTATTTTAAAGAAATTACATACAGTCATACTTACACCAATGACGAACGATAATTAAATATAACAGAGAACAAAAGCATATGTAGGTTAAGTGGCAAATTTCTGTAAAATAATTGTAATCTTCCTAGCGTTAAGTGCCCCCCCCCCCCACCCGCCCTCCATGAACTATGGACCTTGCCGTTGGTGGGGAGGCTTGCGTGCCTCAACGATACAGTTAGCCGTACCGTAGGTGCAACCACAGCGGAGGGGTATCTGTTGAGAGGCCAGAACGTGTGGTTCCTGAAGAGGGGCAGCAGCCTTTTCAGTAGCTGCAGGGGCAACAGTCTAGATGATTGACTGATCTGGCCTTGTAACATTAACCAAAACGGCCTTGCTGTTGTGGTACTGCGAACGGCTGAAAGCAAAGGGAAACTACAGCCGTAATTTTTCCCGAGGGCATGCAGCTTTACTGTATGGTTAAATGATGATGGCGTCCTCTTGGGTAAAGTATTCCGGAGGTAAAATAGTCCCCCATTCGGATCTCCGGGCGGGGACTACTCAAGAGGATGGCATTATCAGGAGAAAGAAAACTAGCATTCTACGGATCGGAGAGTGGAATGTCAGATCCCTTAATCGGGCAGGTAGGTTAGAAAATTTAAAAAGGGAAATGGATAGGTTAAAGTTAGATATAGTGGGAAATAGGGAAGTTCGGTGGCAGGAGGAACAAGACTTCTGGTCAGGTGTATACAGGGTTATAAATACAAAATCAAATAGGGGTAATGCAGGGGTAGGTTTAATAATGAATAAAAAAATAGGAGTGAGGGTAAGCTACTACAAACAGCATAGTGAACGTATTATAGTGGCCAAGAGAGATACGTAGCCCATGCCTACTACAGTAGTACAAGTTTATATGCCAACTAGCTCTGCAGATGACGAAGAAATTGAACAAATGTATGATGAGATAAAAGAAATTATCAGGTAGTGAAGGGAGACGAAAATTTAATAGTCATGGGTGACTGGAATTCGACAGTAGGAAAAGGGAGAGAAGGAAACATAGTAGGTGAATATGGATTGAGGCTAAGAAATGAAAGAGGAAGCCGTCTGTTAGAATTTTGCATAGAGCATAACCTAATCATAGCTAACACTTGGTTCAAGAATCATAAAAGAAGGTTGTATACATGGAAGAATCCTGGAGATACTAAAAGGTATCAGATAGATTATATAATGGTAAGACAGAGATTTAGGAACCAGGTTTTAAATTGTAGGACATTTCCAGGGGCAGATGTGGACTCTGACCACAATCTATTGGTTATGTATGAACTGTAGATTAAAAATGAAGAAATTGCAAAAAGGTGGGAATTTAAGGAGATGGGACCTGGATAAACTGACTAAACCAGAGGTTGTACAGAGTTTCAGGGAGAGCATAAGGGAACAATTGACAGGAATGGGGGAAAGAAATACAGTAGAAGAAGAATGGGTAGCTTTGACAGATGAAATAGTGAAGGCAGCAGAGGATAATGTAGGTAAAAAGACGAGGGCTAGTAGAAATCATTGGGTAACAGAAGAGATATTGAATTTAATTGATGAAAAAAAAATACAAGAATGCAGTAAATGAAGCAGGCAAAAAGGAATACAAACGTCTCAAAAATGAGATCGACAGGAAGCGCAAAATGGCTAAGCAGGCATAGCTAGAGGACAAATGTACGGATGTGGAGGCTTATCTCACTAGGGGTAAGATAGATACAGCCTACAGGAAAATCAAAGAGACCTTTTGAAAAAAGAGAGCCACTTGCATGAATATCAAGAGCTCAGATGGAAACCCAGTTCTAAGCAAAGAGGGGAAAGCAGAAAGGTGGAAGGAGTATATAGAGGGTTTATACAAGGGCGATGTACTTGAGGACAATATTATGGGAATGGAAGAGGATGTAGATGAAGATGAAATGGGAGATATGATACTGCGTGAAGAGGTTGACAGAGCACCGAAAGACCTAAGTCGAAACAAGGCTCCGGGAGTAGACAACATTCCATTAGAACTACTGACAGCCTTGGGAGAGCCAGTCCTGACGAAACTCTACCATCTGGTGAGCAAGATGTACGAGACAGGCGAAATACCTCAGACTTCAAGAAGAATATAATAATTCCAATCCTAAAGAAAGCAGGTGTTGACAGATGTGAAAATTACCGAACTATCAGTTTAATAAGTCACAGCTGCAAAACACTGACACGAATTCTATACAGACGAATGGAAAAACTGGTAGAAGCCGACCTCGGGGAAGATCAGTTTGGATTCCGCAGAAATGTTGGAACACGTGAGGCAATACTGACCATACGACTTATCTTAGAAGAAAGATTAAGGAAAGGGAAACCTACGTTTCTAGCATTTGTAGACTTAGAGAAAGCTTTTGACAATGTTGACTGGAATACTCTCTTTCAAATTCTAGTGGTGGCAAGGGTAAAATACAGGGAGCGAAAGGCTATTTACAATTTGTACAGAAACCAGATGTCAGTTATAAGAGTCGAGGGGCATGAAAGGGAAGCAGTGGTTGGGAAGGGAGTGAGACAGGGTTGTAGCCTGGAAAGGAAACAAAAGAAAAATTTGGAGTAGGTATTAAAATCCAGGGAAAAGAAATAAAAACTTTGAGGTTCGCCGATGACATTGTAATTCTGTCAGAGGCAGCAAAGGACTTGGAAGTGCAGTTGAATGGAATGGACAGTGTCTTGAAAGGAGGATATAAGATGAACATCAACAAAAGCAAAACAAGGATAATGGAATGTAGTCGAATTAAATCGGGTGATGCTGAGGGATTTAGATTACGAAATGAGACACTTAAAGTAGTAAAGGAGTATTGCTATTTGGGGAGCAAAATAACTGATGATGGTCGAAGTAGAGAGGATATAAAATGTAGACTGGCAATGGGAAGGAAAGCGTTTCTGAATAAGAGAAATTTGTTAACATCGAGTATAGATTTAAGTGTCAGGAAGTCGTTTCTGAAAGTAGTTGTATGGAGTGTAGCCATGTATGGAAGTGAAACATGGACAATAAATAGCTTGGACAAAGAGAGTAGAATCTTTCGAAATGTGGTGCTACAGAAGAATGTTGAAGATTAGGTGGGTAGATCACGTAACTAATGAGGAGGTATTGAATAGGATTGGGGAGGAGAGAAGTTTGTGGCACAACTTGACTAGAAGAAGGAATTGGTTGGTAGGACATGTCCTGAGGCATCAAGGGATCACAAATTTAGCATTGGAGGGCAGCGTGGAGGGTAAAAAATCGTAGAGGGAGACCAAGAGATGAATACACTAAGCAGATTCAGAAGGATGTAGGTTGCAGTAGGTACTGGGAGATGAAGGAGCTTGCACAGGATAGATTAGCATAGAGAGCTGCATCAAACCAGTCTCAGGACTGAAGACCACAACAACAACAACAAGAGCGTTAAGTGCATTACATATAACAGCTTTGCAACAACAGCTCGAAAGTGACAAGCTTCTAAAATAGTGTGAATATTTCGGATTAATTTATGAACATAACATGATGTCATAGGAGCAACGACACATATGACATAAGCTACTACTAAAAAAAATCTATAAATGAAGTTATAATACGCCAAGTATGTCTACAGATATGACTTGTTCCTACATCAAAGTCACAAGTGTCACTAATGTATCCAATTTATGATACTTCCGTTTTAGATACCTGAAAATGGCCTAAGAAAGAAATTATTCAATCGTACATGAAGTAAAGAAAATCGCAGCTGAAGGTTTCAAGAAATCTTTCAAAATATTCATCGCAGTTGCAGACCCCAACGCATTGAAAATGCATATATGTGACAAATAGTAAATATCTCATGGAAAGTCTTCTCCAAGTTGTAGATAGTACCTGCAGTAGTCCATAAGCTGCTTTATTACTCGAAAACAGATAAATAAATTAATTTACAGCACGACACAGCAGTAACTATACTACTGGCCGTTAAAATTGCTACACCAAGAAGAAATGTAGATGATAAACGGGTATTCACTGGACAAATATATTATACTAGAACTGACATGTGCTTACATTTTCACGCAGTTTGGGTGCTTAGATCCTGAGAAATCAGTTCCCAGAACAACCACCTCTGGCCGTCATAACGGCCTTGATACGCCTCGGCATTGAGTCAAGTAGAGCGTGGATGGCGTGTACAGGTACAGCTGCCCATGCAGCTTCAACACGATACCACAGTTCATCAACAGTAGTGACTGGCGTATGTGACGAGCTAGTTGCTCGGCCACCGTTGACCAGACGTTTTCAATTGGTGAGAGATCTGGCGAATGTGCTGGCCAGGGCAGCAGTCGAACGTTTTCTGTATCCAGAAAGGCGCGTACAGAACCTGCAACTTGCGGTCGTGCATTATCCTGCTGAAATGTAGAGTTTCGCAGGGATCGAATGAAGGATAGATCCACGGGTCGTAACACGTCTGAAATGTAACGTCCAGCTGTGCCGTCAATGTGCCGTCAATGTGAACAAGAGATGACAGCAATGGCTCCCCATACAATCACGCCGGGTGATACGCCAGTATGGCGATGACGAATACACGCTTCTAATGCGCGTACACCGCGATGTCGCCAAACACGGATGCGACCATCATGATGCTGTAAACAGAACCTGGATTCATCCGAAAAAATGACGTTTTGCCATTCGTGCACCCAAGTTCGTCGTTGAATACTCCATCGCAGGCGCTGCTGTCTGTGATGCAGCTTCAAAGGTAACCACAGCCACGGTCTCTGAACTGATAGTCCATGCTGCTGCAAACGTCGTCGAACTGTTCGTGCAGATGGTTGTTGTCTCGTAAACGTCCCCATCTGTTGACTCAGGGATCGTAACGTGGCTGCACGATCCGTTACAGCAATGCAGATAAGATGCCTGTCATCTCGACTGCTACTGTACGAGGCCGTTGGGATCCAGCACGACGTTCCGTATTACCCTCTTGAACCCACCGATTCCATATTCTGCTAACAGTCATTGGATATCGACCAACGCGAGCAGCAATGTCGCGATACGATAAACCGCAATCGCGATTGGCTACAATCAAAGTCGGAAACGTGATGGTACGCATTACTCCTCGTTACACGAGGCATCAGAACTACGTTTCACCAGGCAACGCCGGTCAACTGCTGTTTGTGTGTGAGAAATCGGTTGGAAACTTTCCTCATGTCAACGTGTTTTAGGTGTCGCCACCGGCGCCAACCTTGTGTGTGAATGCTGTGAAAAGCTAATCATCTGCATATCAGAGCATTTTTTTCCTGTCGGTTAAATTTCGCGTCTCTAGTGCGTCATCTTCGTGGTGTAGCAGTTTTAATGGCCAGTAGTATATCTATGTGACAGGAAATCCTTAGATGTTTCGGTCTTCATGTTAAATCAGTAAACGGACCGAAATCATATCACCCCTCTGTGACCTTTACGGCATCGATACAGATGACAGTGAGAAGGCCGAAATACTTAGCTCCTTTTTCTCAGTACCGTTTTACAGAGGAAGATCGTATTGTGGTTCCTCCTTGAAATCATCAAAATGACAGATACTGAAATAAGTTACCACGGGATAGAAAATTAACTGAAATTGCTCTACAGAAGAAAGGCCACTCGACTTGGTGGGATTTGGATACGCTTCTACAAGGAGCATGCGAAAGAACACGCCCCTCTTGTTGCAGCAGCGTACTGTAGTTCACCTCAGAACTACTTCTTGAAACAAAAAAGTACTACTTGAAAAGGAAAGAACAAGAAATGCATGTAATTTCCATTTCCAGGAAGGGTCGTTGGAAAGAACACAACTGCAGACCAATATCGCTGACGTCAGTCTATTGTAGAATTTTACGACACGTTTTACGGTCGCTTCTTAGGAATTTTCTGGATACCGAAAATAGACCTGTAGGTATCAACATGTATTCTGCAAACCCGAACCCTGTGAAACCCAAGTCACTCTCCTCGTCCACGAGACGCAGGAAACAATACTTATCGGCTTGCAGATAGACGCGTGTTCTTTCGCTTCCAGAAAGTGGTCGTTACAGTTTCGCACTGCGACCTAATGGACAAAACACAGAAGTATGGAATATAAAAACAGCCCTACGGTCAGATTTAATAGTTGTAAACAGAGCACGGTTTATAGTTCTCAACATAGAAAAATCTTCGTACGTAACAATAACTTCAGTTCTACCAAAAAGGGAGTATAATAGGACGATTAATTTCCGCAGTATATGTAAATGAGCTAGTACATAGCGTCAAAAATTGTGCTGTGGTGTACAGAGAAGTCGCAAAGCTAGAAAATTTATCGAAGTGCAAGAAGACTTGCAGAGGACCGTAAACAAATGTTTCATAGTGCGCATAAATAGGCAGAATGAGCCATTATTCTACGTCGGTCACTCCAATAGAAATGCACTATTTTTGTAAAAATACAGTTTTCATTCTGCATGTGTGAAAGTTTTACAGTGTGTAGATACATCCTTCCCTTGTTTTCAAACTTAGTTCAACATGTTCCCCTGAGTGGCGCCGTCAGAGCATGTCTTCAAGATGGCTGCTACGCTTGACGTTCGTCAGAAGCAACGTGCTGTCACAGAATTCCTGTGCTGTGAAAACGAGACCGTAGGAAACATCCACAAGAGGTTGAAAAATGTGTATGGAGATGCTGCTGTCGATCGCAGCACAGTTAGTCGGTGGGCAAGCAGGTTACGTGATGAAAGGTGGCACGGCAATATTGAGGACTGTCCTCGCAGCGGCATGCCTCATACTGCACACACCCCAGACAATGTGTAGAGAGTTAACGAATTGGTGGCTGCTCACACACGTATCACAGTGAACGAATTATCTTGCTGCGTTGGGATAGGGGAAGGAAGTGCTTGCAGGATACTGAAAGTGTTGGCGTTAAAAAAGGTTTGTGCCAGGTGGGTTCCCAGGATGTTGACAGTGGCTCACAAAGAAACAAGAAGAACGGTATGCAGCGAACTTTTGGAACAGTCCAGAGAATGGTGGAGATGAATTTCTTGGAAGAATTAGGGCTCCATCATTTTTCAACAGAGACGAAGAGGCAACCAATGGAGTGGCATCATGCAAATCCACCCAAGAAAAAACAAAAATTCAGAACCACACCTTCTGCTGGAAAACTTACGGCTACGGTGTTTTTCGATTCCGAAGGACTCTTCCTTGTGGACATCATGCCAAGTGGAACCACCATAAATTCTGATGCATATGTGCCGATACTGAAGAAACTTCAAGCTCGACTGAGTCGTGTTCGACCACATCGGCAAAAGCAGGATGTTTTGCTGTTCCACGACAATGCACGGCCACATATCAGTCAAAAAACAATGGAAGCCATCATAAAACTGGGATGGACAACACTGAAACACCCGCCTTACAGTCCTGACCTGGCTCCGTGTGACTATCATCCCTTTGGGATACTGAAAGTCTCTCTTCATGGAATTAGGTTTGAAGATGATGATTCCCTTGCCAACCGGTTAAATGCGCCACAGTCTGGAACCGCGCGACCGCTACGGTCGCAGGTTCGAATCCTGCCTCGGGCATGGATGTGTGTGATGTCCTTAGGTTAGTTAGGGTTAAGTAGTTCTAAGTTTTAGGGGACTGATGACCTTAGAAGTTAAGTCCCATAGTGCTCAGAGCCATTTGAACCATTTTTGATTCCCTTGTGCACGCTGACAAACAGTGGCTCCAACAGCTTGGTCCAGAAGTTTACCGTGCGGATATACAGACGCTAGTTCCAATATGGCGTAAGGCAGCTGAGAGGGATGGAAATTATGTGAAGAAATGAAAATATTGTTCCTAAAGGATGTATCTACACACTGTAAAACTTTCAAACATGGACAATGAAGGGTGACAAAAAAAAAAATAGTGTGCATTTCTTTTGGAGTGACCCTCGTATGATTAAACACTTGCGTAATAACCTTTGCGAGGAGTCACATACACTGAACTGACATACCGCCTAATATCGTGTGGGGCCTTCTTTTGCCCGACGTAGTGTACCAACTCTACGTGGCATGGACTCTACAAGTCTTTTGAAGTCCCCTGCAGAAATATCGAGCCATAATGCTTCTATAATCTGCTATAACTGCTGCAGTGTTGACAGTGCAAGGTTTTGTGTTCGAACTGATCTCTCGAATAGGTCCCATAAATGTTCGATGGATTCATTTAGGGTCATCTGAGTGGCCAAATCATTCGCTCGAGTTGTCCAGAATGTTGTCCAAACTAGGTGCGAACAACTGTGGCCCGGTGACATGGAGCATTGTCATCCACAGTACATCCTTAGTGTTTTGGGAACATGAAGTCCATGAATGCTCGGTAATGGTCTCGCTTCTTACCAATTTTCTGGATATCGAAGATAGCACTGTAGGTATCAACATGTTCCCTGCTAACCCCAACCCTGTTTCCAGACAATGATCGGTTCAGTTGGAACAGAGGACCCAGTCCATTCCATGTAAACACAACCCACACCGTTATGGAACCACCACCAGCTTGCACAGTGCCTTGTCAACAACTAGGTCCATGGCTTCGTGCGGTCTGCGCCACACTCAAACCCTGCCACCTGCTCTTACCAGCTGTAATCGAACCTCATCTGACCAGACCATGCTTTTCCAGTACTAACGGATGCGTTTGTCGTACGTTCCACATTGATTTATGCGGTTATTTCACCCCGTGTTGCTTGTCTGGAAGCAGTGTCAACTCTACGCAAACGCCACTGCTCTCCGTTGTCAAGTGAATGCCGTCGGTCACTGCGTTGTCCGTGATGAGAGGTAATGCCTGAAATTTGGTACTCTCTGTGCGCTATTGACACTGTGGATCGCGGAATAGTGAATTTCCTAACGATTTCCTGTTCGTCTAGCTCCGACTATCATTCCGCGTTCAAAGTCTGTTAATTCCCACCGTGTGGCCATAATCACGTCGAAAAGCTTTTCATATGACTCACCTGAGTACAAAGAAGAGGTTCCCCAATATGCTGTCCTTTTGTATCTCGTGTACAGGATACTCCCGCAATCTGTATTTGTGCATGTCACTATCTCTCATCTGGGGTCATGTGTTCGGGGCGATTTGAAGTGGAATGGTGACATACAACTAATCTCAGATAAGGTCGATGCCGGAATGTGATTAATCGGAAGAACCCTCACGTAATCCATCCACAAAGGAAGTAATGACAAAAGTCTCGTTCGACCAAGGCTTGAATATTCCTCATCAGTCTGAGATCTGTACCAGATGGAATAGAGAAAGTCCAAAGATGGTTAGCACGTTTTTTTGCAGTTCATTTGGAAAGCGCGAAAGCGTCAAGGGGATTCTCATCCAACAACAGTGGCAGACGATATAGGAGAGGCGTAATGCGTATGGCGTGGCTTATTGTTGAAATTTCGAAAGCGAGCATTCCTGGTCAGAAGATATAGTGTTTCGTCCTTCGTAAACGTGGCGTAAAAGTCATGAAGTAAAAAGTAAGGGGACTGGAACAGGAAAGTGGGGAATCGAGAGTCGCACACGAAATACCTTCTGCCACGCAGATTAATTATTAAATAAATGTTGGGTTATTTTGGTTTTGTAAAGATACTGTTGTTTCTGGTAATTGATGTAATTATTAATATTTAGAGTTTTGGTATTTTTGAAGAAGTGTCTTTCCGAGTACAGGCGTAAATACAAACCTGCTAATGTTACTGGGGCATCGGTCTTCAGTGCTCCTACGAGGATTATCTCTTAGAGATCTTCGGAGGATCGTGTTTCCGCTAACGCCGCCATTCGCATGCTGCTTGCCTTCACACTGGCGTCTGCTTTATTCTGCGCCGTACTTCATAGCCTATTCAGTTAGCATTTGGCTTAATTTCTCCCTTTTCAACTTCGCAGTATTGGTATTTCAGTTCATCAACTCGTGACATTTTCTTTCAGTGTACACCTATTCACCCTATTCACAGGCGACTAAATTCGACTTACCTTTTTACCCCTTCCTCATCTTATTAGCGGCAAAGCTTCGTAGTAAATTTGCCGATCTGTACCATCTCTTCCTATCTCAGGCACCAAATATCCCGCTGCTACAACCGATTTTCTTTTTTAGCAACAAACCTCTTTGAAGCTGGTCTGCTGCATTTCTATCTTTGCTGCATGCGCCACTGTTCATCAGACGCTTTTATACTAATTAAAGATTTTAAATTACTTCAGTATTGTTTTAAATACTAAGAAAGACCGTTGCCGATGCATTCATGTTTCTTAACATTCAATATATCTGGAATTACGCTGATTAAAGTTCCTAAATTACTTCAATATTGTATTAAGAACCAGGAAAATTTATTTTCTTTGTTTCTTGTACGTCATTAGCTTTTTTTTTTGATGAAAATTCTTTTCATGTGGTGCTAACGAATTTCATCGTTTGAAGTCTCGTCAGTCATGCTACGCCATTACGCTACATTCATAGTATAAATAGGAATCGAGGAACAGATAGTCTGATGGACTCCAGGAGCGAGAAAAAATAACGCTACGTCACGAGCCTACAATAAGTGTAAAGGCAAGGACTATTTGCCGAAAAAAGAAATTTATGACAGTCTTTATTATGTAATTAACTTCTTATACACACCAACACGTAAACGACACTTAAGACATAGCTCTTCCTTCCAAACAGTTCCGCAAATTCGTATGCAAACATTTCGTTTCATCGTTTCTTGTGCATCGTAAGCTGAATATGTACTAAATATCTTTCATGGCAGCCACTGTTGTTATTCGTGGAAATACGAGGCAGCTAAGCAAATCGAAAACCTAATAATTCTGTTTACAGTGTTTATAGCAGTTTTATTGTGACAGAGCACACTTCAAAGTCACAGTTTACTCATAAGAGATTTCAGCTGTTATGTAAGAATTTCCCTTGCGACTCAACACGCCAGAAACGCCTATCAGTGAATTTATTTGTATTTCTTTCGCGTATATGATCCCAGTGACAAGTCTAACGCGTTCAACGTAATACCCCTCCTCTTCGAATAGGAGCTGCTGCTCCATCTCTAATAATTCTCTTCCATTTCTACGTATTTAATATTTTCGCCTTTCAATTTGAAAAAAAAAATTCCCCATTGAGTAGTTTAGCTCTGTCGCTGCAAATAACAACTGGGTGAGAGCCCTTCAACAAATCAAACCACTGCAGCCTCCATAAAGGACTGACAGTGGTTGCAAGAGGACCAGAAAGATTAGTTGCTAAACGATCAAACTCCAGACATGTTTGATGGAGTACTTTCCAGGCTTAGGTGCAGACTAGGGAATAAGTAGCACGCACCATTCTTTGGAGAAGGCATGCACATTCATTGCTTTACGTGGCCAGGCTTTGTCCTTCTGAAATATGGCATGTGGGGCTCCCTGCAGGACGGGCAGTACCTCGAGCTCTAAGGTGCCTCTGATGCAGAGGTTGCTGTTCTGCTTGCTGCCAGTACTTAGGACGTGGGATGGCTTGTTATAGGCCATGGCGCTCCAAACCATCACCCTTGTCGTTTCTCACCTATGTTCCCCAACAATGCAGTCTACCAGACAATGCTGTCACCACGGTAGCATCTAACACGAATGCTGCTATCACTGTGGGACAAATTGATGTGGGAGACGTCAAAAAAGACTAAATTTTACCACTGAGCATGCCAGCGACGGCGTTTAAATCTCCATATCAGTCCTACACATTGGTGGTGTCTGGAGAGTGGAAGCTAGGGCAATAGCATATATGCTGCCCGTCCAGTCCTAAGCAGAAGGCGTTGAACCATCGTTGCAGACATGTCCACGTCCATTGCAGTATTTCAACTCAACGCTGTGGGTGAAGCTGTTTTTATCAGTTATGGACACATGGACAAGGTGGTTGTGGTGGCGCACCATGGTCACATTACATGGTCCCTGTGTACGACCTCTCTCTGTCCATTGGTTCCACACACGCGTTGCTGTCATAGCAGCAAGCCCTGCACGAGCCGTAATTTCACGTTACGGCAAACTCGTTTCCCAGAGACCAATCATTCTGCCCCGTTTCAACTCATTCACATGCTGATACTGTACCCTTTGACATTGATGACGCATACCGGAACTTGCTTAGCCGGCCGTGTGGCCGAGCGGTTAAAGGCGCTACAGTCTGGAACTGCACGACCGCTACGGTAGCAGATTCGAATCCTGCCTCGGGCATGGATGTGTGTGATGTCCTTAGGTTAGTTAGGTTTAAGTAGTTCTAAGTTCTAGGGGACTTATGACCACAGCAGTTGAGTCCCATAGTGCTCAGAGTCATTTGAACCATTTGAACCGGAACTTGCTTACACGTGTCCACGTCGTTTGAGAGCTTTGTAGCAACCTCGAATGGTGTAACAGTGACCTGTCTGGACACACTATACGGGGCACTGCTGGGCCGATGTGCATGCCATTTCTCTGACATCTTAATCACTTGGAATGACTGGTTCAAATGGCTCTGAGCATTATGGGACTTTACATATGAGGCCATCAGTCCCCTAGAACTTAGACCTACTTGAACCTAAGTAACTTAAGGACATCACACACGTCCATGCCCGAGGCAGGATTCGAACCTGCGACCGTAGCAGTCGCGGGGTTCCAGACTGAAGCGCCTAGAACCACTCGGCCACATAGGCCGGCACTTGGTATGATTCCTCTGTTCTACACACCCTTCGGTTGTGGAGTGTCTTAAACAATTATTTCTGAATGTTGCAATTTTCATAAACAGTAGCTTATAATAAAAACAGTCTAGGCCGAGCAATACATTTTATTTTAAAAATCAGTAATCGGTTTCGATCAACGTCTGATCGTCCTCAGACTGTTAAATACTCCTTGCTGACTGCGGAAGTATTTAACAGTCTGAGGACGAAATATTTTATGCAGTCTAGACTGTTTTTATTATATTTTAAAAACATTCCTAAAATTACATTTCAAAAAAAATTTCTCTTCTTTGTTGTCACTTCATTCCTTCGCATTGTTTGGTGGCGTTGGTCTGGTGGAGATAATACATTTCTGCTCTACAGCCGAGTGCCTTTACAAAAACAAATTTAAAAAAAAAATTAATACAAGAAAAAAGACATAAAAAAGATGTTCGTATGCTTGATAGTACAAGCGGCGGAAATATGTATTTCGCACAATGTTACACAAGAGTCGATCTTGTTACCGTGTGTACAAAAGCAATGGACACTTCTGGTTGTGAGTGTAAACTTATTAGTAGCACGAAGCACACGCGCTCTAGAAACACACAATAAAATTTTCTCTTTGTCATTCCTGGAGTTTCTAACTTGAGAAACGCACTTTAAGTTGTGAGACTGGAGAAAGGGACGCTACAACGATAAGAAACACCCGAATATCGCAGCAGTAAGTATAGTGACTTCGTAGTTCAGTATTGTTGTCGACAGGCTGAGGAAGAACTGCACCATGTGATGTGGACTAAAGGACTTGACCAAAACACTTTATTAAGGGATCATCAGTCTGTTAATGTGAGCCGACTGTTGCGGCCGAGCGGTTCTAGCCGCTTCAGTCCGGAACCGCGCTGCTGCTGCGGTCGCAGGTTCGAATCCTGCCTCGGGCATGGATGTCTATGCTGTCCTTAGGTTAGTTAGGTTTAAGTAGTTCTGGGTTCTAGGGCACTGATGACCTCAGATGTTAAGTTTCATATTGCTCAGAGCTATTTGAATCATTTGTTAATGTGACCGAGCTGAGGTTTCAATACGTAAACAGGTTGAAATGGATGAAGGTTGCAGTTATTATGCGGAAATGAGGATACTCGCACAGGATAGACTAATGTAAGGAGATGCTTAAGGGGCTCCGGAAAGGCTCAAAATCATGAAAAGTTCAATTTTTACTTTTTTGTGTTTTCTGAATCTGCAGACTATTACCTTTTAATAGATATATAATTTATTCAATTCCGAAGACTACAACTACTTTTAAATTTTTTTTGAAATGTGTTCTACATGGGCGTGACCCACTGTGGCGCTGTTAAACTGCTGTCAAATGGTGTTATTATTAACGTCCGTGTTCATCAGGTACATTTTAGTGATGTGAGATAAAGTATGTGTTGTGGCTAACCTGTGATGGTTCAATATATATCGCTGGTGTGATTGTCGATTGTTTCATGTTTATTTACTCTGTCGTTATCTCGAAAATATTCGTAATTAATTCTGTTTCTTGAGTCTCTGTTTTGTTGAAGTATAATAATGAGTAAAAGTTAAGTTATTAGAAATCCTCTGAAGGATTTTAAGAAAAGGAGAAATGTTGGAAAGCCGAAGGTATGTGTTATTATGGGAATGAAGATAGGTTCTAACATGGTACGAGCGATGCTTGCTTTAGACAAGGAACGCCTTCGGGCTGCAGACAGGGCTGTAAAAAGTCTAGAAATACAAGCAAGAGTAAACAGGAGGAGGAACAAGAGGAAGCTGGAGGAGGAGTTTGCAGAGGATGAAGATAATCCATCCTATAGACCTGGAATGCACTAAAAAGTTAATCCAATCTTTGTCGCTCGATTCCCAAAACTTTTATTTTCTCACACTAATTACATGTTTTCTAAGGATCTTCCAAACATATTTGTTTCAAACTTTCAGTAAATGTTACACAGTACCTTCTGCATAATTTAACACAGCCTTTTTCCAAAAAACTGTATATTTTTGAATATATAAATAAAAAATTGCAAAAAAATGTTGTGAATTTTCATTACAATTGAAAAAAAATCATCTTTAATAACTGAACTAAAATTTTGTAAAATCCCTGTGTTAAGTTGTAGCCCATATTCCAATAAATAATCTGTAAAAAGTTCAACTTCCTACCTCAAATACTTTGTGAGGAAAGATGTAATTTATAAGCGTTATTTTAACATTGCAGGTATAGGGCGTTCCGGAGCCCTTTAAAGCCAGTCATCTAAATGAAGAGCCCAACATCACTCTGCGTTCGACAGTAACGTAGCGTGTGCCCTCTTCCTCTGTGCACATCAAAAGTTGCGGTTTTCTCTCATGATAACACTGAGAATCTAGGACTTTATTTTACGTATCACTGGAAATGATTACTGAGCGAGAGCGATTCCTCGGTGCGCCACCAAGATGGCTCTGGGGCGCGGAGTAGTTGGGTGTGTGGCGTGATTCGTCGCAACACTACGCGGGGGGCCCCAGCAACTCGGCGCTCTGTGGTAATGCAGTTGAGTGGAAAGCCGGCCAGAGCCTCTGAAGAACGGACGCGGCTCCGCTTAAGTGGTCGCACCTGCGCGCCTCATAAAAGCGGGATTCCATTTGGTCCGCAGCGGTACGGGCCGGAGCGGGGTGTGTGTGCGGCGAGGCCCGCCCCTGCTGTTTGCAGGGCCCCACCCACTGCGGCCCGCCTACAAACGACGTGCGCGCGGCGCCCGCTGTGACGTTCACGCTGTCGTGGAAGCGCGCCCGGCTCTGGCCAAACTGTTTCTGCCTGTGCGTACACAATGCACTCCCTACGGCGAGTAGGTGCACCACCAGTACTTTGGCGGAGTTACCTATTTGCAAAAGCGCTGTGGTCGCATCCGGTTTAAAGGCGCGCCCCGCCCGTTTCACACGTGAACCTCGAGGCCCCAGTTCAGCAGTATCTACTCGCCTTGTTTCAGTCAATTACTTTATTTCTGTACAACAGGCAAAGGTAAAAATCTCATAAGTTCATTAACCGTAGCAATACCTGTTGTATCCTGAGTGCTCCTCGAATATCTACACCTACATCTACACTTATATTCCGCAAGCCACCCAACGGCGTGTGGCGGAGGGCCCTTTACGTGCCACTGTCATTACCTCCCTTTCCTCTTCCAGTCGCGTATGGTTCGCGGGAAGAACGACTGCCGGAAAACCTCCGTGCGCGCTCGAGTCTCTCTAATTTTACATTCGTGATCTCCTCGGGAGGTATAAGTAGGGGGAAGCAATATATTCGATACCTCATCCAGAAACGCACCCTCTCGAAACATGGACAACAAGCTACACCGCGATGCAGAGCGCCTCTCTTGCAGAGTCAGCCACTTGAGTTTGCTAAACATCTGGCCGGCCGAAGTGGCCGTGCGGTTAAAGGCGCTGCAGTCTGGAACCGCAAGACCGCTACGGTCGCAGGTTCGAATCCTGCCTCGGGCATGGATGTTTGTGATGTCCTTAGGTTAGTTAGGTTTAACTAGTTCTAAGTTCTAGGGGACTAATGACCTCAGCAGTTGAGTCCCATAGTGCTCAGAGCCATTTTTTTGCTAAACATCTCCGTAACGCTATCACGCTTATCAAATAACCCTGTGACGAAACGCGCCGCTCTTCTTTGGATCTTCTCCATCTCCTCCGTCAATCCGACCTGGTACGGATCCCACACTGATGAGCTATACTCAAGTATAGGTCGAACGAGTGTTTTGTAAGCCACCTCCTTTGTTGATGGACTACATTTTCTAAGGACTCTCCCAATGAATCTCAACCTGGCACCCGCCTTACCAACAATTAATTTTATATGATCATTCAAACCGTTCCGTACGCATACTCCCAGATATTTTACAGAAGTAACTGCTTCCAGTGTTTGTTCTGCTATCATATAATCATACAATAAAGGATCCTTCTTTCTATGTATTCGCAATACATTACATTTGTCTACGTTAAGGGTCAGTTGCCACCACCTGCACCAAGTGCCTATCCACTGCAGATCTTCCTGTATTTCGCTGCAATTTTCTAATGATGCAACTTCTCTGTATACTACAGCCTCATCCGCGAAAAGCCGCGTGGAACTTCCGACACTATCTACTAGAACATTTATATATTTTGTGAAAAGCAATGGTCCCATAACATTCCCCTATGGCACGCCAGAGGTCACTTTAACGTCTGTAGACGTCTCTTCATTGAGAAAAACGTACTGTGATCTGTCTGCTAAAAACTCTTCAATCCAGCCACACAGCTGGTCTGATATTCCGTAGGCTCTTACTTTGCTTATAAGGCGACAGTCCGGAACTGTATCGAATGTCTTCCGGAAGTCAAGGAAAATGGCGTCTACTTGCGAGCCTATATCTAATATTTTCTGGGTCTCATGAACAAATAAAGCGAATTGGGTCTCACACGATCGCTGTTTCCGGAATCCATGTTGATTTCTACACAGTAGATTCTTGGTTTCCAGAAATGACGTGATACGCCAGCAAAAAATATGTTCTAAAATTCTACAGCAGATCGATGTCAGAGATATAGGCCTATAGAAATATGGGGTACCTAGCAAACTTGCTTTCACGGATCGCTAGACAACAACTCAAGCAAATCATATTAAAGAAGTTCATTACAAAAGAAAATAATTACAATACTTTGTGTTGAAGAGATGTGTCGCAAGCAAAGCGCGATAGAGAAAATAAGAAATCTCTTCAGCATAGGCAATGGTACATAGCGAAATGGCTAGTCTTACTGCTATTCTTGAACTCATTACTGTAGAACTCGACAGAACTGGGCTTGTCTTCAACTGCGCGGCGGCCAGTCGGGTGCAGCGCTTACGTTCTCTTCGCGTAGAGTGTGTTTAACGTTTATTAACAACATATTTTATACTGATGTGTAGGTAGGGTACAGAAACTAAAATACCTGTTGGCACAATCTTACCTATAACAACGCATTTTCAACTATGTTTACACCGTATGGAAAGGTACTATGTGACCACCACAAAAAGTTTGAAAAATAAATATTCCGTTGGTCGCCGTTGATTTTCAGTCACAACATACTTTTTGAAGATATATACCTGTGTAAAACAGCTCCTAAACCTGAAGCAACCTGATGAGGTTTTTGTGAAAAATGCATTGTTGTGGGAATTGTTCGAGAACTTGTTGCTAGGAACCGGTGTAGGATTTGACCCAGGGGGAAAGAGATAGCACCTTTTATTTCCTTTATTAAATTTCGATTCCCCCCCCCCCCCCCGAAGGGGGGCGGGTTGGCAGCAGCCTAGTATGCCGCTCTTCAGCCTACAGACTTTGTTTTAAAAATGTGAAGATAATACATAATAAAAAACAGGCGATAAAAGCTAAGACTTAAAGCGTAACATAGCGAAAAAAAAATCGTGGAACTTAGAACAAAGGGATGATGATGTTAATAAAAATACATACGAAGCAGACAGGTAAAATAATAGACAGACAATTAAAAAAACACAGCGACAGTTTGGTTTCTGTTCGCAAAGGACATAAAATACACACCCAGCGACAGCATGGTTTCTGTTCACTACACGGGAAGAGATGAAACAACACTGAACATGCACTGGAACACTGCACTAAAATATGACATACCACAGCCGAGAGCACGTGGGGGGAAACGAGACAGATGAGGGGAAAATAAAAAAGGGGTGAAGGATAGGAAAAGCGAAGGGGGGGGGGAAGCAGGAAAGGAGCCGATGGAGGATGAGGACTCATAAGAGGGGTGGGTTGTACTGGGCAGACGCGACAGGGAGTGGGAAAGGCAGAGGAGGGGAATACAAAAGGACTCGGAGGGGGGGGGGTTGAAGGGAGGTAGGGAGAGGTTGGGTGGGGAGAAAACAGGATGGAATGGGGGGAAGAGGGAGCCCAGGGAAAGGACAGAGGAAAGGAGGGGGGTGGGGATAGGAGGGATAGATGGAGGGATAGATGGAGGGAGAGAGGACATCATCCGGGAGGGGGAGTTGATGGAAGCCACCTTGGGAAACGAGATGAAGGGTGTAGAGATGGAGGGTAGGGGGGACACAACAGTGAAGAGGTGGCAGGGGGCGGGGATGGGAGAGGTGAGCAACAACCAAAAGGTGAGGGGGATCAAGGCGGCGAGAGGTGTAGAGTATGTGGATGTGTTCAGGAACAGATGGGGGAAAGGAATGAGGTCATAGAGGATCCGCGTGGGGATGGGAGGCGTATACGGAAGGCGAGGCAGAGTGCATGACGCTCAAGGATCTGGAGGGACTTATAGAATTTGGGGGGGGGGAAGATATCCAGGTGGGACTGGCATAACAGAGGATGGGACGGATTAAGGATCTGTAGGTGTGGGGGATGGTAGAGGGGTGCAACCCCCATGTCCGGGAGACAGCACCTACCGTCTTGCCAATATGTAGCAACCATTTGCGTTATTACACGAGTACAATGAGTATAATTCTGAACCAACAGAACTTCTTCCATGATATGTTAGGTCAGATGCATAAGCAGTATTATTAGCAGCATTTCCTGATATTGGTTGTTTTACATTTACAAGGAAAATCGGCTTTAAGGAAGAAATAGGTTAGCACCCTCTATATCTATAGCGGAATATCCAAATTGTAATAACCATGCATCTGACTGATGTTTGGCGCCATCTATGAAGAATTTAGTAAATATGACAAACAATATACGTGTTATGTTTTAATAAAGGAGATATAATATAAAAATAAATATATGTAAGCCATATCAACCAATAGATGTATACAGCACGTGTCTTCCAGTGTTTTATAAATTTAAAAAAAAATGATTTTAAAAATTAAAAAAGTTTTACCCACCTGACGTAATTGAAATTTTGTAATAATAATAACGGTCTCACAAGGAGTGAACATGGAAATTTTATTACTTGATGATAAATATGAAATAAGCCGGACGACAATGTAAGAATTTTACTTATGTTACAATTTATGTAATTAAATTTGAAGTGGTTTACTTCCATTCAGTTTTATTTGTACACATAGATGGCGCCATGTAACCAAGCGATGTGTTCTCCACACAGCCCACCTTCCACAAACATTAGTATTCAATGAACTGTGGACGAAGCCCAACCAACAGACATTACATGCATTGATCAAAATTGATAGTGGTATGTAATATACAAACCATATGAGTTAAGCCATTAATTGCAACTTTTTTATGAGATCATGTAACTATGTACCTGTGGTATTCTTAGCATTGAGAATGGCTAGTTTCTAGCTGAAATCTAGATCTGCGAATAAAATTTCAAAAGGACGACTGATAGCTGAAATCTATTATTTACAAGTCAATATAACAGTCGCTGCGTGCAACAGCCTCTGAATGGAGGGTAACCTGACAAATACATTTGTTGCGAAAGGTCACATTCAGTACTAAGAAATTTTTGGGTTAAGTCTTACAGGAGAATTTAAAACAGTTATTGAATCCGCTATAAGAAGTCATTAAAAATAATAAATATTTTGTTCAAAATTTTACGATATTTTCACAACGTGGGCACAAAGTAAACACCCTGCCATGGTACAGCCAGGGTTAATTTAGCCACTAGCAAGTGATATCCACCATAGTTTAAAACCATTACCATATTCAGCATTACCCAAGATACCAAACGACCTGTCACGTTTGCTAATATTAACTGCATTAACGTAGTAACAAAGGATTTCCCCATTAACGATCGATAAGACACTAGATCATAAATTTATATAAAAGCTTCGCGCCCCTACCTACATGGGCTGCTCTACACACTGAAACTGCTCGTCACCAGTGTGCTTTTGCTCTTATTTTCAGTATATTAGAATAGTAAGGTAGCTGAAACGGTGGTGACTCTACCGATTCCGTAAGAGGAAGCGTTAAGTTCCAATATTACTTGTTTTTCAGGATCAAAGTGAACTAAACTACGATCACTGAGCAATGCATGTTAAAGTTTTCGAAAAGCAACTTGGCACTCTGAGAGACACCCGCATGCCTTGCTCATACTGTGGCATCAAGCAGTCAGGCCTGCAAGATGAGGAGTCTGCCGAGCGAGTGTATTCATTTTTTATTTATCAAGTAACATGAACTCTAGTACTCACAATTAAGTTACAAGTTATTCTCCTGCTTGGATATTACGCAACGGAAACGCACATATGACTATTAGTAATTTACACAACTCTGACTGTTCACCACGCACTGGCAATACCACATTTTCTTTCTTATTTAACAGCTTTGATCAACACGTGGCCATCGCACTGAATATGAATGGCGCACATATTATAAATTCTGGATATCACGACAACATACAATTCGTAGGAAAAGTCCACCAATCTTTTTCTTTGCGCTATCTTATTTATTCTGATAAATTCTATAACCTAAACTCACAAATTCTATAACCTACAACAATAACACATGAGAAATTCCGCCCAGTGGGCATGGCTTTACATTGGTGATTCTCTATCTTATGGTCTCATAATTATTTAATGCTACAATGCACTTTCTGGATAGGGTGGTGGATCTTTTGCTATATCTCACACTTCGACTCTCACAACCATCATCACGAAACTTTCCTCCAGACCGAGCGGTACAAAAGGAACATGCGTAACCCATTACCTCTGAAACTACCTTGCTACTCTTCCATGCAAACCACACATACTTAAATTACATGACATACACCACACTGCAACATGGAATACAACACAAGTAATAGTCACAACATTATCACTTTCAGCTTTCCCACTTCAATTAGTATTTATCCCAGTTTCACACGACACTGCCCCACTTCGTAATTTTTCTTTCCTACTATGAACTCTGGAGGATATATGCACGTCTTCCTGTGCAATGCAAGCCAAGTGGCGTTGCTGGATAGACGGCTGACTCACCTTGCTTCTCTCTCGGAGTATTATAGTTTGAATCAAGCGTCACACGGAAACATAACACTCAAAGTAATATTAAGAACATATTCATCACACACGCGAGTCCTCAACTGATACCATGGACGAGTACCTCTGTTTATCCTTTGTCTCATACACAGATTGAGACTCACACAGTACTCACCACGTGGAAGTACTCGTCTCTAGTTTCAAGTCGTGCACACGCCATTTCTCAAATATTTCCAACTTACAGTACACACGCTAGTAATTCAGCTTAACTTAAGCACTCGGGAGTATTTCAACTTATTGCTACACGTGGTTTCATTGTGACCGTTGGTCACTTCCGAAGATTACTACGATCCCCTTAATATTACCTGCCCGACATTTAATTCTCCCCACAAAAGTTCCTGAAATAGAGAAATTATTATTCTAAACTACTCTTAAGAATTTCACATGCATACCATGTCTCCACTCTTTTGTCTTTATGGAGCACACCTAAGACAGGTCTTACCAACACTAGATCCAGCGGCAGAGTGCTGAAACATGGCCGTTCTTCAGGTCATCTCGCACCTCCGTCGAGGTGGGGGAAGACCATGCTACCCATTGGTCAGCCACATTTCAGGCGCTCAAAGCTCCGGTAAATTTCACGTCTTTGGTTCCATCAAAGGTGGCCAAAGGATCGTGTCAAAGATGATCATATACTGACATTCACTATCTGTGGTTAGCAGACGACCATACATTCATTCATTTCACAGATCTCACCAAACTGGATGTAGGGATTTATTTTGTGGGAGTGCACATGTGATCAATTAAATAAATAAATTGTCATTCTTTCCCACACTGGTATCCGGCTTCGCTATATTAATTGAAACTGAGTTATTATTAGAAAAAATATGTTGTACTGACAAGAATAACGAAGGATGTTGTACCTATTTTCAGTGTCTGGCGGTACTGTACACTTTCAACTCATCTGTCCAAACGACGCTTGCGACGCAAGCGATGCACTGGAACTGCGATTTGTGCAGCATTCGGTATGAACCGAAATAATAGTTCATTTTTCCTAAAAGTGACTGCAGTTCTGTGATATTACGAGAAACTGGCGAGTCCCGTATGGCTAACAAATGCGACTGCAGACGGTGTATACCTTGGCAAATGAGCATTTACTACACACACTTCTTGAGATTCTTCATCAAGCGGTAATTGAAGATATGCGTCGCGCAAATCAATTTTAGAAAAGTAGTCTCCAGCGCCTAATTTGCCCATAACATCTTCTGGACGTGGCAATGGATAAGTATCAATTACAGTTTGTGGTCCGTCGCTTTGGTGGGATGGGGTGGGGGTGGGGAGAGAAGAATGTTCTAGCGTAGCCACGAACGCCGAAACGAAGAGGCGAAACGAAAGTCCAGAGAAGGCAGTGAAGAATCGGCGGCCATGGTGAGCAGAATTGTACCGCTCCGCGACAGGCGCGCCACCTGCAACAGCTACAAATAAACGCAGCTCCTGCCAACCTGAGCCGCACTAGAACGGCCAGAGTCTGCAACGTGATTAGTGCTCCGCTGTCAAGTCCGTATCAAGTGCTTCCTCGGACTCCTTGAATAGCAAGAACTGTTCTGTTTTCACGTCGTCACTCGGTAGCGACATTTGCTGTAGTAAAGTTCCGTATTGTTAATTTGCTTCTCTGGAAATAAAGCCACTAATGTTGTTTGTTTGAAATTGTTGTCTAGCATTCCGAGAACGCTGCATCCCGTAGGAACCCTTACTAGCGACGAGTGGGCAAGACACAGCAATTAGACCAGAGTAATGAAGCACATAAAAATTAATCCAATTAATCCTGGTGGAAAAGAACTAGAAGCATTTAACGCACACATAATGTAGGTTCAGTAGACAGAAGTTAAGCGTTTGTAACACACTCTTCAATTATACACTGAAATGCCACAGAAATTCGTACAGAGATATGTAAACACGCAGAATACGGCGCTGCGGTCGGCAACACCTAAATAAGACAAGTGTCTGGCGCACATGTAAGATCGGTCACTGCTGCTACAGTGCCAGGTTATGAGCATTTAAATGAGTTTGAACGTCGTGTCATAGTCGGCGCACGACCGATGGGACACAGCATCATCGAGGTAGTCATGAAGTGGGGATTTTCCCGTACGACCATTTCATGAGTGTACCATGGATACCAGGAATCCAGTAACACATCAGATTTCCGACATCGCTGCGGCCGCAAAAACATCCTGCAAGAACGGAGCCAACGACAACTGAAGAGAATCTTTCAACATGACAGAATTGCAACCCTTCCGCGACGGCCGGAGTGGCCGAGTGGTTCTAGGCGCTGCAGTCTGGAACCGCGCGACCGCTACGATCACAGGTTCGAATCCTGCCTCGGGCATGAATGCGTGATGTCCTTGGGTTAGTTAGGTTTAAGTAGTTCTAAGTTCTGTGGGATTGATGACCTCAGAAGTTAAGTCCCATAGTGCTCAGAGCCATTTGAACCATTTGAACTAACACTACCGCAAATTGCTGCAGAGTTCAGTGCTGGACCATCAACAAGTGTCAGCGCGCAAACCATTCAACGAACCATCACCGATATGAGCTTTCGGATTCGAAGGCACACTCTTGTACCGTTTAAGACTGCTCGACACAAAGCCTTACGCCTCGCCTTGGGCCGACAATACCGAAAGCGGACTGTTGATGACTGGAAACATGTTGCCTGGTCGGACGAGTTTCGTTTCACATTGAATTGAGCGTATGGACGTGCACCGGTATGGACACAACCTGATGAATCCGTGGACCCTGCATGTCAGCAGGGGATTTTTCAAGTTGGTGGAGGCTCTGCAATAGCGTGGGGCGTGTGCAGTTGAACTGATATGTGACCTCTGATACGTCTAGGTACGACTCTGACAGGTGTCGCGTACGCATCATGTCTGATCACTTGCGTCTCTTCATGCCCATTGTGCATTCCGACGGACTTGGTCAACTCCAGTTGGACGATGCGACATCCCACACGTCCAGAATTGCTACAGAATGGCTCCAGGAGCACTCTTCTGAGTTTAAACACTTCCACTGGCAACCAAACTCCCCAAACACGAACATTATTCAGCATATCTGGGATGTCTTGCAACGTGCTGTTCAGAAGACATATCCACCCCGTCGTGCTCTTACGGATTTATGGACAGCCCTGTACGACTCACGGTGTCAGTTCCCTCCAGCGCTACTTCAGACATTAGTCGAGTGCATGCCACATTCTGCATGCTCGCGGGGGTCGTGCACAGTAATTGACAGGTGTACCAATTTCTTTGGCTCCTCTGTGTGTATATATATAAAGTTCTTCAAAAGAATTATCCTGACATAAAGAAAACATGATGAAGGGTCTGTATGATGAGTGGTGTGTTCGAGGGCCCACTGCAAACACTGTTGAAAAAAATGTTGTGTCTAGACAAGAAAGCCTAGACACAATGAGAGGGAGCCGAAAGGCACGCGCTCAAACTAACGCAGGCTGGCGTGAGGTCTGAAACAGGATACGTAATGAATGCTGCAAAGAAAAGTACGTAGCTTCTGGATTACTTAACTTTAATCCTCATTTGTAGAACAACGCTCTTGATGATACATAAATAGAATGTCAATATTAATGGAATACGGCGCGTTGCTAGGTCGTAGCAAATGTAGCTGAAGGCTATGCTAACTATCATCTCGGCAAATGAGAGCGTAATTCTCAGTGAACTATGGCTAGCAATGTCGGCTGTACAACTGGGGCGAGTGCCAGTACGTCTCTCTAGACCTGCCGTGTGGTGGCGCTCGGTCTGCAATTACTGACAGTGGCGACACGCGGGTCCGTCGTATACTAGCGGACCGCGGCCGATTTAAAAGCTACCACCTAGCAAGTGTGGTGTCTGGCGGTGACACCACAAAAAACATACTACGTCTTTATTTTCTTCGTCACGCATCGCTTTGTGGCTCAGTGAGGCAGAAACATCTCTCCTCATCGACCGTGACTGGCGGTGATGTAAGGCTGGCAGTGCTCCACAGGATGCTGTGTCGGCGCTCCCCGAAGCTGACAGAAGGCCCTATGACAGCCGGCAGTCTACTAGATCACGGCCGTGACGTCATCGGCGCACTGTCGATGGTAGATGCTCCTCTGGACGGACACCTCTCGTTCCGTGTTAGAGCAAGGTGCTGGGGCGTTGACACTGCTCTGCTCGAGATTCAATCCGCTGTCCGTGGACAGGAGTAGGACGGTGGTTTGCGATGTGGCAGTGAGGCCCCCTTGGATCTCAGTGCTGGGTGCAGCAGGCGACGCTGGCAGGTTGGTGCCACTGAGGCATTAAGAACCACCAGGAAGACTATCGCAATAGTACTCTAGAGCGACTCAAGAGCAACTAATTAAACATTTCCATATCCGAGTTGCATTGTAGGCGCATTGAATTTCCTTTTCGATGCGGCTACAGCTCTCTTTCATGGTAAATGTTATCTTTGACCGAATTACCTCCTCGGATTTAACCTTCGTTCATATGAATTTAAATTTATTCTTTATAGATGTTTAAAATATAACGTATGACAACCCTTTCCTTTTATCTCCTCTTTTGTATGTTACTCTCGGTATTTAAGTGTTATTGTTGTTAATCAATACATTATCAGGGTAATTAATTTTTTTTATCCCCAATAGTTGTTGTCACTGTCAAGATGACTCACTTCCCTACTTCAAGTTTTCACAAATTTTGTTGATTGGGGTTTTCTGTCCTTGGGGCGTTACACCGGACCATGCCGGGTTTGTTAGCTTATTCATTAATAAATCAGTGATTACAGCACACACTCTTTTACAACACACTTGCTTCAAATGTGTATTCCATCAATAGTTAGTAGTTAAAATTCCAATTATTTGGACAGTTATAAAGTGTTCCCGACAATGAACAAAATATTAGCAGCTGCAGAAAGATTCCATACAAAGACTAATGTACTCATCTCTAATTTTCACCGCGACTGTATAATTAGTACCAACCGAACCGGCTGATGTATGAAGCGACATACAGTAAAACCCTTGTGAAACAGGGAGCGAAAACGTTTTTAACAAGATTAGTCGTTATTCCACTGCACATAATACTATATCTGCGTCAGGAAAGATATTTTCAACGTTTTCATATGCGAGCAAGAACTATTTCGGAAATTTGGTTGGAAAGTTGAGGCTCGTAAGTTAAAAAACCGGACAAATGCGAGTAGTTCTGGCGCTCCGAGGTTTCCTTACAAACTTAATTGTGTATACAGACAGTTAACCCATCCTGGGAACCGAGAATCTCGAAGAATTTTTCCTATTATCGATATAGATAGTCGCAAGATATCTATCCCGATAATTCTAATACTTCCTAGAATGTTTTTGTGAGATTTAGTATTAGCTATTGCAACTTCTCATTTAGGCTACTAACTTTTGAGTTACATTAACAAACTATCATAACTGATAATTGCAGATGCGTTGACTTTCTCTGCTCTCGCCCTTGTTGCAATTACTGCTAAGATATGATGGAAGTATCCAGACAAGTAAACGATACAGCAGGTCATAGGCCTATTGTAGTTATACAAACGTCGAGTTGTTCTCTGGAATGCCATTTTATGGGATATGAGAACTTCAGTTGAAACAATTGAAGTGCAATCCCGCATCAATTACCGGTGCCGGCCGGGGTGGCGGCGGTTCTAGGCGCTTCAGTCTGGAACCGCGTGACTGCTACGGTCGCAGGTTCGAATCCTGCCTCGGGCATGGATGTGTGTGACATCCTTAGGTTAGTTAGGTTTAAGTAGTTCTAAGTTCTAGGGGACTGATGACCTAAGATGTTAAGTCCCATAGTGCTCAGAGCCATTTGAACCAATTACCGGTATTACTTGCTTTGAAACAATACAGACGCCGTACGTGTCGTACGTGTAGACTGTCACGGTATGTTTGTATATAGAATGGGCAGTTCCTGAAGGACTTGCTATACTAGCGCTGGTGTGGCGCGATATTCTGGCAACCTGACACCTATCAAGCTAGATGGCAAAGGCATAGTTTCTACACAGAGGACTTCGTAACTCGGGTAGTTAGCAGGAAAGATCCCTAAATTATATACACAAACTGAGTACGCTACAGCTTTTTATGAGTTAGTTTGCAAGTATCAAAATATGCACTGACTTGAAAGGTTAATTATTTTACACCGCCAAGGGACCTTACGCCTTAGCATGTGACATAAATTTCAACTTGACGTCTCTACACGTTTCTGGGAAAGAAATGGAGTCTTAACAATTGGACAGGCATACAAGCAGAAAGGCAGATAACAAAGAGATCGTATAAAGGTTAAGTTTTCGGCGATTGAGCTACGTAGCCCTAAAAATTGCAGCTGTTACCTGCAAGAAATCAGGCAGGTTCACGAAAGCGTTGCTCGAAGAGTTTTTAAAATCTGTCATTCTGCAGTACGTGGGACAAGGAAATTTCTTTGCATTTCTGATTCGCGGGCAGTGAAGACTGATTAGGCACTTTGCGATCAAATCTTTGTAGATAAAAGACAAATACGCACCTGGACCGTAAAAATTATCTCAGCCAAATACATTCAACTTTTCCAAGCATGTGATTTTTAATATTACAGATAGTTAAAATTATCACGAGAACATTTCAGAATGCCCCGGACTTGTTAAAGATTCATAGAGAAATGGCTTCGAATGTAGATTCCATAAGAATACACTCTTTAATTCTGCATCAATTTTGGGCACCTGGTTTCACAGGAATGATCAAATACGCATGGTTAGTTTTGAAATTAATCGGAGAAAGGACAGTATTTTTGAATGTAAATGAATTGCGCTTTCAGGTATTGCTTCTGAAAAATCAGTGTGGCGGCAAGGCAGCAATTACGTTAAATGTGCTGCTGCTCTACGAATTTCTGATTCGGTTGCTTCAGCGGCAGTTACTATCCGGAATTCTGTTCTACCACAGGAAGCGATGCAGGAGCGAGAAGGACGATTCTTTAATCTATCCTGTAACAAACTGGAACGTTTCCTGTAATGATTGATTTAGAAATGAAATTATTGTAGCGAAAATGGCTATTTTTGAATTCATTTTGCATCACGTATACTATTTGATGATATTCTGTATAATGAAACTGAAAAGAAAAGTTGAACACGGGCGGGTTATGAACCCCTACCGCCAGGAGGCAGCCGTGAGTTTTAGCCCCTGTAGTATGTTCACTCAGTCGAAACGTTAACAGGTACGCACAAAGCCTCAACATCGAATTTCTCGGTAACTATGGGACATTACATAAAATGCTGCTGGCCAAGTACTCACGACATGTCCCTCTACAACATATCTGTAATGAAACTGTATGTTTCCAGAGACATTTCCAAGTCTCAAATATGTATTGTGTATACAGGGTGCGGCAGCGTTCACAGTAGGATATTAAAAACACACCATCAGGCAGTAACTGTAATTTATTTATTACCTCTTATGTAAATTAATAGTTAAAGGCATGCCATTTACTAATGTGTAAATCATCGTACAGTGTGTGGATTACTTTTTGAATATGACTCCTGTCAAATGATACCCCCTCTGCACAACACATTCATCTAGGCGCCGTTGGAAGCTTTCCATAACTCGGCGTAACGTATTCCATGGGACATTGCCGACGGCACTTCTGATACGATCCTTCAACACAGGAATTGTGGCCAGAATTTGCATGGATTTCTTGCGACAGACATTTCCCGGTAGAGTAATTTCCAGTTTTGGTGACATTTCCTGGCCGCCTCGCTCACCTGACCTTTCATGTGCAGACTCTTTCCTTTGGGGATACCTGAAGCAAGAAGTGTTCCGAACACGTTGTGCCACCATTTCTGAACTGAAGGATCGCATCAAAACTGCCGTCGGCAATGCCCCATGGAATACGTTACGCTAAGTTATGGAAAGCTTCCAACGCCGCCTAGACGAATGTGTTGTGCAGAGCGGGCATCATTTGACAGGAGTCATATTCAAATAGTAATCCATGCAGTGGACAACGACTTACACATTAGTAAATCGCTCACCTTTAACTATTAATTAACATAAGAGGTAATAAATACACTCCTGGAAATGGAAAAAAGAACGCATTGACACCGGTGTGTCAGACCCACCATACTTGCTCCGGACACTGCGACAAGGCTGTACAAGCAATGATCACACGCACGGCACAGCGGACACAGCAGGAACCGCGGTGTTGGCCGTCGAATGGCGCTAGCTGCGCAGCATTTGTACACCGCCGCCGTCAGTGTCAGCCAGTTTGCCGTGGCATACGGAGCTCCATCGCAGTCTTTAACACTGGTAGCATGCCGCGACAGCGTGGACGTGAACCGTATGTGCAGCTGACGGACTTTGAGCGAGGGCGTATAGTGGGCATGCGGGAGGCCGGGTGGACGTACCGCCGAATTGCTCAACACTTGGGGCGTGAGGTCTCCACAGTATATCGATGTTGTCGCCAGTGGTCGGCGGAAGGTGCACGTGCCCGTCGACCTGGGACCGGACCGCAGCGACGCACGGATGCACGCCAAGACCGTAGGATCCTACGCAGTGCCGTAGGGGACCGCTCCGCCACTTCCCAGCAAATTAGGGACACTGTTGCTCCTGGGGTATCGGCGAGGACCATTCGCAACCGTCTCCATGAAGCTGGGCTACGGTCCCGCACACCGTTAGGCCGTCTTCCACTCACGCCCCAACATCGTGCAGCCCGCCTCCAGTGGTGTCGCGACAGGCGTGAATGGAGGGACGAATGGAGACGTGTCGTCTTCAGCGATGAGAGTCGCTTCTGCCTTGGTGCCAATGATGGTCGTATGCGTGTTTGGCGCCGTGCAGGTGAGCGCCACAATCAGGACTGCATACGACCGAGGCACACAGGGCCAACACTCGGCATCATGGTGTGGGGAGCGATCTCCTACACTGGCCGTACACCACTGGTGATCGTCGAGGGGACACTGAATAGTGCACGGTACATCCAAACCGTCATCGAACCCATCGTTCTACCATTCCTAGACCGGCAAGGGAACTTGCTGTTCCAACAGGACAATGCACGTCCGCATGTATCCCGTGCCACCCAACGTGCTCTAGAAGGTGTAAGTCAACTACCCTGGCCAGCAAGATCTCCGGATCTGTCCCCCATTGAGCATGTTTGGGACTGGATGAAGCGTCGTCTCACGCGGTCTGCACGTCCAGCACGAACGCTGGTCCAACTGAGGCGCCAGGTGGAAATGGCATGGCAAGCCGTTCCACAGGACTACATCCAGCGTCTCTACGATCGTCTCCATGGGAGAATAGCAGCCTGCATTGCTGCGAAAGGTCGATATACACTGTACTAGTGCCGACATTGTGCATGCTCTGTTGCCTGTGTCTATGTGCCTGTGGTTCTGTCAGTGTGATCATGTGATGTATCTCCAGGAGTGTACATTATCCCCCTTCACACCTCAGCCCACTTGGTGTAGCCCTCTAAACTCAAAAAGCGTTGCAGAGGCTCTTCAACTGTATTGGAATAGCACCTCAGCATTGAAGAAATTGGGGTCCTACCTCATAACCAGGCATAGATGCTACAGTCAAACGAACCTGTATGTTTTCGGAGAACTTCTCAAATCTGAATCATCTATTGTGGATGTACGCAGCTTGAAGCGACAAATGAAAATTTGTACCAAACTGGGATTCCAACTCGGGATTCCTACTCATTAGGCAGAAGCGCTAACCACTTTGCCACTCTGGCACAGTGGCTTTGCCCAACTGCGTGGATTACCCTTTCATTATTTGTTAGCTGTATTTCAGTCTCCGTGGTAACAGATGTCCTGCAATTGTGTCTCTTCTTCTAGCCAGTGTTTCCTACCTCTTCCTCTGCTCACGGATACTGTAATAGACCTCATTTCTTTTCGTTTCAGTCCACTTAATTATCAGCATTCTTTCATAACATCACATGACTCAAACGCCTCTCCACACTTGTTTTCTAGATTCCCATAAGCCATTATTCAGTACCATACAACGTTGTGCTCCAGATATACATTCACTAAATTTCTTACTCAAACTGACGTCGGTGTTTGATGCTAACAGACTTATTTTTCCCAGGAATGCCATATTAGCACGTCTAATTTTAATGTTCTCCTTGCTCGTTTTGTTTCCGAGGTATCAGAATTCCTTCGCTTCTGCTAATTCGTGGACCCCATCTTTGATTTAAGGTTTATCGCTAATTTCACTTATACTACTTCTCGTTACATTCGTCTGACTTCGGTTTACTCTGAGTCCATGGTGTACGTTCATTAGGCTGTTCATTCCATTCAGCAGGTCCTTCAATGCTTTTTCACTTTTACTGAGAACAGCAATGGCGTCAAAAAACAAAAACAAAAAAGGTTCAAATGGTTCTGAGCACTATGGGACTTAACTTCTGAGGTCATCAGTCCCCTAGAACTTAGAACTACTTTAACCTAACTAACCTAAGGACAGCCCACACATCCATGCTCGAGTCAGGATTCGAACCTGTGACCGTGGCGTCAGTAAATCGTATCATTGATATCCTTTCATCCAGAATTTTAAACCCGTCTGTAACCTTTCTTTTATTTCCGTCTTTCCTTACTCGACGTATAGACTCAACAGCGAAAGACTGCATCCCTGCCTTACACCTTTATTATTCTGAACAATCCGTTCTTGGTCTTCCATTATTATCGTTCTGTCTTGGTTCTTGTACATATTGTGTATTACCCATCTTTCCCTATAGTTTGCTCTTACGTTTCTCACCACTTCAAGCATCTTGTATCACTTAGTGCGTGTTGATTTTAGAAGAGTGAGCCATTTTTCTTAAAATTTCGAACATTTTGCATCATTTTATATTGTATAACGATTTTTCCTGATCGTCAGATCCTATGAAGATATCTTGATTTTTCTTAAGCCTCGGAATTGTTATCAAGTGCAACCTCGGAACTGCCTCTGTGGTGCCTTTGCCTTTCCGTAAGGCAATGCGTCGCTTGTGGGTTGCTGTTTTCTTCCCTGTCCGATTACAGAATAATTAATCATGTAATTAAATTATTCCGTGCTTTTGGGCCACCCCTGCTATATCTCACTGGTATTCTGAGTAGGTGAATCGTTAGTTTGAACCAACAGCCCTCCAAAACCATCTTTCTTGCTAAAGTATGATAAGTAATTTTTTATTAATTTTGTAAGTGCCAGTACATTTTCCTGTCTTCCTTTCGATTCTCTTTCAGCACAACTGTCGTATCAAGAAGCCGTTACATCAGTTTTGTTTCTGCATTCCGCATAAGCTTATGTAGAGGGTGATTGTAATTAAAGCTGCAGTTTCAAAACGCTTTATAGAAAGAACGACGGGTCAGAATGACGACAAATTTGAACGGAATGCTGTAGAAGAAGGTTGAAACATTGTGTCATAACTTAAATGGGTTGGGATACAAATGACAGATGATTCGCAGTGTGACAGCTATAGCATGAGCTGCAGATAAAACTTGCCGTACTGTGCAATATGGATGGCTGCAGTAAGTTCGGCGTTCAACAATTGTGGCACTGTAAGTCAGTTACCGGTAAGTCCATCATCCACCACGGCAAGATCCTACACGTCCTATTGGAAAAATCGGATTTTAATTAAGTTGACGCAAAAAAACGCACAAAAAACTGCAATGGCATCGGTTTTAAGTAGCCTGGGGACTAAAAACCGCATAAAAAGAAACAATGAAATAGGTTTTTTAACTGTCCTCAGATCAAAAACATTATAGAAACAAACAAAGAAATTAATTTTAAACGGTTGTGAGACTGGCGCAAAACATGTTCAGTATGCTGTCCACCCTTTTCTACCACAAGTTGACATCGAGAAATAGCATGTTCTGTAACAGATCGAGGTGTCTCAGAGGTGACGTTCAGAATGTGTTAGGCAATGTGAGCCTTCAGTTCAGCTACGTTTGTGATCGGGTCACTGAACAAAGCATATTACAGATAACCCCACAGCTAGAACTCTGAAAGATTAAGATCAAAAGATCAGAGCGACCAAGCTGTAGAAAATTGACGGCTGATAATTCCAGCATTTTCAAAACGCCTTTGCAGCAGCTTTTTCACCGGCCATGTAATGTGCAGAGAAGCGCCATCTAGCATAAAAATTATTCTACTCACTCATCTACGCTGTTGAAGTGTTGGAATGACATTGGTTTGCAAATCACTCTGCTTTTACCAATAACGCAACCACAGTATCCATCTCCTCGAAAAATTATGATCTACCATAAACGATGTCTTCAAACCGCGCCGCATAGTTACAATTGGAGAATGGAAGCAGTACCGACTGATGTACAAGCGGCGCTGTGCAGTGCCGTGACCACATCTTCTACTGCAGTTAGATATTGACACTTCCTTGGGGGTGAAAATCGGTTTCGTCTGTCTGCAGAATGTTTGATGGTTACTCGTTGTCCAACTCCTTGCGAGCAGGAAATTCCAGAGCAAACGTCTGTCTTACTGGCAGGTCAGCATGAAGTAACTACTGAGCATGGGTAACTTTGTATGGATGGCAATGGATGTTTCGTAGCATTATAAGCACTGTGCTCACAGACATGTACAGAGTTCTGACAAATTTCCCGTGCACTGTTTACACACCACCGCTCTGCCGCTTCTGCGGTGCTACGGCCACGTGTTCTACCGACGTTGGATCAAATTTTTTTCTCCCTCTGCCACATTAGACTTCTTTGCGAATTTCGTAGTCACTTTCTCCAGAACTTGTCAGACATCAGATTAAAACCTTTTTTCGTACCCTTGAGTGTCCGGAACTTCTGCAAAGCTGTCGGTGGGCAGTGTTAGTTCTTGTAAAAAGAACTTTACCAGCACTGATGTAGTTATGCCGTGTGTCTCAGACGCAAACTAAGGAGCAGCCGTGTGCCCCGCACCTTTTATTTTGCACATCCTGCTGCTTACAGCACCGTCTATTGGCAAAAGTTTCGTTTGTTATTTGTTATTTCCATGACGTTTCCCCGTCCTTCGATAATATTTCGTTCAAATTTGTCGTCATTCTGAGCAGTGGTTCTTTATTTACAGCGTTTTGAAACTGCAAATACAGTTATAATCACCCTTTGCTTGCTTACCATGTAGCCAATCTGTATTTTATGTTTCACGCGTCGCTCAGTAGTATACTGTTCGTCGTATGCTGCCTGTGTCCAGGACACAAGCGTTTATCCATCTCTGAACTCTTGGTCCCCGTTCGATTTTCCGTTCCGTCGCTGTCATCATCTAGCGTAACACCTGATTTCTTGTTTCTCCGTTGTCTTTAATCCACATACCGTCTTAGCACATTGTTCTAGCAAACAAAATATTTCCAGCATAGCACACATTAAGCTGAGCCGAGATATCGCAAGAATTCGCCAAACTCATTTCTCTTTCAGTGATCGTATCCACAACGTTACGTGGTGACATTAGTTATGTCTTGCAGGGTCAACTGCATAAACATGAAGAACGAAAATATGCTATCTGGATGCGTGACGTTAATTATAAATACCGGATGGTTATAAGTAAAGTACAGCTACTCAAGGATGGCCAGCGTGGGCTGTAATTATTGTATGGCAGCGAAACTTGGCAAATATGCTAATGCGTTATTGCGGATCCGATTTACGCTTCAAGAAAAAGTTAGTTTCAGTTGTGGCCACCAGGTGCAAATATGGCGCTGCACACTGTTCGTATGACAGTACCACATCCACGCTGTCATTCGACAAGCCGTGAGTGAACAGTATGGCTATCGAAAAGAGAGACACTACGTTCTTCGTGAAACTGTTTTATGTGAACGGCAGCAGTTATAAAGCCGCATCGAGAGAGTATCACCGACTGAAAGGTCTGCGGAGAAATCCGATGTCATCAAATGGTTTAAAGAAGATGACAATGACGTTCGAAAACACGGGTGCGCTTGGTGAGGCATCTGGAAGAGGAAGACGTCCTATCCCAGTGGCAGCGTGCTGACGGGGCTGCTGTTGATATAACTAACCATGGAGCATGTGCCCCGGGTGGTGAAAGTGCTTGAGCAGTGCCCATCGCATTGTGAACAGTTTGGAAAGCCCTGCTTTGGAAGAGCAAGGCTGTGTGGAAGCCACCTTCAAGCAAAATAGGCTGTACCTTACGACACTTGCCCGCTGAAAGATCTGCTTAATGCAACCATTCACGAACGTGTTATCTCCAGAAGTTTTCCAGGTGCGTGGCCTGTAAGGTCATCTGATCTGACACCATGTGACTTTAGGCCCCAGGGATATCTAAAACCACACTTTTAACGGGGACTCGTTCGACCTCTACCCAATCTGAAGACTAGTATACAGAATCGCGTTGCTCAGATTTCACCGGAACTGTTGCGAGCATTTGTTGATCACATCACTTTATGGATCCAGCATCTCGTCGTCGCCTCTGGTGCTAATTTTGAACAAATTGTTAATTACAGTTACAGACCCGTAAAAATTTTAGCAATTATTGAAGGCAAATAGCCATTCCAGCTCCTGAGTACAAAATATGCAGAAAAGTCAGTCACAAGGAAATTAATTATAATGAATATCTGAATGTAAATCCATATAATTGACACCCAGAATGTTACTGAGTCCGGTTATTACGTGTAACGTAAGTGTTCAGAAAACGCTAACCGCTAAGAGTTCCTGTCTATACTAATAATAAATCTCTAAAACTGACGTGTCTCTCTTTTGTATTTGAAGAAGGTAGTCTTCAATAATGCCAGACAAGTCGTCATGGTGTTTTCACAGGTACCTTGAGCGTGGTTCAGGTTATCGTGGAGGCTTTACTCATCAACATCGGATCACGAAAATAAAACATTTAATAGTTTTACCAAAACTCCGTTATTTCCGGAGGTAAAGTGAGTATAGTATGGGGCGCCGTGTAGGCTTTATTTCAAGAGTATCATATCATTGATAAAATTATTAAGAAATTTTGCGTGTGTATCTATGTATATTCCACATCTCCTCCGAAACCACTGACCGACTTCAAATTTGGAACACATGTCACTTACTGTATGGAAAGAATCGCCGTGTGGGCTAAGAACCTAAGAGGTGGGAATAGAGCTGAATAAGAAAGTCAGGCCGGCCGGTGTGGCCGAGCCGTTCTAGGCTTTTCAGTCTGGAACCGCGAGACCGCTACGGTCACAGGTTCGAATCCTGCCTCAGGCATGGATGTGTGCGATGTCCTTAGGTTAGTTACGTTTAAGTAGTTCTACGTTCTACGGGACTGATGACCTCAGATGTTAAGTCCCATAGTGCTCAGAGCCATTTTAACCAAAAGAAGGTCATTATGCACGAGTGCTCAGATTTTATTGGTTCAAATTGCTCTGAGCACTATAGGACTTTACTTCTGAGGTCATCAGTCCCCTAGAACTTAGAACTACTTAAACCTAACTAATCTAAGGACTTCACACACATCCATGCCCGAGGCAGGATTCGAACCTGCGACCGTAGCGGTCGCGCGGTTCCACACTGTAGTGCCTAGAACCGCTCGGCCACTCCGGCCGGCTCAGATTTTATTCACCTAGTTTTTAAGAACGAGAGCGCTTCACGACTGGCAACGAATTTTACACATGATTTAAAATCTTTACGAAGCTTTTTCTCGCTTATGGTCCCCACAAAATGATGACAGGAAGAATCAGTCGCCTAACCACATTTTCGCTGTTCATGCAGTACGACTGCCCGACATTTTAATTTATTATTTCTTTAATACTAACCGTATTCACCATTCATTTTTCAGACAGTGTTCATATATACCGATGAATATACCTGAAAAATTATATCATTGTACGACATATAGTTCATGATATGTGACATCTCAAAAAACAAGACGCGTGAAAACTGCAGCAACATTCATGACGTTCAAATTTGTTATTACTAACGCAGTGAACTAATTTCGATTACATCTGGCAAGGAGATAGACTGCGGCCTGAGGAAGGGAATAAGCTACTTTAGACAGTGTGTAGTGTAAAGTACTTATCTATTTGACGACTATTACCCGAATTATGGGAAAATATTCATTCTTTGAAAAGGTTATTAATCTTTGACTTCTGAACAGTATCATATTTTTGAAAAAGCTTTAATTGGTTGATAACTGCTACGTGATAAGGTTCAAAGTAATGAATACATTGCGCATGCAATCTTCAGTGTGTTTACCCCATACTTGGACAATATTTGTTGCATAACGTACAAGTTGCAGAACGTATAGCCAGTTCAGTAGCACAATGCATAGATGCGTGCTTTTCCCCATGCCCATCTGTGTGCACAATGATGTTGTGCATGAGAATGCAGCGTGCATTGGCACAGCTTGGGGATTTGGAGGGGGGGGGGGAGGGGGGAAGCACATCATGACAAATGCTTACCCAAACAGGTACACACACGAGTAGCCGATTTATTGTTACCTATTAACCATAGGTGTCATGACAATGCTACTGGCACCTAAGTGTGGCAGTGGGTAACAGCTGGTCCACAACAATCTGAAAATCAAATGACATATAGCCCTTACGGTTCATTGATAGCGACTGTGACATAACTGACCATACCACTATTCAGACGAATCAATAGCAATCAGATTCTGTGCCGATCTTCAGAACATACTCTGCACAAAGACGCAATGACCGAATCTCAGCATTCGGGACACACTTCCTAACCGTGGAAATTACATTGACACTGTGATGCAAATAAAGAAAATAGTTATACATGAACCACACGATTACAGCTATGAATGGGTAGCAAGATAATATTGCGAGTGTGCTCAGCTAGGGCGCAGTCAAGCTACATGTCACCACCTTACCGTATAGAGACACAGCTGTCAGCGGCAACAGACTCTAAAACACGGTCTCCCTCCTCCACGGCAGAATACGTGAGTGCCCTGTTGAAACACATGCCTCAGCATTCTCAGTGAGATAGGCTATGAGTTGATTGGCCAGCACTGCCAGAATTAAAAGAATACTTCCTGAATATCTCAAAGAATAACCAAACTTCAAAACAAAGTTATTTGTATTCGATGCTAGGCGCAGAATTTTATCTTTACAGTAACCCTGCAATGACTAGTGTGCGAAATAATTGCAACGAAAAATACCAAATAAATACTGAAAGCTGTTTTGTGACTGTCAACTTCCTAGGCCTTCGTTCAAAGCGCCCTGAAAACATAAGGGATCGAGATTTTAAGCTAAAACCAATGGCACCCAAAACCAAAAGGTTTTGTGTTTGTCTACTATACCGTTCGATAGTGCTGGTTACTACATCACACCATGGAGAGTGGCAAGTATGCGACTATCGCTACAAGACATGTTGAAACGAGAGCGCCCATTGGGTTGAAAGGCATTAATAGAGTCAGGTCGTTAAAATTCGGTGGGACAGTATGAGTGACGTGGGTACAGCCCACATTAGACGGCGCCGACCTATCGATTCTGATAGATCGACAGCAATCGAGGTGTAAGTTTGCTGTCGCAACGTTGTCGACGGAACTGCACGCTCTGGTTTGTCAACGTGTGCAAAATGGTGGGCATATCTGGTCTGATCTTACTGTCACCTCCATCGCTTGGAAGTAGTCGTGCATGAACTTTTCCCATCCATCTGCTGCAAATCTACTAGATTCAGGTAGACTAGTGCACTATACCATATGAAAAGCCAGGCGATACTAAGAGATCCATTTTGCAGCGTTCGAACCCACTTACATGTCGATATTGCGACTGCTCTTACGTGTTTGCAGTCTCTGCTCAAGTATCAGTGAACATATCTGTCACGAGTTCCATTTTGGGATTTTGGGGATATACAGAATAAAGTTCAATACATTATCTAATTTTGAGGACTGCAGCACGAAAATGTGACAGTAATACCACAAATGTAAGTCTCTGAAAATCAGATATGGTTTTCCGATGTTGGTTTATGTGTGTCACATATCACTGAAATTCAGTTTATACTCCTAAGTTCGGTAAAGGGAAGTTCCACATTGTTAATTAACGTATAGCAACGACATTATATCCCTAGCACCACATAGGGCCCAAGAGCTGTGACGTATCAGTACATATTATATGTACAGGGTGTATCACAATTAATGGCGTAAACGCATACAGTTGAAAGTACACGATACTAGAAGCAAAAAAGTCTCAGTAAACAAGGGGTCGAAAATGCATACGTTAAGAGCTACGAGGAATTTTTCATTTTCTATACTGTGAAGCAAATCTTTTCCACTGCAAGTTCTTTGCTTTCCACATTTTGGAAAGTAGTAGTATGCACCAAAGCAAGAAAAAATGTCCAGTAAACATTTGCTCTAAAATGCATGCCTTAAAAGTTATCAGAAATTGTTCATAAGAAGTCGCGAAGATGAGTACGTGCTCATAGCTCTTAAGGTATGCATTTTAGAGTACACGTTTACTGAACATTCTTTTCTTGTTTTGGTCCACATTACCATTTCCCAAAATGTCGGAAGCAAAGAGCTTTCAGTATAAGAAATCTGCTTCACAGTATCGAAGATGAAAAATTGCTCGTAATCCTTAAGATATGCATTTTCGACCTTATGTTTACTGAGACGTTTTTGCTTCTAGTATCGTGTACTTTCAACACACACACACACACACACACACACACACACACACACACACACATATATATATATATATATATATATATATATATATATATATATATATATATATAGGGTGAGTCACCTAACGTTACCGCTGGATATATTTCGTAAACCACTTCAAATACTGAACCGATTCCACAGACCGAACGTGAGGAGAGGGGCTAGTGTAATTGTTTAATACGAACCATACAGAAATGCACGGAAGTATGTTTTTTTAACACAAACCTACGTTTTTTAAATGGAATCATGCTAGTTTTGTTAGCACATTTGAACATATAAACAAATACGTAATCAGTGCCGTTTGTTGCATTGTAAAATGTTAATTACGTCCGGAGATATTGTAACCTAAAGTTGACACTTGAGTACCACTCCTCCGCTGTTCGATCGTGTGTATCGGAGAGCACTGCAACATACATCACGTTTCTACTGAGTGATCTGCTAACGTTGCTCGAAAATGTCCCACTGGAAACACGTCGACGTATGTGGTATCAGCATGATGGTGCACCTGCACATTCCGCAATTAACACTAGGCTGACCCTTGACAGGATGTTCGACGCGCGTTTCATAAGACGTCGAGGACGCATAAATTCCAGCCCGTTCTCCTGATCTTACAACTCTGGACTTCTTTCTGTGGGCTACGTTAAAGGAGAATGTGTACCGTGTTGTGCCTACAACCCCAGAGGATATGAAACAACGTATTGTGGCAGCCTGCGGCGACATTACACCAGATGTACTGCGGCGTGTACGACATCCATTACGCCAGAGATTGCAATTAAGTGCAGCAAGTGATGGCCACCACATTGAACATCTATTGGCCTGACATGTCAGGACACACTCTATTCCACTCCGTAATTGAAAACGGAAACCACGTGTGTACGTGTACATCACCCCTCATGGTAATGTACATGTGCATCAGCGAAAAAGACCAATAAAAAGGTGTTAGCATGTGGACGTAATGTGCTGTACCAGTCTCTTCTGTACCTAAGGTCCATCACCGTTCCCTTTGGATCCCTACGTAATTCGGTGCTCTCCGATACACACGATCGAACAGCGGAGGAGTGGCACTCAAGCGTCAACTTTAGATTACAATATCTCCGGATGTAATTAACATTTTACAATGCAACAAACGGCACTGATTACGTATTTGTTTATATATTCAGATTTGCTAACAAAACTAACGGGGTTCCATTTAAGAAAACGTAGGTTTGTGTTAAAAAACATACTTCCGTGCATTTTTGTATGGTTTGTATTAAACAATTACACTAGCCCCTCTCCTCACGTTCGGTCTGTGGAATCGCTTCGTCAGTATTTCATGTGGTTTACGAAATATATCCAGCGGTAACGTTAGGTGACTCACCCTTTATATATATATATATATATATATATATATATATATATATATATATATATATACTCCTGGAAATGGAAAAAAGAACACATTGACACCGGTGTGTCAGACCCACCATACTTGCTCCGGACACTGCGAGAGGGCTGTACAAGCAATGATCAAACGCACGGCACAGCGGACACACCAGGAACCGCGGTGTTGGCCGTCGAATGGCGCTAGCTGCGCAGCATTTGTGCACCGCCGCCGTCAGTGTCAGCCAGTTTGCCGTGGCATACGGAGCTCCATCGCAGTCTTTAACACTGGTAGCATGCCGCGACAGCGTGGACGTGAACCGTATGTGCAGTTGACGGACTTTGAGCGAGGGCGTATAGTGGGCATGCGGGAGGCCGGGTGGACGTACCGCCGAATTGCTCAACACGTGGGGCGTGAGGTCTCCACAGTACATCGATGTTGTCGCCAGTGGTCGGCGGAAGGTGCACGTGCCCGTCGACCTGGGACCGGACCGCAGCGACGCACGGATGCACGCCAAGACCGTAGGATCCTACGCAGTGCCGTAGGGGACCGCACCGCCACTTCCCAGCAAATTAGGGACACTGTTGCTCCTGGGGTATCGGCGAGGACCATTCGCAACCGTCTCCATGAAGCTGGGCTACGGTCCCGCACACCGTTAGGCCGTCTTCCGCTCACGCCCCAACATCGTGCAGCCCGCCTCCAGTGGTGTCGCGACAGGCGTGAATGAAGGGCGAATGGAGCCGTGTCGTCTTCAGCGATGAGAGTCGCTTCTGCCTTGGTGCCAATGATGGTCGTATGCGTGTTTGGCGCCGTGCAGGTGAGCGCCACAATCAGGACTGCATACGACTGAGGCACACAGGGCCAACACCTGGCATCATGGTGTGGGGAGCGATCTCCTACACTGGCCGTACACCACTGGTGATCGTCGAGGGGACACTGAATAGTGCACGGTACATCCAAACCGTCATCGAACCCATCGTTCTACCATTCCTAGACCGGCAAGGGAACTTGCTGTTCCAACAGGACAATGCACGTCCGCATGTATCCCGTGCCACCCAACGTGCTCTAGAAGGTGTAAGTCAACTACCCTGGCCAGCAAGATCTCCGGATCTGTCCCCCATTGAGCATGTTTGGGACTGGATGAAGCGTCGTCTCACGCGGTCTGCACGTCCAGCTCGAACGCTGGTCCAACTGAGGCGCCAGGTGGAAATGGCATGGCAAGCCGTTCCACAGGACTACATCCAGAATCTCTACGATCGTCTCCATGGGAGAATAGCAGCCTGCATTGCTGCGAAAGGTGGATATACACTGTACTAGTGCCGACATTGTGCATGCTCTGTTGCCTGTGTCTATGTGCCTGTGGTTCTGTCAGTGTGATCATGTGATGTATCTGACCCAAGGAATGTGTCAATAAAGTTTCCCCTTCCTGGGACAATGAATTCACGGTGTTCTTATTTCAATTTCCAGGAGTATATATATATATATATATATATATATATATATATATATATATATATATATAGGGTGTTACAAAAAGGTACGGTCAAACTTTCAGGAAACATTCCTCACACACAAAGATAGGAAATATGTTATGTGGACAAGTGTCCGGAAACGGTTACTTTCCATGTCAGAGCTCATTTTATTACTTCTCTTCAAATCACATTCATCATGGAATGGAAACACACAGCAACAGAACGAACCAGCGTGACTTCAAATACTTTGTTACAGGAAATGTTGAAAATGTCCTCCGTTAGCGAGGATACATGCATCCACCCTCCGTCGCATAGAATACCTGATGCGCTGATGCAGCCCTGGAGAATGGCGTATAGTATCACAGCCGTTCACAATACGTGCACGAAGAGTCTCTACATTTGGTACCGGGGTTTCGTAGACAAGAGCTTTCAAATGGTTGAGGGTTGAGGTCAGGAGAGCGTGGAGGCCATGGAATTGGTCCGCCTCTACCAATCCATCGGTCACCGAATCTGTTGTTGAGAAGCGTACGAACACTTCGACTGAAATGTGCAGGAGCTCCATCGTGCATGAACCACATGTTGTGTCGTACTTGTAAAGGCACATGTTCTAGCAGCACATGTAGAGTATCCCGTATGAAATCATGATAACGTACTCCATTGAGCGTAGGTGGAAGAACATGGGGCCCAATCAAAACATCACCAACAATGCCTGCCCAAACGTTCACAGAAAATCTGTGTTGATGACGTGATTGCACAGTTGCGTGCGGATTCTCGTCAGCCCACACATGTTGATTGTGAAAATTTACAATTGGATCACGTTGGAATGAAGCCTCATCGGTATAGAGAACATATGCACTGAAATGAGGATTGACACATTTTTGGATGAACCATTCGCAGAAGTGTACCCGTGGAGGCCAATCAGCTGCTGATAGTGCCTGCACACGCTGTACATGGTACGGAAACAACTGGTTCTCCCTTAGCACTCTCCATACAGTGACGTGGTCAACGTTACCTTGCACAGCAGCAACTTCTCTGACGCTGACATTATGGTTATCGTCAACTGCACGAAGAATTGCCTGGCCCATTGCAGGTGTCCTCGTCGTTCTAGGTCTTCCCCAGTCGCGAGTCATAGGCTGGAATGTTCCGTGCTCCCTAAGACGCCGATCAATTGCTTCGAACGTCTTCCTGTCGGGACACCTTCGTTCTGGAAATCTTTCTCGATACAAACGTACCGCGCCACGGCTATTGCCCCGTGCTAATCCATACATCAAATGGGCATCTGCCAACTCCTCATTTGTAAACATTGCATTGACTGCACAACCACGTTCGTGATGAACACTAACCTGTTGATGCTACCTACTGATGTGCTTGATGCTAGTACTGTAGAGCAATGTGTCGCATGTTAACACAAGCACCGAAGTCAACATTACCTTCCTTCAATTGGGCCAACTGGCGGTGAATCGAGGAAGTACAGTATATACTGACGAAACTAAAATGAGGTCTAACTTGGAAATTAAGCGTTTCCGGACACATGTCCACATAACATATTCTCTTTATTTGTGTGTGAGGAATGTTTCCAGGATGTTTGGCCGTACCTTTTTGTAACACCCTGCATATATACATGTATATATATATGTGTGTGTGTGTGTGTGTGTGTGTGTGTGTGTGTGTGTGTGTATACGTGTGTGTGTGTGTGTGTATGTGTGTGTTCCACATCTCCTCCTTAACTACTGGACCGATTTCAACCAAATTTCTTACGCATTTCCCTTATTATTAGGTAACAGTCGCTATAGTGGTAAGACGACTACCACAGTTCAAGAAATGTGACATCATAGGCAATGAGATAAGCGAAAAACTGCAGCATCATGTATGGCTAAATTTATTACTTCTTAGCTACTAATACTATTTGTAACATTTTTCGCTGATAGTACCTACTTATGCCGCTGAATGTACCTACACAAATGTATCACTGTACTCCGCGTAGTTCAATAGATATGATGTCAGAAACACTGAGATAAGTGAAAAATGTAGCGTCATAAATGGTGCTGTAATATATTAATTCTTTACAGCTAAGACACTCCTTTAGTCGAGTCAAGGAAATCGCTGAAACCTGACAACGCTTTTGACAGCTTTCACCTGTGATGCGCAAGGAGCTGCGGAAGGAAACGATAGCCGTCTGTAGAGCCATGAAGCGGCACTGGTGTAGATACATTTACAAGGTCGCGTTATAGGCACACAAAGCAGCTGCACCCAGCGTACAGAAATTGTCCAAATCACATTTGTTAATTTGGATACTTTAGCTATGCATTATGCATATTACTCTGTACGACTGTTTCATAATTCTAAAGGTGTTTCCACGAATACGTGGAGTTAATTTTTCTGTAGTTCACTACAAACGCAGTTAATTTTTTGTTTCCGCTTCTAATGGAAAATTGGCAGAATGAACACCTGGGCAATGCCCGGGTTTGTCCGCTGTAAATAAATAAATAATTCTGTATGTCGGTAATGCAGCATAGGGAACAATGTTCCAGAACTGATAAGCGCCATATGCTTAGTACGTCACCCAAAGAATGATGCGAATCATTCTTTGCTAAACAAACCGGCCGCGAAGTAATTCCCCTACATACTACTTATTAGTCACGACTTCTGGTCTTCAGTCCTTGATTTTCTACCGCATATGGTGTGTTACAGAAAAGTAAATGACAATCGTTTTCTTCAAATATTGTAGTAAAACACTATCGCCCTAGAATTCCTCCTTTTCCCAACAGGATTATCTAGATATGCAATTACTTCTCTAGGACTTTAGTGCCCTCAGTGCTGGCATAGCTTTATAACTTCAACGTAAATTCTTGACAGTTATCACAAGGTGACTGGTTTCACAAAAGGCACAAGTCATTTATGTTCTCATATCTGCGTATTGAACGTTAATTTGAATCTCCACGTCTTTTTAGTGGAATAACGCTTGTTCCACAATATCCAAATGACACCTTCGAACAACAAATCATTTTTAGAGACCTGGTATTAGACTCCGAGCGTCCCGCAATCGCTTCATTCTTTTTCTAAAACTACCATAATGCCTCGAGCTCTTGTCAAAACGATTAATAACGAGACGGGCTGACATGTGGAAACTCTGGGCAGCTGAAAGAGGCGTAGTTATAACAGCCCACCGACCCGAACATTCATCCGCGGTATTTGGAGCGAATTTCAGATACCACGCTCAATAGTGAGCGTTGTAGCGGAAAAATGAAAACGCCAACGACTGACAAGATCACAGAGCTGTAAACAGTGAGAGACTGGGACAGCACAACGCTACGTGTCTAGTGAAACAACTGGCAAGCTTAGTTAGCGTTCATGCTGTCGACTGATTGTAAACATTATATTTGCAATATATTTGTATAACTCCAGCATCCATTTGTTAATTTAAACAGGATTCATGTAAACAGGTGAAGGTCGGTGATATTATTTTATGGAATTAATGATAAGCAATTACTGCAAACATCCTCAGTTCTCAAGTACTTGTTGATACCTGTTAGAGGAAATGTTTCCTATATTTACTTGTGATGAAATACTGTCAGAATTCATCCGAAGAATACCAAGGAAATGTAATTCATTGAACCAGGTCAATACAAAATGTTCATTCGATCAATAAGTGACTGTGTTCCTCAGTTCGGAGGTCATAATTACTTGCAGGAGATACAGCAATTCTTAAATACAAACTACACCATTTGTCAAAAATATGTTTGTTCTGTGAGAGCGAGTACAAAAAAACAGGCACAACTAATTCATCTGTATTACATGACAGGAAAGGATTTACGTGAAAGTTAAGGGTAGATTCCAAGATGAATCCAAGATCATACATTACTTCTTTCGACACACGTAGTGTTGTGGCGTAACAAGACAGCCACGCCACTCGGAAGTAGCCGAAAGGCACGCTTTAAGCTCACGCAGATGGGCGTAAGGTCTGAAACAGGATACGTAATGAATGCTATAAAGAAAAGTACGTAGCTGCTGGAATACTTAACTTTAATCCATCATTTGTATACAGCGTTCTTGATGATACAAGTGAGACTCTCTCTAGAAATGGTTAATGGCGCCTTGCTAGGTCGCAGCCATGGACTTAGCTGAAGGCTATTCTAACTATCACTCGGCAAATGAGAGAAAGGCTTCGTCAGTGTAGTCGCTAGCAAAGTCGTCGTACAACTGGGGCGAGTGCTAGTACGTCTCTCTAGACCTGCCGTGTGGTGGCGCTCGGTCTGCAATTACTGACAGTGGCGACACGCGGGTCCGACATGTACTAATGGACCGCGGCCGATTTAAAGCTACCACCTAGCAAGTGTGGTGTCTGGCGGTGACACCACACGTAGCACATACACCGTCTGATAAAAAGTTCCGAGACACACTTTATTCCTGGTATACAAGCTATTTCATCGCATCAGGTACGGTGGCTGGATGAACTAACAAATGTAAACGACAGACTGCTGTGCTTTCGACTATTCAGTTGTGAGCAGGCTGTGTGAAGTGGTGGACATGCGAAAGTAGTGTGTTAACGTACGAGGGTTGCCCAGAAAGTATTGCACCGCATTTATTTTTTCAGCCGGAAACAATGCTACGAATGCGATCGTTAGGTATGTATTATTTGAAGTATCCTGAGTCAGCTCGGCGAGTTTCCCCGTCACTTCCGACAGATAGTGTAGCTGCAGGACAGTTTCACAATGGCGTCTATAGGTGACGAACGTTACAAGCAACGTACTATCATTGTATTTCTCACACCAGAGAAAACAACTGTGGGGAATATTCAGAAACGTTTGTGCAAAAGACTATGGAGCATGTGCTGTCGACAGAAGTACAGTTAGTGCCTGGGCACGGAGGGTGAGATCATCGGAAGGCGGTTGGGCGGAGCTCCGCGGTTTGCAGCGGTCCGGGAGTGCATCCACGGCTGCCACACCTGACATGCTCCAGCGAGCTGATGCTGTCAGTCGCAAGGGCAGACGCATTACGACTCGGCATTTGGTGCTGCATCTGTCAATCAGTAACGGTAATGTGAATGCAGTTCTCCGTACTCTTTGATATTCAAAAGTGTGTTCAGGATGGGTCCCGCGATGTCTAAGGGTGGATCACAAATTGCACAGAATAAACATTTGTCTTTAAATGAAATGATAATTAAATGGACACCCTAGCTGCAAGCAGGCGTTGATATACTTCATTGGGGACATGTTGAATGTGTGTGCCCCGACCGGGACTCGAACCCGGAATCTCCTGCTTACATGGCAGACGCTCTATCCATCTGAGCCACGCGGGCACAGAGGATAGTGCGTCTGCAGGGACTTATCCCTTGCACGCTCCCCGTGAGATGCACATTCCCAACATGTCCACAACACTACATTCGTAGTGCGCCTAATACACTCCTGGAAATTGAAATAAGAACACCGTGAATTCATTGTCCCAGGAAGGGGAAACTTTATTGACACATTCCTGGGGTCAGATACATCACATGATCACACTGACAGAACCACAGGCACATAGACACAGGCAACAGAGCATGCACAATGTCGGCACTAGTAGAGTGTATATCCACCTTTCGCAGCAATGCAGGCTGCTATTCTCCCATGGAGACGATCGTAGAGATGCTGGATGTAGTCCTGTGGAACGGCTTGCCATGCCATTTCCACCTGGCGCCTCAGTTGGACCAGCGTTCGTGCTGGACGTGCAGACCGCATGAGACGACGCTTCATCCAGTCCCAAACATGCTCAATGGGGGACAGATCCGGAGATCTTGCTGGCCAGGGTAGTTGACTTACACCTTCTAGAGCACGTTGGGTGGCACGGGATACATGCGGACGTGCATTGTCCTGTTGGAACAGCAAGTTCCCTTGCCGGTCTAGGAATGGTAGAACGATGGGTTCGATGACGGTTTGGATGTACCGTGCACTATTCAGTGTCCCCTCGACGATCACCAGTGGTGTACGGCCAGTGTAGGAGATCGTTCCCCACACCATGATGCCGGATGTTGGCCCTGTGTGCCTCGGTCGTATGCAGTCCTGGTTGTGGCGCTCACCTGCACGGCGCCAAACACGCATACGACCATCATTGGCACCAAGGCAGAAGCGACTCTCATCGCTGAAGACGACACGTCTCCATTCGGCCCTCCATTCACGCCTGTCGCGACACCACTGGAGGCGGGCTGCACGATGTTGGGGCGTGAGCGGAAGACGGCCTAACGGGTTGCGGGACGGTAGCCCAGCTTCATGGAGACGGTTGCGAATGGTCCTCGCCGATACCCCAGGAGCAACAGTGTCCCTAATTTGCTGGGAAGTGGCGGTGCGGTCCCCTACGGCACTGCGTAGGATCCTACGGTCTTGGCGTGCATCCGTGCGTCGCTGCGGTCCGGTCCCAGGTCGACGGGCACGTGCACCTTCCGCCGACCACTGGCGACAACATCGATGTACTGTGGAGACGTCACGCCCCACGTGTTGAGCAATTCGGCGGTACGTCCACCCGGCCTCCCGCATGCCCACTATACGCCCTCGCTCAAAGTCCGTCAACTGCACATACGGTTCACGTCCACGCTGTCGCGGCATGCTACCAGTGTTAAAGAATGCGATGGAGCTCCGTATGCCACGGCAAACTGGCTGACACTGACGGCGGCGGTGCACAAATGCTGCGCAGCTAGCGCCATTCGACGGCCAACACCGCGGTTCCTGGTGTGTCCGCTGTGCCGTGCGTGTGATCATTGCTTGTACAGCCCTCTCGCAGTGTCCGGAGCAAGTATGGTGGGTCTGACACACCAGTGTCAATGTGTTCTTTTTTCCATTTCCAGGAGTGTAGATGTTTGCCCATCATAGTCATTACTCGTGGCAGATTAATCTACCAAGTCCCGTACGAGTTCGGGCATAGCGTGTGCGTTCGCACAAGAATGTCAAAGGCCGGGAACCCATATTTTTAACTATATATGACGGTAGTATCTGTTCCCGAAAGAACAGTTACCGTCAATGACCATGCAGCTTTGCTAGAAATGAAATGATAATTAAATGGACACCCTAGCTGCAAGCAGGCGTTGATATACTTCATTGGGGACATGTTGAAAATGTGTGCCCCGACCGGGAGATCCCGGGTTCGAGTCCCGGTCGGGGCACACATTTTCAACATGTCCCCAATGAAGTATATCAACGCCTGCTTGCAGCTAGGGTGTCCATTTAATTATCATTTCATTTCTAGCAAAGCTGCATGCTCATTGACGGTAACTGTTCTTTCGGGAACAGATACTACCGTCATATATAGTTAAAAACATTTGTCTTTATTTGTTGCAACGTTTTGAAGCTGAAGGTGAGGCCTTCTTGTCCCGGATTGTGACAGGTGACGAAACCTGGGTTCGCCATTTTGAACCCGAAACAAAACGACAGTCGATGGAATGGTGCCATTCTCACTCCCCACGGAAGAAATAAATTCAAAGCAACTGATTCCGCCGGTAAGGTCATGATCGCCGTGTGCTGGGACTGTGAATGTCTGATTCTCATTGATGTGATGCCAGGAGGCGGTACCATTAATTCAGAAGCGTATGTCAACACGTTAACAAGACCCAAGACGCCCTTCTGGCGACTTCGGGGCCACGGAAACCCAGGAGATGTTTTGCTGCAATACGATAACGCTCGGCCCCACACGCGTCTGAGGACTGCTGAACACATCGCAAAACTGGGTTGGACAGTGTTACCCCATCCACCATACAGCGCTGACCTAGCCCTCTTAGACTTCCACTTGTCTGAGCCATTAAAGGATGACATTCGTGCCAGACAGTTTGGGGACGGTGAGGAGGTGATTTACACAGTGAAGCACCACCAGGACAGGGATTGGTACCGACAGGGCATAAATGCCCATGTTTCGCGCTGGAGGATAGCCATAGAATCGGATGGAGATTACGTGGAAAAATGGGGTGCGTAGATAAAACCCATCCTTCCGTGTCTGTAATTCTCATCATGTTCAATAAAGAATTGTTGAAGAAAAAAATGCGGTCCATTACTTTCTAGGTAATCCTCGTAATTCTGACACGAATCGCAATGGAACGACATTTCTAAGTGAAGTGTACAAAACATGGACGCCTGTCGTGACTTGACTGAAATACAAATCACGAAAAGTTCTTTTTTGAAAGAAAGCTTTGCGTGTGACTAAACTTGTTGTTGTAAATACGAAAATACTACAAAACAACAGACTGCCGAAGTTCATATGCGAGGTCAACACATTAATAACATAAGTGACACTCATGCCAATGTGACGCTCGAGTTGAATAACATTCCAAAAAAAGAACTTTTCTGACAGTTTCACGTAGTTATGTGAACATTCTTTGCATTTTATTCAAGTGAGAGGCACTATGAAGAACACCTGAGGCATCAAAACCATCATCTTAACGTTTCTCTTTTCGTTAACCCACGCCCTGGCGGAGTAATTATTATGACGGCACAAGTCTGGAAATTTTAGTTCAAAAAATGTCGAACACATCACTGAGCATACGTCACATGAAGGGAACAGGAAGGATGCAAAACGATGATTCCTCACGCTGTACGTTGACTTGCAAATATCAGCTGTACCGGTTTGCTTTTTATCATAACCTCGTGTCTCGTAAGCATTCCTATTATTGTTATTTAATGTATTCGACTTTCTTCTTTTCGCTATAGAGAGAAAGGAAATTACTGGTATGAAGCGCTTTGGGATTTTCTTTTCCATTACGTGAATTAACTAAACTACCCTTTAAGTCTTTTTGTTTCCGTATTTAGTACGTACCAAATATTTAATTATGACTTCTTAATGTGTAGGTTTCTGTCGCACCAACATAAAATTTACTATGGAAGTAGAAAACGACAAAAACTTACAATTTTTAGATGTGCTGGTCAGAAGGGATGGTGAAAATCTGGGACACAGCGTGTATCGAAAAGAAACACACACGGACCGATACCTGCACAAACTATCAAACCACTACTCGCGCCGGAAAAGAGGCATAATTAACACGCACGTAACGCGAACAGGAGGAATATGTGAACCGCAGCACCGTAGACGCGAAATGCCACACATGGAAAGTGTTCTGAGGAGCAATGGGTAATCTACAAATTATATTAGAAGTGTAACAGAGTCAAACACTCGGCGAAATGTCTGCCATGCATTCCCCGAGAGACGGAATAAATCGGCCGTATATTGCGCAAACACGGCGTAAAGACAATTTTCAAACCGACAAGGAAAATCAAAGAGTGTCTTAGATCGGCAAAGGAGAAAAGAGACCCACTTCCAATGATGGGAATATACCGCTTAACATGCACATGAGAAAAAGTTTATGTCGGAATGACTGGACGATCAATCAACACCAGAATCAAAGAAAATAAGCGACTTTGCAGATTGGGGGAGGAGGAGAAATCATCCGTTGCAGAGCACGCACTGAGTGAGACCGACCACGTAAAAAATTCGCCGTCAGGAAAGTTCTTGCTGTAGAGAAGCACTATCGCACCTGCTTGTTCAGAAAAGCTATTGAAATACAAAAACACGGGAATAGCTTCAACAGGCGCGCGGGATTAGCCGAGCGGTCTGGGGCGCTACAAAAATCAAATGGTTCAAATGGCTCTGAGCACTATGGGACTTAACATCTATGGTCATCAGTCCCCTAGAACTTAGAACTACTTCAACCTAACTAACCTAAGGACACCACACAACACCCAGTCATCACGAGGCAGAGAAAATCCCTGACCCCGCCGGGAATCGAACCCGGAAACCCGGGCGTGGGAAGCGAGAACGCTACTGCACGACCACGAGCTGCGGACTGGGGCGCTACACTCATGGACTGTGCGGCTGGTCCCTGTGGAGTTTCGAGTCCTCCCTCGGGCATGGGTGTGTGTGTTCGTCCTTTTTAGGTTCAGTAGTGTGTAAGCTTAGGGACTGATGACCTTAGCAGTTAAGTCCCATAAGATTTCACACACACACATTAGCTTCAACAAGAAAGAAGAAAGCTGTAAGATAAATGGATCCTGGATTCCCGTGCTGCAGCGGACGACCGTCGCAGGTAGCAAGAGGAGAACCGCACCGGAAATGACCGCGGAGAAGCCCTCGGACGTTGGCACGCCAGGTAGCCTACATATAGGCTGCGGCCGCGAGCTCGGCTCCAGTTCACCACCAACAATGGAGGGTGAAGCGTTGACAATGCCAGCCACTCGTGCTGGCGAAACGTCAATGGAATCATCAGACGAACGTCGTCCGAAAAATCCGAGACAGAAGCCAATAGGCACTTTGTCAACAAGTGGCCACGAATGCCTTAACAATTTTGAGTTTTATCTTGTTCACCACGTAGGAAGTCATCGTCATGTTATTAATCTACTGGATTTCTTAATGTAATTCTTACGATGTTCCGACAGTTTTAAATCTATTTTGTAGCCATCGGTGTTTCGCTGGTTTGATACTGTCCTTCATCACTTCCTGTCTGGCGCTAATTTTTGTCATCTGTACTGCACTGCACTACTCGTAGTCAAGATTGCTGTCGACAGCGACTGAACACTGCAAGGGAGCATTTCCGGAATGATTAGTTCACCCAGCAGCGGAGTATGCACCGACATGAAACAACGAGAATGACATTTTCACTCTGCAGCGGAGTGTGCGCTGATATGAAATTTCCTGGCAGATTTAAACTGTGTGCCGGATGAACACACGAAATCAGGGATTTTGCCTTTCGCGAGCAAGTGCTCTACCGACTGAGCTACCCAAGCACGATTCACGACGCGTCCTCACAGCTTTCATTCTGGCAGTACCTTGTCTCCTACCTTCCAAACTCCACAGAAAAGAATATTGCGGGGGCCATTGCTTAGCCACAGCCTGGATCATGTTTCCAGAAAGGAATTGTCACTCTGCAGTATAGTGTGTGAGGGCAGATTAAAACTGTGCGCCGGACCGATACTCGAACTCGAGTCTTAGTCCGGCCACAGTTTTAATCTGCCAAGAGGTGAAACTTTTTGGCAGATCAAAAATATGTGCCGGACTGGTACTCAAACCTGAGACCTTTGTCTTTCGAGGGCAAGTGCTCTACTGACTGAGCTACCAAAGGGCGACTCATGACCCGCAGATAATAATAATAATGTCGTGTGACTAGGGCCTGCCGTCGGGTAGACCGTTCGCCGGGTGCAAGTCTTCCTATTTGACGCCATTTTGGCGACTTGCGTATCGATGGGGATGAAATGATGATGATTAGGACAAAACAACACCCAGTCCCCGAGCGGAGAAAATCTCCGACCCAGCCGGGAATCGAACCCGGGCCCTTAGGATAGACATTCTATCGCGCTGACCACTTTTTTTTTTACGCTGACCACTTTTTTTTTTTTTGTAAAGGAACAGGGATACAGGGATGTTGTTTTTATTTATTTATTTATTTATTTTCCATAAAGATCACTCTGTTAAAAGGAACATGTAGATCATTTCATGGTATAGTATGTGCATTACATATGGAGCGGTGAGAGAAGCGTCAAATGTGTACACCGACTGCACCCGGCACATCCCAACTGCGTGGGGGGTCGAGGAATACTGCGTGAAGATAGCTGGCAAAGGTTTTCCCATAGTGTGACCATCTATGAACCTCATTGTGGGCTTGCTGCAAGAAATACCAAAAGTCGAGTCGCGACTTGGCAGCATCCCCATAGAGGTACGCGATCGTCCAACCTTTGACCCAGATGATCGAGTGTGATTTAGTCGCCGGAAAGTAGTCACTCTCCGGATATAAGAAGGAAGCAGGTGTAATATGTTGCGGGGTCACACGGAGGTAGCAAGCCACGATCTGTCTTCCTAGAAGCCATACGTCCTCCACCGCGATACAAGTTAAGCGGTGATGGTCGTCATCCACTTGGCGACATTTCGGGCATAGTAGAGTGTCCACTAGTCCAATTGCATAGAGTCGTTCGTTGGTGTTGAACTTGCCACAGGTGACAGAGAACCACAGTGCCCGAACGAAGGTAGGAAGGAATTTTTGGTGCACATGTCTCCAAATCTTCGGCCAATGCAACTTGGGGTGTTTGAGTTCAATGACATTACGACTTATCCGTCGTTGCAGCCAAACATAAAAATCCTTCGGGCATGGTGGTCTCGTGCGCGGAAGCTCGTCTCTGACATAACTAAGTTCCACGATAAATGTTGATACATGCGCAAAATGTGGCGTAATGTTGCCCACCGCTACCGGAGGTGTGAGGGACGCTGGAACTAGGAGATCCAGGAGGCGGGATAGGCGGGATGTAAGGGAATCACGCCCGCTACGCCATTGCTTGTACATCGTGGCTAGAAGGAGCGCCGTCGCTCGGCAGTGAACATTCGTAAGTCCGAGTCCCCCCTTGTCCGTAGGGAGCGTTAGCGTTGTGTATCGCACTTTGAGGGGCGATCCAATCATCACAAAATAGCCTAGTGCTGATTGAAGTCGACGTCCGAGCGTGAGTGGTAGGGGCAGGATCTGCGAAATATGCACCATTCGAGAAATCACATAAGTGTTCAGATATTCGACTCGCTGTAAAGAATCGAGGCGCCGTAGGAGATGTTGTCGGACCATGGTACGTGTTGTCTGTAAAATACGTAGGTAGTTAACTGCCGCAGTATGTTTTACAGATGAGGTAAAGTCTATGCCGAGATAGCGGAATCGTTGCACACAAGGAAACGGACTGATGTCTTCTGGCGTAAGGCCCCTTCCAACCGGCATTGCTGCCGATTTGTTCATGTTCACTGCACTACCCGCCGTCACACTGTGGTCCAACAACAGTTCAAGGACCGTCTTCACCTCTTCTTTAGAACGAACGAGCAGCAGGAGGTCGTCCGCATAGGCACGACATTTGAAGGTGTAACCCCGCAGTTCCATCCCAGAAAGAGAATTTGTTAGCCTCCCAATTAATGGTTCCAACGCTATCGCGAACAGCAGCATCGAAAGAGGGCAGCCCTGGCGAATGGATCGTCGAATTTGAATGGGCCCTGCTATACGCCCATTAACCAGTACCAAGGATTGTGCGCCCCCATAAATCCTTCTAAGAGACCAGTAAAACGGTCTGGAAATCCCATTTGTAACGAAGAACAAGGGACTGGGCTCAAGAGGAAAAGGTGTAATACCTGCACAGAAAAAAAAGACTGACATATTGTTGCAAAATGTGTCAGAAGCCTATCTGTTTGATACACATTGAACCTTTTTGCTCTGAATGCGGAAAAATGCCGCATTTATTACCACAGTCAAAAAGTGATGATGAAACAAATGAGTGAGTTGTAATATCATTGTTGTTCTGCTCCAGTGTCATAATAGCCTTCCTGTAATGATAATTGTCATTTGTAATGTGTTTTATTAGTGAAATATAATAAAGAAGCAAACGAAAAAGCTACGTTTTTATCATTTGTTACTAAAGCCCAACATTGACGATAAGAAATCTGAATGATGAATATTTCTACTGCAGTTGTGCTCGTATGTCATCTTTATGTTTCTTTAAATATATTTGGCACTTATAATATGTTTTATGAACAGAATTTAATAAATGATCACGTGAATAAACGGTGTGATCAATTTGATACACCGCGCCCGATTTCGCTGCGACAAACACCGCGCCCGACAGAAGGTTAATTTCTATATTCGGTTCTTGCACAATCTAGAAGTATCCACAAATGTCAAAAATCATTGTACTGGAATGTTCCGTAGCTGTATATATACTGCGTGCGTTCTGGCCGGAGGCAGTTCGCTCCGCGCTCTTGCATGTGCAACTGCTGAAAAAATACCTTCTTTAAGTGAAGTTAGTGTTCGTCATTCATCTAATTACACCTTATTCCACGTGACAATATAGGTCAGACTATTGATACCATTTCAGACCTCTGTGCAGAGCACCAGCGCCATATTAAAAATAGAGAACGGGAGAAATTGGCAATTGCGGAGCACAGCCTCACGAACAAACATAAAATAGTGTTCGATGATACAGAAGTTCTGTCCCATGCCTCCACGTACTGGGATTCTGTTATTAAGGAGGCTGTTGAAATAAGAATGAGAGAGAAGAACTTTAACCGTGATAGCGAATACTATCTGAGCGGTGCATGGGAACGAGCGCTCGATGCAGAGAAGCAGCAGAGACGTTCCTTCCAAGGTTTACGTTCCAACGGAAGCCGTGGCGCCGCGAGCGCACATATGGACACCATCTGCGACAGCAGTACGTAGTCGCCTACCAATCACAAGCCGACCAATCAGAAGCCGTCCAAGGGCTGTAAAAGGCCACCACAGCAGCAGTGAAGACACTCAGATGCTCCTGAAGATGACGATGGAGGCTATCGTCGTAAGCTTGAGATTTTATCCCGAACTGACGTGGCAATAAAACCTAGAATGTATTACATGTAAGTGCCGTCGCGAAATACTTCGTTCTGAATTCTTATTTTGCATGTCGCTCTTTGCTTCTGACACATCCGTGCAGCACTAAGTCATGCATTGTAAATGCTCATTTTGTAATAAATCTGATTAATACGATTTGTTTGAACGTTGTCTAGCGGTACGAGAAACCACATTTCCTAGACACCCTATATTAGACAACTAGGCAGGATTTAACAATCGTGGTTCCATTTTTCAACATACACACATGGCACGTGTCTCCATGAGGCGCCAGAGTGATGTCGAAGAACTCTCGTAGCGAGAATCCCAGTTCTGTCGCCGGCAGACGATGTGTGGGACCAGTTCGGACATCGACTCTGATCCAGAGGCAGTGTCCAGGATATCAGTGACCAGTGAGAACAGCTGTCGGGCATCTTGCCTCAGGAGAGAATACAACAACCTTATGATTCCGTTCCCAACTGAATCAAAGCGCGCAGACAGACCGGTGGGAGTGCAACGTCATACTGGTAAATTATTTGTAAATTTGACTCATTTCTGTAATCACTGAAAGAACAACTTCCTGGTTACACCTCATTCCCCCTGCCCATCTAGTTTAATTTTTTCTGCTTAATGAACTTTATTTGGTATTAACAATAAAGTTATTAATACTTTTGTGGCTGCGAGGCGGCGGAGTGGCTAGCACACTGGACTTGCATTCGGAAGGACGACGGTTCAGTACGTCTCGCCATCCAGATAAAGGCTTTCCGCGAGCCCCTCAAATCGCTCTAAGCAAACGCAGGGATGGTCCCTTTGAATGACCCAATTTCCTTCACCATCACTGAAACGTTCCGAACGTATGCCCCGTCTCGAATGATCGCGATGTCGACGGAATGATAAGTTACAATCTACTCTATTGGCCAATAATATTGCTACACCAGGAAGAAATGCAGATGATGAACGGGTATTTATTGGACAAATATATTATACTAGATATGAGGTGTGATTACATTTTCACGCAACTTGGGTGCATAGATCCTGAGAAATCAGAACCCAGAACAACAACCTATGGCCGTAATAACGGCCTCGATACGCCTGGGCATTGAGTCAGACACAGCTTGGATGGCGTGTACAGGTACAGCTGCCCATGCAGCTTCAACACGATATCACAGTTCATCAAGAGTACTGACTGGCGTATTGTGACGAGCCAGTTGCTCGTCCATCATTGACCAGACCCGGTAGCTGAGTGGTCAGCGTGACAGAATGTCAATCCTAAGGGCCCGGGTTCGATTCCCGGCTGGGTCAGAGATTTTCTCCGCTCAGGGACTGGGTGTTGAGTTGTCCTAATCGTCATCATTTCATCCCCATCGACGCGCAGGTCGCCGAAGTGGCGTCAACTCGAAAGACCTGCACCAGGCGAACGGTCTGCCCGTCGGGAGGCCATAGCCACACAACATTTCATTCCATTTCATTGACCAGACGTTTTCAATTGGTTGGAGATCTGGAGAATGTACTGGCCAGGGCAGCAGTCGAATATTTTCTATATCCAGAAAGGCCCGTTCAGGACCTGCAACATGCGGTCGTGCATTATCATAACCGAAATGTAGGTTTCCGCAGGGACTGAATGAAGGGTAGAGTCACGGGTCGTAACACATCTGAAATGTAACGTCCACTGCTCAAAGTGCCGTCAATGCGAACAAGAGGTGACCGAGACGTGTAACCAATGGCACCCCATACCATCACGCCGGGTGATACGCCAGTATGGCGTATACACGCTTCCAATGTACGTTCAGCGCAATCGCGATAGGCTACAATCCGACCTTTACCAAAGTCGGAGACGTGATGGTACGCATTTCTCCTCCTTACACGAGGCATCACAACAACGTTTCACCAGGCAACGCCGGTCAACTGCTGTTTTTCTATGAGAAATCGGTTGGAGACTTTCCTCATGTGAACACGTTTCAGTTGTCGCCACCGACGCCAACCTTGTGTGAATGCTCTGAAAAGCTAATCATTTGCATATCACAGCATCTTCTTCCTGTCGGTTAAATTTAGCGTCTGTAGCACGTCATCTTCGTGGTGTAGCAATTTTAATGGCCAGTAGTGTATATACGATACTTTTCGCTACTTCTGAACTGTCCCCTATTGGCGCTCATCTATGGGCCTTCAACCGAATGGCGCCTGGACGTTTTCCTGACGGCGACTGCCAATGTATGTCGAAACTTCGGCGATAACGGCCTCTGCTGGCCAAACATCAGGCAAACCAATGAACGATGATCGCCCTAAGATCCCGAAAGATGTACCAACAAATAACTCTTTATCATAGCCGTCGAAGATCTCCTGTTAAAGTTAGTTCTTAAAACGTTTCTTCCCATTCACCTAGAAAAGTTGTTTTGTTTCATACCAGAGGTGACCAGTATATAATGCAATATATTTTTTCTCGGACCGTTTCGGTTCAAAAACTGCGGAATTTGCTGTGAGACATCGTAAAATGTTCCCTCTTGAGCCCCCGCAGTTCCATGAATTTCCCATAGGTGGCGGCGCTAAACGTAGCCTGCAAATGAGCATCTGAAACGGAGCTGCGTTGTAAGCAGAGAGCTGTCAGTGAGTTTCCGGCAGAAAAACAGAGCATCTCAGATGTTAACAGGCGCTTGTCGAATATCTACGGAGACCTGGTAGTCAACAATAGCACTCTCAGACATTGGAAGAGGCCTCTATCATCATCGCAGCAAGTTCGTGCAAACCTGTCCTTTTTCCCGTGTGGTGCGAACACTCTCATTCGAGGTGATCGACGACAACCTAACCTCTCCTCGGCCGGTAAAGTCATAGCGAGGGTCTTCTGGGACTACGAAGGGCTTATTCTGTTTGATATCCTCCCTCATGTGCAGCGGTCAACTCTGAAGTGTGTTGTGCTGCTCTCAGGAAAATGAAGAAATGACTTCATCGTGTTCATCGGCACAAAAATTGAAAATAATTTCTCCTTCTCCGTGACGACGCAAGAGCTCACAAAACTTCATTGGACTGGTCTTCCTCATCACTCTACAGCCCAGATCTGGCACCTGGCGACTTCCATCTCTTCATCCTATGAAGGATGAACTCCGTGGGAAGCAGTATGTGGATGATGCGGAGGTTATTGGTGCAGCAAGATGTTGGTTCCCACGTCGACCAGTTGCGCTATGCAGGCCTACGGGTCTACATCTACATCTACATCTACATCCATACTCCGCAAGCCACCTGACGGTGTGTGGCGGAGGGTACTTTGAGTACCTCTATCGGTTCTCCCTTCTATTCCAATCACGTCTTGTTCGTGGAAAGAAGGATTGTCGGTATGCTTCTGTGTGGGCTCTAATCTCTCTGATTTTATCCTCATGGTCTCTTTGCTAGATCTACGTGAGAAGGAGCAATATACTGCTTGACTCCTCGGTGAAGGTATGTTCTGGAAACTTCAACAAATGCCCGTACCGAGCTACTGAGCGTCTCTCCTTCAGAGTCTTGCACTGGAATTTATCTATCATCTCCGTAACGCTTTCGCGATTACTAAATGATCCTGTAACGAAGCGCGCTGCTCTGCTTTGGATCTTCTCTATCTCTTCTATCAACCCTATGTGGTACGGATCCCACACTGGTGAGCAATATTCAAGCAGTGGGCGAACAAGTGTACAGTAACCTACTTTTTTTGTTTTCGGATTGCATTTCCTTAGGATTCTTCCAATGAACCTCAGTCTGGCATCTGCTTTACCGACGATCACCTTTATATGATAATTCCATTTTAAATCGCTCCTAATGCCTACTCCCAGATAATTTATGGAATTAACTGCTTCCAGTTGCTGACTTGCTATATTGTAGCTAAATGATAATTGATCTTTCTTTCTATGTATTCGCAGCGCATTACACTTGTCCACATTGAGATTCAATTGCCATTCCCTGCACCATGCTTCAATTCATTGCAGATCCTCCTGCATTTCAGTACAATTTTCCCTGTAAGGTGACGTAAGGCCGTTACATTGAACGGAGGTTACGTTGAAAATAGAGTTTTGTAGCAAAATAAGTGCAGAATAAAATGATGTATTGGAATCCTGAATAAAAGAAACCCTGTTTCAGAACAAAAGAAGTGTTGTAACGCTTAATGAGAGCCCCTCGATTATATGGGAAGGTAATGGGAAAGAGAGAGATGGAGTCTAGCTCACGCTTTCTGAATCATCCGCCACGATGCTCACAAGCTCACGTTACAGTTCCAAGCCACTGAGAGAAAATCTCTCTTAATTACATACATGAGTCGTTTTTCTCGAAAGAAGCCCCACTCGCTGCCGGTAACACGTTTTGAAGCAGCACTCTGTGCGACTCTGTCTTTAGTCGAGACCAGTTCTTGTGTCCCTGGAGCCCATCGTCGAAATTCCAGATCCCGCAGGGAGCATTAATTATTAAATGCGCTCTTTTCTTTGCTACCCGCCTAGCGGCGCGGCGCGTTACCTTTGAGACCGGGCCCAGCGTTCCAGCACTGGCGGCGGCAGCGGCGTGAAAGACGCCTTTGTCTCGCGCCTTTCGATGGCCGATGGTAATTTCGCAAAGTGGGGGAGCAGCCTGCTGCTTCTTGCGCCCTCCTTGCCGGGGACAATCTGCGCAGCCAGCGCGCGCCTCGTCAGATGCAGCGCCCGTAGGAGGCGAGGCGAAGTGGCAAAGTCACTGTGCAGTGCGCTCCTGGCACAGCACATCCGGCCTACAATGCAAGCGAGCCTTCCAGATGCGTCAACACTGCTATGCGTGAAGGCGTATATTCGACTTCCCGACTACTGTTTATTATAGGTTTCTATCGCGTTTTGTTCAGAAATTCTGTAACAACCACTAATATACAGGGTGAGTCACCTAACGTTACCGCTGGATATATTTCGCAAACCACATCAAATACTGACGAATCGATTCCACAGACCGAACGTGAGGAGAGGGGCAGGTGTAATTGTTTAATACAAACCATAAAAAATGCACGGAAGTATGTTTTGTAACACAAACCTACGTTTTTTTAAATGGAACCACGTTAGTTTTGTTAGCACATCTGAACATATAAACAAATACGTAATCAGTGCCGTTTGTTGCATTGTAAAATGTTAATTCCATCCGGAGATATTGTAACCTAAAGTTGACGCTTGAGTACCACTCCTCCGCTGTTCGATCGTGTGTATCGGAGAGCACCGAATTACGTAGGGATCCAGAAGAGACTGGAACAGCACATTACGTCCACATGCTAACACCTTTTTATTGGTCTTTTTCACTGACGCACATGTACATTACCATGAGGGGTGAGGTACACGTACACACGTGGTTTCCGTTTTCAATTACGGAGTGGAATAGAGTGTGTCCCGACATGTCAGGCCAATAGATGTTGAATGTGGTGGCCATCATTTGCTGCACACACTTGCAATCTCTGGCGTAATGAATGTCGTACACGGCGCAGTACATCTAGTGTAATGTCGCCGCAGGCTGCCACAATACGTTGTTTCATATCCTCTGGGGTTGTAGGCACATCACGGTACACATTCTCCTTTAACGTACGCCACAGAAAGAAGTCCAGCGGTGTAAGATCAGGAGAACGGGCTGGCCAATTTATGTGTCCTCCACGTCCTATGAAACGCTCGTCGAACATCCTGTCAAGGGTCAGCCTAGTGTTAATTGCGGAAGCACCATCATGCTGATACCACATACGTCGACGCGTTTCCAGTGGGACATTTTCGAGCAACGTTGGCAGATCATTCAGTAGAAACGCGATGTATGTTGCAGTGCTCTCCGATACACACGATCGAACAGCGGAGGAGTGGTACTCAAGCGTCAACTTTAGGTTACAATATCTCCGGACGTAATTAACATTTTACAATGCAACAAACGGCACTGATTATGTATTTGTTTATATGTTCAGATGTAGTAACAAAACTAACATGGTTCTATTTATAAAAACGTAGGTTTGTGTTAAAAAACATACTTCCGTGCATTTTTTTACGGTTTGTATTAAACAATTACACTAGCCCCTCTCCTCACGTTCGGTCTGTGTAATCGGTTCGTCAGTATTTGATGTGGTTTACGAAATATATCCAGCGGTAACGTTAGGTGACTCACCCTGTATACAGGGTGTTACAAAAAGGTACGGCCAACCTTTCAGGAAACATTCCTCATACACAAATAAAGAAAAGATGTTATGTGGACATGTGTCCGGAAACGCTTAATTTCCATGTTGGAGCTCATTTTAGTTTCGTCAGTATGTACTGTACTTCCTCGATTCACCGCCAGTTGGCCCAATTGAAGGAAGGTAATGTTGACTTTGGTGCTTGTGTTGACATGCGACTCATTGCTCTACAGTATTAGCATCAAGCACATCAGTACGTAGCATCATCAGGTTAGTGTTCATCACGAACGTGGTTTTGCAGTCAGTGCAATCTTTACAAATGCGGAGTTGGCAGATGCCCATTTGATGTATGTATTAGCACGGGGCAACAGCCGTGGCGCGGTACGTTTGTATCGAGAAAGATTTACAGAAGGAAGGTGTCCCGGCAGGAAGACGTTGGAAGCAATTGGTCGGCGACTTAGGGAGCACGGAACATTCCAGCGTATGACTCGCGACTGGGGAAGACCTAGAACGACGAGGACACCTGCAATGAACGAGGCAATTCTTCGTGCAGTTGACAATAACCCTAATGTCAGCGTCAGAGAAGTTGACCACGTCACTGTATGGAGGGTGCAACGGGAGAACCAGTTGTTTCCATACCATTTACAGCGTGTGCAGGCACTATCAGCAGCTGATTGGCCTCCACGGGTACACTTCTGCGAATGGTTCATCCAACAATGTGCCAATCCTCATATCAGTGCAGATGTTCTCTTTACGGATGAGGCTTCATTCCAATGTGATCAAATTGTAAATTTTCACAATCAACATGTGTGGGCTGACGAGTATCCTCACGCAATTGTGCAATCACGTCATCAACACAGATTTTCTGTGAACGTTTTGGCAGGCATTGTTGGTGATGTCTTGACTGGCCCCATGTTCTGCCAGCTACGCTCCATAGAGCACGTTATCATGATTTCATACGGGATACTCTACCTGTGCTGCTAGAACATGTGCCTTTACAAGTACGACACAACATGTGGTTCATGCACGATGGAGCTCCTGCACATTTCAGTCGAAGTGTTCGTACGCTTCTCAACAACAGATTCGGTGACTGATGGATTGGTAGAGGCGGACCAATTCCATGGCCTCCACGCTCTCCTGACCTCAACCCTCTTGTCTTTCATTTATGGGGGCATTTGAAAGCTCTTGTCTGCGCAACCCCGGTACCAAATGTAGAGACTTTTCGTGCTCGTATTGTGGACGGGTGTGATAAAATACGCCATTCTCCAGGCCTGCATCAGCGCATCAGGGATTCTTTGCGACGGAGGGCGGATGCATGTATCCTCGCTAACGGAGGACATTTTCAACATTTCCTGTAACAAAGTGTTTGAAGTCACACTGGTACATTCTGTTGCTGTGTGTTTCCATTCCATGATTAATGTGATTTGAAGAGAAGTAATAAAATGAGCTCCAACATGGAAAGTAAGCGTTTCCGGACACATGTCCACAAAACATATTTTTTTTTCTTTGTGTGTGAGGAATGTTTCCTGAAAGCTTGGCCGTACCTTTCTGTAACACCCTGTATAATAACCACCAATAATAGGCAGTGGCGCCCCGGTAGGCAATGCACGAGCAGCAAGACGACGGTATACTGAAATGTTTCCAAACAGAAGAGTATCGAATCATCAGTTTTTCACAGCTGTGGGCATGTGTTTGAGGGAATAAGGCATACGTGGGCGCCATGGTTAAGTCAGCCTCAACTGGACGGAGCGGGCGTTAAGGACATCAAAAATAGTATATGAAATGCTGACCATAAGTACCCATTGTATAAGAGCCACTGCAGGGCTCCTCAATCAACTGCATGGCGCTAGCTTCGGAGACGGCAGTTCCACCCATTTCACCTGCAGAAGGTACACGAGCTGACACCTGTGGACTACCCTTGACATCAGTGACTACTTGTGGTGTGCGTACTGTAAGATCTTCAGTACACACACCACCAGATTATTTGACTTGTCGCTCTAACGAAGTAGCGAGTGTCAGCAATATATCTCGTGGTCTTATCGTGGCGTGTTTGTCTTCTGCCGTTAGGTCAGACGATAGAAATGAAACTTGCACGCTTAGAGTAGCAGATTGACGGTGACCGATTTTAAACAGAACTTGATTACTTTTCACACACATTTATTAAAATAATAACAAGCATAAAAATTACTTAACTTGGTTCTGGATGCTATTTAAAATTGACCATCGGAAGTTCCTTTGTTATTGGTACGTTAATCTTATTCTCACATATATATCTGATACTTGACAAAAGTGTCTATACATTTATCTTCATGGCTATATACAGGAATATGGTAATCTTCTTTGGCGCAGACTGAATCTTGACTATAGACTGGTACAGACAAATGTAGAACTCGTACAGACTGGTGCAGACAAATGCAGACTGACTAATCGGAGATCTGTACACTCGTTATAATACCTCGCGCGTTCATGTATCACTGCGCGAGTGTGATCCGCGAAGAGAAAAAGTTCTACGTTAGCAGCAATCTCATTGGCTGCGTTACATATCAATACGCGGATCGGTGGAAGCAGAATTTGGTCCGTCCCTATGGCAGCGCTATCTCGTAGTGCGGAGATGGACGAGCGCTGCGCCTGCGCTGTTGTGCTTAGCGGGGCGCGCTCTAGTGGGAAAGTTGTGTACACGCTCACTACGCGGAACAATGTACACAACACTGCTCAAGACCATGCTGCTGATCAAATGTTCGATCTTCAGGTACCATTCACAAATGAGAGCCTCTTTACCCTACAGCGTATCGTGAAGGCTTATAATATGCATGTGTAGGGGTATGAGAATCCTCGCATATCTACAGTATGATCATATCACCATAGTTTTGCAATGGACGTCTAGTGTGGTATTGTAGACAATCAGTTGTTCAGACTGCAGATTATTCCACATCGCCTGAGTGGCAGGGTGTATTGACAGTTTTGGGAACACAATCTGCTTCATGTTGTCCAACCAGATACATGAACTAACTTACGGTTTATGCACGACGATGCCCTACACATTTCACTCAGGTACCATGAGAGTATCTCAATATTGCATTCCCACTAAATCTATAGGTCCTGCAGGATTAGTTGCGTGACCCTCCAGATCTCCAGATGTTAACCCTCTGGAGTTATACCTTTGGAGCCGTCTCAGAGAGCTTGTATATGCTGTTGCAATTGAGAATGTTGCACAACCACAGCGGTGAACTGAAAATGGCTGTGCAACTGTGCAGAATGAGATGAACGCAGCCTGCGACATTCTGAGAGCGGTATGACGTCGAGCACATTGCTAACTATGTCTACATGGACATTATTTATATATGTATGTATATATGTTCATAGTGTGTAACAGATAAAAGTGCAGATATTTTTGTTGGTGACTGAGTACAGTGAACTCAACAACACTATATTATTATTTACATCTTTTGAAGAAGAATAATTATAGCTATTAGAAGTTGTATGTCTTTAAATTGGTTGGTACCTCCATGTACATGTGACAAGAGCAAGCGATTAATGCTTATGTTTCCCTGAGAAAGCTTTCAGATGCTGAAGTGTGGACATATGGACGCGAGATGCCTAGTCTACACTGACAGGCATACTCCGCTTAACGGTGCAGTTACAATCATTCAGAAGACACTAGGTCGTAAAGTTTGTAACATGTTTGTGGGACTTTTCGATGCAGCAAACTACTGGACAACTGTCAGCATTTGTCAAAACTGGATGTTTTAACAGTTGCTGTCAGTTGTGCAAGGAGCACGCGTGCCCGTAATAATCATTAAGAGACCAGTTAAAAGTGCTTCTGTATTTTGTAACACGAAGGTTACTCGATTGAAGGAGACCTGAAGACGACGTAGTGTATAGTCGGAACTGGTAGCCTAAAAATTAAACATAAATAACGGCGATTGGTATTATTTTATTGGGAGTTTTCAATATGTTACACAACATTTTGAACGTGACAAAGGTCGCTGCCTGCTGTGTATCTCGATTGCCCATATACATTCAAGAAGCATGTCGAACCGAGGCAGCAACGGAAATGCTGCAGCGGCGTCAGGTGTCTTCTCTAGCCGTCTAACAGATATGGATGGTATCTCTGTGTATCGCTGTGAAGCCGAAATAAAAGGGGCAAAGGAAGCAGCGGAACAAGGTGGAAGACGCAGCAGTTATCGGGTGATTTTGGGAATGCCAAGGTGTAATGCTAACAGATTAGGAAATTAGTGACAAAACGACGGTAGAGCATAGCTAACTGTTTCTAAGGCTCCTATCCAGTCTCGTGTATGTAGAAGAAAGCAAAGGAAAATTAGAGGTTTTAAATTTCCCGTTTAAGGAACCGTTCACATAGGAGAATCGCACAAACATACTGCCGTCGACCATCGTACAGACTCCTTTAAGAGGACATAGTAATAGGCATCCTCGGTGTAGGGAAACAAGCGAAAGAGTTGAAAGCAAGTAAGTCGCCTGTACTGATGGAATTCCCAGTTCGGCTTCATGAAAAGAACACCTCCATTGGCGCCATATTTAGTTTGCATTTATCACACATCTACCCAGCACAAAGTCCCAAGTGACTGGAAAAAAGAACAGTTGGCTCCCGTATGTAAGAAGGGTAAAAGAAAGGATCCGCAAAATCACAGACCGATATCCCTAACTTCGGTTTGTTGCAGAATCCTGGAACATATCCTCAGTTCGAATATAATAAATTTCCTTGAAAGAAGAAAGCATCTGTCCATAAATTAGCACTGTTTTAGAAAGCATCAATTTGCCCATTTCTCACATGACTTCCTGCGAAACATGGATGAAGGGGAATAGGTGCATTCCGTATTCCTACTTTTCCGTAAAGTATTTAATGCGGTGCCACACTGCCTTCTATTAACGAAGGTTCAGGCATACGGAATAAGTTCCCAGATATGTGAGTGGCTCGAGGACTTCTTAAGCGACCGAACCCAGTATGCTGTCGATGGCGAAAGTTCAGCAGAGACAATGGGGTTCATCAGGAGTCCCCAGGGAAGTGTGATAAGACCGCTGTTTTTTCTGTATGCATAAATGATCTGGCGGACACGCTAAGGATCAATCTGCGGGTGTTTGCTGATAACGCTATGGTGTATGGGAAAGTGTCGCAGGAGTGACTGTAGGAGTATGCAAGATATTTGCAAAAAATTTCTAGCTATGACAGCTAACTGTGAATACAGTAAATGTAAGATAATACAGATCATCAGGAAACCAAACCCATAATATTCTAGTACAGCATTAGTAGTGTCATGTTTGAGACAGTCAAGCCGTTTAAATATGTGGGAGTAACGTTGCAGAAAAATATGAAATGCAGTGAGCATGTAGGGACTGTGGTAGGGAAGATGAATGGTCGACTTTGGAATCTTGGGAGAATTTTAGGAAACTTCACCTGTGAAGGAGACCACATATAGCACACTAGTGCAACCCATTTCTGAGTACTGTTAGAGTATTTGGCATCCTCCCTAGGTCGGATCGAAGGAAGACATCGAAGCAATTTAGACACGGGCTGGTAGAGTCGATACCGGTAGGTTCTAACAACACTCAAGTGTTACGGAGATGCTTCGGGAGCTCAAATCGGAATCATTGGAGGGAAGGCGACTTCCTTTCGAGGAGTAACATTGAGGAAATTTAGAGGACCGGCACTTCAGGCTGACTGCAAAACGATTGTACTGGCGCCAACTTGCATATCGCTTAAGGATCACATTGGAGTGATTTGGGCTTTACGGAGGCATACAGACTGTCGTCTTTCCCTCCTCTATTTGCGAGTGGAACAGGAAAGAACTGACCAGTGGTCGTACAGGATACTCTCCGTCACGCACCAAACGGTGGCTTGCGATGTTTGTATCTAGATGCAGATGTGGATGTAGGTCACGGGCTTCCGTCAGGACAAACCGGGCAGGTAGCTGTCTCCTCGATAGGACTCCAGCTCATTCAGCGCAGGACGCAGCCACGCAAACTGTTTCTGTGGACCATCATGTTGCCTCACTCCCGCCTCCTTGTCATGTGGCAGCCACTAACATCTTCCTCTTTCCACATATGGGAACAAATACATGGCATGGCAAGTATTTCCAGAAATACGACAAAGCGTTTTCAGAGGCACTACATTAACGACGAACATGCAGACTCCTACCCGCCCTCGTCTCCGTCAAGTCATCCATGAAAGCAAAAATCCTGTCGCTTTTGAGTGTGAATGTGAAGACTTTAACAGATACAGCTTCACGTTTTCATAGCTGTACACGAGCTTGCCAGCAGGTAACTTTTGAAATAACAGATTGAAGAAATAAAATAAGACTGGGCGTATCCAGACATTTGGCAGTGTATTTTTACAGAGTAAAATATACCGGAGCTTAAAAAAAAACAAATTCATACATGTTATAAAAGCACCTGTATGTACTCAGGCGCGCTGAAGAATTGTGACTTCAAAGCTTTTATTCTGTTCTCACTATCGGTTAAGCTACTACAATTCACGCATATTACGTGGTCGACTTTCCCCCTTTGCGGAAGCGAGTTGCAACCGCTCCGAATTGTAGCCTGTAACATGGCTGTGTGTAGCGTAACTACGTCGGTGTATGAGGAACAACGTACTTTAATCGAGTTTCTGACCGCAGAAAATGTGCCTCAAATTGAAATCCATAGAAGAATTTTATCGACATCAGTAACGTGTGATGTTGCGATGTTCGTGCCGGTAATGACGAAACCTGTGGTGCTGGCTTCAACGCGTCTGTCAGACATTGGAGTGTGCTCGAAACTTAAAGGTCGACGACTTCACTTTGATAGAAAAAAGCGGTGCCAACGAAGGTGAGATCGTGGCTCCGTCAACGAAGTCGAACACTGTACAGGACGGTATCAGCAAACTGGTCTCTCGTTGCTGGAAATTTCGTCGCTGTGGTGACTATGTTGTAAAATAAATATGCAGGCGTGACGAATAAATATGTATAATGTTAATAAAGTTTGTTTCATTCAAAGAGCCATACCAGTTTTCACATAAAAATTAGGAGGCATTACTTCTTAGCAATTTCTCGATTGTATACATTTGACATGGTGCTCCATTGCAGACTGTTAACGAAGGTACGAGCATATGGAATAAGTTCATAGATATGGCAGTGGCTCGAAGACTTCTTAAATAATAGAACCTAGTATGTTGTCCTCGACGGCGACTGTTGATCAAAGACAAAGTTATCGCCAGGAGTGCCCCAGGGAAGTGTGATAGGATCGCTGTTGTCCTCTGTATACATAAACCATCTGGCGGACAGGGTAGGCAGCCATCTGCGGTTGTTTGCTGATGTTGCCCTGGTGTACGGAAAGGTCTCGAAGTTGAGAGACTGTAGGAAGATACAACACGATTGAGACAAATCTTCTACTTGGTAAGATGAATGGCAGCTAGCCCCAAGTGTGGAAAAATGGAAGTTAATGCGGATGAGTAGAAACATCAAACCTGTAATGTTCGGATACGGTATTATTAGTGTCCTGTTCGACACAGTAAAGTCATTTGACCATTTGGGCGTAGCGTTGCAATGCAATATGAGGTGGAACGAGTACGTTAGAACGGAAAGCGAATAGTCGACTTCGGTATATTGGGAGAATTTGAGAGGAGACTGCATATAGGAAGTTGGAGCGACCTATCCTTGAGTGCCACTCGTGTGTTTGGGATCCGTACCTGATCGGTTTGAGGGAGGACATCGAAGCAATTCAGAGGCGGGCTGCTAGATTTCTTACCGCTAGGTTCGAACAACACGTAAGTGTTACGGATATGCTTCAGGAACTCAAATCGGAATCCCTGGAGAGAAGGCGGCGTTCTTTTCGAGAAATACTACTGAAAAAAATTATAGAATCGGCACTTGAAGCTGACTGCCTAACTATTGTACTACCGTCAACATACATTGTTCCTAAGGACCACGATGTTAGGGCTCGTACGGAGGCATATAGCAGTTTTCTTCCCTCGTTCTATTTGTGAGTGAGACAGGAAAAGAAATGACAAGTAGTGGTACATGCTACCCTCCGCCACGCACCGTACGGTGGCCTGCGGAGTATCTATGTAGATGTAGCTGTAGATACATGCCTGTATTAAGCATGTACCATACTTTCTAGTACACCACTGAGAAGATTCCAACCAAACGTGGTTCAAACATCACTTACTGTCTGAAAATCATCACTTTGGGGGTAGAAACCGCCTACTTCCCGAGGTAATCTTCAACATCACTGCGGCCGAAAAAGATCCTACAACCACGAAGCGAACGACGATAGAAGAGGATTGTTCCAGGTGACAAAAGTGCAACTCTTCCACAAATTTCTACAGATTTCAATGCTGGGCCATCAACAGGTGTCAGCATGCAAGCCGTTTAACGAAACATCATCGATATGGGCTTTCGGAACCGAACGCTTACTCGTTTACCCTTGATGACAGTACAAGGCCTTACGCTTCGCCTGAGCCCGTCAACACCGACACTGGACTGTTGATGACTGGAAATATGTCGTCTGGTATGACGAGTCTCGTTTCAAATTGCATCGAGCACATGGACGTGAACGTGTATGGAGACAACCTCATGAATCCATGGACCCTGCATGTCAGCAGGGAACTGTTGAAGCTGGTGGAGGCTCTGTAATGGTGTAGGTCGTGTGTAGTTGGGGTGTTATGGAAACCTTGGTACGTCTAGATACGACTCTGACAGATGACACGTAGTTAAGCATCCTGCCTGATCACCTCCAACCATTCATGTCCGTTATGCATTCAAACGGATTTGGGCAATTCCAACAGGACAATTCGACACCCCACACGTTCAGAATTGCCACAGAGTGGCTCCAGGAACGCTCTTCTGAGTTTATACACTTCCGCTGGCCAACAAGCTCTCCAAAAATGAAGATTTTTGAGCATACCCAGCCCCTCGTACGATTACGGATTTACAGACAACCGTGTTTAGTGGAGAGGTTTTATGATGCACTCAGTGATGTAGTTGTTAGAGTAAAGGACAAGGACAGTGTTCTGCTCATGGGTGATTTTAATGCCAGGATTGGAAATCGAACAGAAGGGTATGAAAAGGTTATGGGTAAATTTGGAGAGGATGTGGAGGCCAACAGGAACGGAAAACAACTCTTGGATTTCTGTGCCAAACTCCATTTTTAAATATAAGAACATTCACCAATATACTTGGGATGGCAGGGGAACCAGATCTGTCATTGACTATATAATAACAGATCATGAGTTCAGGAATGCTGTGAGGGACACACGTGTATTCAGGGGATTCTTTGATGACATTGATCATTATTTAATCTGCAGTGAAATTGGTATTGTGAGGCCGAAAGTGCAGGAGGTCAGGTCCATATGTAGGAGGATAAGAGTGGAGAAACTTCAGGATACGGAAATCAGGCACAAGTACATAACAGTGATCTCAGAAAGGTACCAGTTAGTTGAATGTAGTCAATTACAGTCATTGGAAAAGGAATGGACAAGGTACAGGGACACAGTACTAGAAGGGGCTAAAGAATGTCTTGGAACAGTAGTGTGTAAGGTTGGATGAAGCAAACAGCTTGGTGGAATGGCACAGTCAAGGCAGCCTGTGAAAGGAAAAAGAAGGCGTATCAAAAATGGCTACATACTAGAACTCAGGTAGACAGATAAAGTTATGTAGAAGAAAGAAACAAAGCCAAACAGATAATTGCAGCTGGCGAAGAGTTCTCGGGCTTCCAGCCGGGTGGCGGTGTCTTCAAACTGCGACGTTTCGACGAGTGACATACTCATCGGCATCCGCAAAGTCTCGGCACTTCGCCGGAAGATGATGAGTATGTCACTCGTCGAAACGTCGCAGTTTGAAGACACCGCCACCCGGCTGGAAGCCCGACAACTCTTCGCCAGCTGTATACGCCGGGAAAGCATACATTCACAGATAATTGCAGCATCCAAGAAGAAATCTTGGGAAGACTTTGGAAACAGGTTGGAGACGCTGGGTCAAGCTGCTGGAAAAGTATTCTGGAGTGTAATTAGCAGTCTTCGAAAGGGAGGTAAGAAGGAAAAGACAGGTCAGGAAAACTGCTGGTGAATCCTGTGGATTCCTTGGGCAGAAGGAGGAAATATTTTGAAGAGTTGCTCAATGTAGTTGAAAATACGATCAGTAATGTTTCAGATTTCGATGTACAATGGGATAGGGATGATGATGGAAATAGGATCACATTTGAGGAAGAGGAGAAAACGGTCAATAGATTGCAGTGCAATAAAGCAGCTGGGGTGGATGAAATTAAGTAGGAACTCATCAAATACAGTGGAATGTCAGGTCTTAAATGGCCTGGGAGTCGGGACAGGTTCAATCAGACTAGACAAAAGCAGTAATCACACCAGTCTTTAAACATGGAAACAGAAAAGATTGTAACAACTACAGAGGTATCTCTTTAATCAGCGTTGTGGGTAAAATCTTCTCAGATATTGTTGAAAGGAAAGTGAGAGTATTAGTTGAGGACCAAATGGATGAAAATCAGTGTGGGTTTAGGCCTCTTAGAGGTTGTCAGGACCAGATCTTTAGCTCACGGCAAATAATGGAGAAGTGTTACGAGTGGAACAGGGAATTGTATCTATGCTTTATAGATCTAGAAAAGGCATATGACCGGGTTCCTAGGACGAAGTTATTGTCTGTTCTACGTGATTATGGAATAGGAGCCAAACTTTTGCAAGCAATTAAAGGTCTTTACATAGATAGTCAGGCAGCAGTTAGAGTTGACGATAAATTGAGTTCATGGTTCAGAGTAGTTTCAGTAGTAAGACAAGGCTGCAACCTGTCTCCACTGTTGTTCATATTATTTATGGATCATATGTTGAAAACAATAGACTGGCTGGGTGAGATTAAGATATGAGAACACAAAATAAGCAGTCTTTCATATGCGGATGACTTAGTTGTGATGGCAGATTCGATTGAAAGTTTGCAGAGTAATATTTCAGAGCTAGATCAGAAATGTAAGGACTATGGTATGAAGATTAGCATCTCCAAAACGAAAGTAATGTCAGTGGGAAAGAAATATAAACCGATTGAGTGCCAAATAGGAGGAACAAAGTTAGAACAGGTGGACGGTTTCCAGTACTTAGGATGTATATTCTCACAGGATGGCAACATAGTGAAAGAACTGGAAGCGAGGTGTAGCAAAACTAATGCAGTGAGTGCTCAGCTACGATCTACTCTCTTCTGCAAGAAGGAAGTCAGTACCAAGACTAAGTTATCTGTGCACCGTTCAATCTTTCGACCAACTTTGTTGTATGGGAGCGAAAGCTGGGCGGATTCAGGTTACCTTATCAATAAGGTTGAGGTTACGGATAGGAAAGTAGCCAGGATAATTGCAGGTACTAGTAGATGGGAACAATGGCAGGAGGGTGTCCACAATGAGGAAATCAAAGAAAAACGGGGAATGAACTCTATAGATGTAGCAGTCAGGGCGAACAGGCTTATATGGTGGGGTCATGTTACACGCAAGGGAGAAGCAAGGTTACCGAAGAGACTCATGGGTTCAGCAGTAGAGGGTAGGAGGAGTCGGGGCAGACCAAGGAGAAGGTACTGGATTCGGTTAAGAATGATTTTGAAGTAATAGGCTTAACCTCAGAAGAGGCACCAACGTTAACACTGAATAGGGGATCATGGAGAAATTTTATAAGGGGGACCATGCTCCAGACTGAACGCTGAAAGTCATAATCAGTCTTAAATGATGATGATGGTGATGATGATGATGATGACGATGATGATGATGATGAGACAGCCGTGCAGGATTCAAGGCGTCAGTTCCCTCCAGTACTACTTGAGACATTAATCGCGTCCATGCTACATCTTGTTGCGGCACTTCTGCGTGCTCGCGGGGGCCCTACACGATATTAAGCAGATGTAGCAGTTTCTTTGGCTCTTCCATATAGTTGAGGAGGTATGACGTCGTAAACAGAGAGATGTATGAACATTTGTCGCGTAATACGTGACGTTTTAATCTGTTACTTCTGTATTACTAACTTTATTCTACTGCAAACGGTATTAACATGTATATAGCTGCAAAATTTTATTATTGTATGACACATAGAGTAGTAAATATGACGGCATGAACATAGAGTTGCGCGAAAACGGAACTGCTGGGTGAAATTCGCTATAAATACAGGTGAAATAAGTGCACAAATATTTGTGATATTTGTTAAATATATGCGAAATATGTGTGACATATGCGTAAGTGGGCATACGCTTGGGTAAAACGCTCTTCCTAAACATGTAGGTCGATTTCAACTACTCTTGGTATAAATATCAACTACTATTTGGATAGAAATACTATGGGGCATCCTCTTATTGGGGTGTGGGTGACAACGTGGAGGGAGAAGGCGGCAGGAGGAGATGGTGAGAGAGGCAGAGAGAGGGGGGGAGGGGATAGACTAATAGGATTGGAACAGATATGTAACCGGGCAACACCAGGTACGCAGGTAGTTAAAAAATAAAACAAATTTTGATATATGCAGGGATATGACACCGTGATTTTGAGAATAAAGAAAGGAATTTTAAACACTTTTGTTGGCTGAGGTCCAGCAACCATGAGTTAACTTAATTACAGGATGTATGTATAGCCACCTCGGTTGCACAAAATTATTGTCAAATTGACCATGGTTTCGACAGCTCTAAGGCGGTCATCATCAGAACAAAAAGTACATAGGATTACCTAGAAAATATAATGAATACAAATATACTTAATAGGATTACTTCCATAAAGTGCACAAACAGTGTACTTTCGTGGATGAAAAGCATCTGAGCAAAAATGCTCTCGTCAGATAGAAATTTTTACAAGAATAAAGCCGGCCGGAGTAGCCGAACGGTTCCAGGCGCTACAGTCTGGAACCGCTCCACCGCTACGGGCGCAGGTTCGAATCCTGCCTCGGGCATGGATGTATGTGATGTCCTTAGGTTAGTTAGGTGTAAGTAGTTCTAAGTTCTGGGGGACTGATGACCTCAGCAGCTAAGTCCCACAGTGCTCAGAGCCATTTCAACCATTTGAACAAGAATAAAAATTAAACTCTAAAAACGTAACATGTTTGTCAACTAGAATAAAATTTTCCATCAAAATATAAATGGCAGCCGCGAGATCGCTTAGGGCCAAGAACTGCATCAACACACTCATTACCGTCACACTAGACGGCTAATAGGCCAAGGCAGCCACGAGTTGGACACGAAAACAGTTTCGCGCCATCTAGCAAGAAGTGATCGAATTACAGACAAGAGCCAATGAGGCACTGTATAGAGAATTTTAAACATTACAAGCAACAACAGAAACCAGTGCATGAAAGTTACAACACACTATAACGGTCTCATTTTACAAAAGAAATACAGTTCAGATAATGTACATAGATAATATGAAAATGGAAGGAAAAACGATGTTTAAGAGTCTACATTCAGGAGAGTATCGTCTTTAAGGCCAATTTTAACTAGCGACTCTACACCTTGAAGAAAGTTTGTATTGCGTAATTGCAACTGTTCGTTAAGAATGAGACCGTCCTTCAGAGATAGGTGTTTAAAAATCTCTAGCACCTCTAAAGCCTCTTATCTCCGAGTGCAAGATATGGACGTCTTTTACATCTTTAGGATTATGTCCTGCGATTAACAAATGGTCAGCGAAAGTGGAATTGTGAACATTGGTGCCTTTTTTGCCTAGAAGATGTTTCTTGAATGTTGTCGAAAGAGCTCGACCTGTTTGGCGTATGTAACAGGCGCGGCAACTGCCGCAAATAATTTTATAAAAAAAATGGTTTAAATGGCTCTGAGCGCTATGGGACTTAACATCTCAGGTCATCAGTCCCCTAGAACTTAGAACTACTTAAACCTAACTAACCTGAGAATATCACACACATCCACGCCCGAGGCAGGATTCGAACCTGCGACCGTAGCGGTAGCGCAGTTCCAGACTGAAGCGCCTAGAATCGGTCTGCCACCAGCGGCCGCCAATAATTTTATAGATACCAGAATTCTGCAAAGGGAAAGTGTAGGTTTCAAGTTATGTAAGATGTTACATTTTAAAGAATTATTAGTGGAGAACGCTACTCTACGATTACATTTATTTTGAAGCAGATGTTGTACCCTGTAAGAAATTTGACCCAGAAATGGTATAGAGAAAATTATTTTCTTTACATTAGAAAGGCCTAGGGTGGCGACTCTCTTATTGGTTTTCCTATTAAAAATACTATCTACTATAGAAGTATCATGGCCATTATTAACAGCATCAGTTTTATTCAGATTGATTTCAGAACTGAGATCTTCTGAAGAAAGGGGGGTGGAGGAGGCTCTATGAATCGCTGAATGAAGAAAGGCCATCTTATGAGAATGCGGGTGTATTGAAGTGAATTGTATGATTTTATCAGAATTGGTTTCTTTACGGGGAAGATACTGAAGCTAATTTTTTCGTCTACTATCGTAAGAGTGAGATCTGGAAAGTTTAACTGCCGGAACTCATTTTCGCGTTCACAGGAAAAGAAATATTTTCATTTAGCTCGTTGTACGTATTAAAAAGTCTATCAATACTGTCGTTAGCCCCATTACAAATGTTCAAAATGTCATCGACGTAACTAGCGTGTGAAAGAATACCTACAGTCGACGCTGAAAAATTATTGAAAAATTTTACTTCTAAGCAATTAATGAACACAAAGATTCCTGCTAAGGAGTTCCTCATTGCAAGGCCATCTAGTTGCTGATATAGTTTTCTATCAAATTCAAAGCAATTGTATTTCACTACAATACAAAGTAAATTCATAAAATCGGTGATTTGCTCATCAGATAAATCTGTTTTGAAAGAACGTAATTATTTCTACTATGTCTAAGGCTTCAAGTACCGGCACACTTGCGTATAGATTTTTTAATGTGAAAGGAAATTAATTTCGTATCTTTATCACACTGAAGGTCTTTGATTTTACTAACTAAATGTTGACTATTGGAAAGAGATTAATTGCCATACATTTCATGGAAATAATCCTGTTCAGTTTATTTGTATTTGTGAGCCATGTCACTATACTTTCTAGGTAATCTTATGTAATTGTTATTCTGATTAAGACCGCCTTAGAGCTGTCGAAACCATCGTCAATTTGACAATAATTTTGTGCAACCGAGGAGGCTATACATACATCTTGTAATTAAGAAAATGTTTTTAGTCCAGTCTTTGATCACAATATGAATTCTTTAGACGATGACCGGTTTCAGTCCGTAATTTCCATCCTCAGATCTTCTTTTACACCATGTCCTAGTGATAAGGCCATAATGGCATCGTCAGAAAATGTAAATATAATCAGCATAGCATCGACGTATGATTATATTTATATGTTTTGACGATGCCATTATGTTCAAATGTATGTGAAATCTTATGGGACTCAACTGCTAAGGTCATCAGTCCCTAAGCTTACACACTACTTAACCTAAATTATCCTAAGGACAAAGACACACACCCATGCCCGAGGAAGGACTCGAAGCTCCGCCGGGACCAGCCGCACAGTCTATGACTGCAGCGCCTAGACCGCTCGGCTAATCCTGCGCGGTGATGTCATTGTGGCCTTACCACTTCAGGACATGATGTAAAAAAGATCTGAGGATGGTCATTACGGACTGAAAACGGTCATCGTCTAAAGAATTCATATTGTGATCAAAGACTGGAATAAAAAATATTTGACAGTACTGGATCACTGTTTTTATACTTGACCATGTCGCAGTTGGTAAAAAAAAAAAATTAAAAAAAAGGCTTATTCTGCGGCAGATTGTGAGGATTCAGTTGGTATCTAAAGACCAAGTCAGATAAAAGGTAAGATATATTCGGTGGTTGTAGGCCTACTCGTGCCCGCTGCCTGTAAGCCTATGCGGCGCGCATACGAGTACTGGAGACGCAGCCACAGCCGCCGGCGAACTGTGCCGACCGCAAGTTGTTGTGCGGGTGGCGGGCGCCAGGCGCCGCTGCGGTATCCGAATCCGATACCGCTGGGGCGGGCCGTGTGCTTGTTAGCGCGCGTCCGCTGGCGCTGCCTGCCTGCCGAGCAGAGCGGCACCACGCCGGCTCGTGGTTGTACGCGGCAGAGGTGGGCTTCGTCTTACACCCAAACAGGGCGTCTGAGTTCAGGGTCTCTATTGCGAAGAACACCATATGGAAGACACTAACAAATACACTCCTGGAAATTGAAATAAGAACACCGTGAATTCATTGTCCCAGGAAGGGAAACTTTATTGACACATTCCGGGGTCAGATACATCACATGATCACACTGACAGACCCACAGGCACAATGTCGGCACTAGTACAGTGTATATCCACCTTTCGCAGCAATGCAGGCTGCTATTCTCCCATGGAGACGATCTTAGAGATGCTGGATGTAGTCCTGTGGAACGGCTTGCCATGCCATTTCCACCTGGCGCCTCAGTTGGACCAGCGTTCGTGCTGGACGTGCAGACCGCGTGAGACGACGCTTCATCCAGTCCCACACATGCTCAATGGGAGACAGATCCGGAGATCTTGCTGGCCAGGGTAGTTGACTTACACCTTCTAGAGCACGTTGGGTGGCACGGGATACATGCGGACGTGCATTGTCCTGTTGGAACAGTAAGTTCCCTTGCCGGTCTAGGAATGGTAGAACGATGGGTTCGATGACGGTTTGGATGTACCGTGCACTATTCAGTGTCCCCTCGACGATCACCAGTGGTGTACGGCCAGTGTAGGAGATCGCTCCCCACACCATGATGCCGGGTGTTGGCCCTGTGTGCCTCGGTCGTATGCAGTCCTGATTGTGGCGCTCACCTGCACGGCGTCAAACACGCATACGACCATCATTGGCACCAAGGCAGAAGCGACTCTCGTCGCTGAAGACGACACGTTGCATGGGGGCTTAATTAAAATTAAATATGAATGCAAATATTTTTAGTAGCTGTATGTCCGATTACGCAAGTCTCGTAAACGGCTGGCCCTGACTAGTTTTCGTACGCAATCTGACTGCATAGAATAACAACAAACAATGAAACAAAATTTTCGTTAACACAGTTAATTAATTAAGTCCCCAGCAACTATAAAATCTACGAAGCCAACATAGCACAAGTGTAGCTGTTCTGTATGTGGTAGTATGACTCAACGCACATCTGGCACGGTTCTTCTTCAACAAGACAAGAATTTTTAAATATCATTTATACTGACGTGATAAAAGAAAATTAGAAATACTATAATGGTGCAAGAAACCCAGAATTACACTCTAATACAAGAACACACGCCAGATGCTTTGTTGACTGAACCTGTAATGAAGCATTATTCAGGACACACAAATAATAAGAAAATAAGGAACAGTCGTTAGTTACCTTAATTTATATTGACGAAAAGCACTCAGATCGTTACAATATCTCCATTGGAACAACATCTGCTATCTCTCCCATCAAATAACTGCATAAACATGGAACAACACTCTCCACTACCGCATCTCACTCTAACTTCAGCTACACGCAGTGTCCACTACAACTTCTCGGCAAGAACTGCCTGTCGCTGCGTCTCAATAATCACTGCCAGTGGAGGCGGCGGAGCAATACTCTCTGGCGCTGTGGCTCAGTGTAGCCACCTTTCAACGTCTCCATTCGTCCCTCCATTCACGCCTGTCGCGACACCACTGGAGGCGGGCTGCACGATGTTGGGGCGTGAGCAGAAGACGGCCTAACGGTGTGCGGGACCGTAGCCCAGCTTCATGGAGACGGTTGCGAATGGTCCTCGCCGATACCCCAGGAGCAACAGTGTCCCTAATTTGCTGGGAAGTGGCGGTGCGGTCCCCTACGGCACTGCGTAGGATCCTACGGTCTTGGCGTGCATCCGTGCGTCGCTGCGGTCCGGTCCCAGGTCGACGGGCACGAGCACCTTCCGCCGACCACTGGCGACAACATTGATGTACTGTGGAGACCTCACGCCCCACGTGTTGAGCAATTCGGCGGTACGTCCACCCGGCCTCCCGCATGCCCACTATACGCCCTCGCTCAAAATCCGTCAACTGCACATACGGTTCACGTCCACGCTGTCGCGGCATGCTACCAGTGTTAAAGACTGCGATGGAGCTCCGTATGCCACGGCAAACTGGCTGACACTGACGGCGGCGGTGCACAAATGCTGCGCAGCTAGCGCCATTCGACGGCCAACACCGCGGTTCCTGGTGTGTCCGCTGTGCCGTGCGTATGATCATTGCTTGTACAGCCCTCTCGCTGTGTCCGGAGCAAGTATGGTGGGTCTGACACACCGGTGTCAATGTGTTCTTTTTTCCATTTCCAGGAGTGTACATGTATACAGCCATGAAACTAATTCAGATAGTTAACCTGTTAAGCGGGTAGTTCGCGCGCGCGCGCCTCTTCCACAGTGTGTAATATACGCCAGCGCGCCCGTTCGCCCGTTGAATAAGAAAGTGATTATCATTTCAGCGGAACCGCATGAATTAGGTAGGAATAATACCATTTACTATCTGTAACCGTGTGACTAGGTGTGCCGTTCAGAACTCGCATTTGTATGTTAGTCCTTTGCCATTTATATGTTGGTCGTTTGAGAGAGGACTGTGCTGTGTCTAGTCTAAAAAAGAAAAACGTTTGCCTCGCCGTATCGAAATCCGAAGCGCCACGGTAGTACCAAATCCAGACTGCTGTTTATAGTCACACAATACTGCCCCGCACTTTGGGAGAAATGGGAGCCCCGTAATGCCCTACGACAACATTAGACACAGCAGTGGCACCATTTGGACTTTTCGGACAAATCTCTTTTCTGCATAGAGTCCCACGATTGAAGTGGTCAGATTCTATCCCTTATTGTCAAAACCTGGATGACGATTCTATCAAATAAACATGATAACAGTTTGTTCACATAGATGTTAATTTAAACAGCTCGTAGAGAGAGTTTTTCCTCGCTCTATTTGCGCGGGAAACAGGAAAGGAAATGCCTAGGAGTGGTAAGAGGGTACCTTCCGCCACCTATCGTACGTTGACTTGCGGAGTATATTCAATGACGGAAAAAAATCGCAACACCACGAACGAGTTGTGCGACGTAAAGTTCGTACACTTGTTTCTACATCTAAAAGATAATATCTATTCAAATTTCGCGCTATTAGCGTAAGAGTGGAGCTAGCGGCGACACTATGAGGATGTATGGCTCTGAGCACTATGGGCCTTAACATCTGTGGTCATCAGTCCCCTAGAACTTAGAACTACTCAAACCTAACTAACCTAAGGACATCACACACATCCATGCCCGAGGCAGGATTCGAACCTGGGACCATAGCGGTCACGCGGTTCCAGACTGAAGCACCTAGATTAGCTCGGCCACACCGGCCGGCTATGAGGATGTAAATCAGATTTGATTTGAATAGAGGCTGTAGCGGTCGTAAGTGAAAGTTACTTCTGAGGTTGTAAGTAGTGAATTGATGTTAGTTAAGAACGCATTCCAGGCGACAAAGACGCCATTATCACCACGTAAATGCGTTTGAGCGAGGCAGTGTAATAGGGCTAGAAGAAGCTCGATGTTCCGCTCACGCACATGCTGCTTTTGTAACTCAACATGCTCTACACAGCGTCGACTTGTTGCCCTGGCCTGCTAGATCACCAGATCTGTCCTTCGAGTGCATGTGGGACGTCAACGGACAATCACTCCAACGTCGTCCAAAAAAAAAAACATCAACTGTCTCTGTATTTGTGGACCAAGTGCAAAAGGAATCGAAACTCCATCCCACAAACTGACATCAGGTACCAGCACAACACAATGCATGCAAATTTGCATGCTTGCATCCAATTCTGGCAATTACACCAGTTATTAATATACCTGAATTTCACGTTTGCAATGGCTTAGCTCGAGCTTATAAAAAAATGGCTCTAAGCACTATGGGACGTAACATCTGAGGTCATCAGTCCCCTAGACGTAGAACTACTTGAACCTAACTAACCAAAGGACATCACAGACATCCATGCCCAAGGCACGATTCGAACCTGGGACCGTAGTGATCGCGCGGTTCCGGACTGAAGCGCCTAGAACCGCTCGGCCACAGCGACCTGCTCGAGCTTATATTAACCTGCGATCTTGCAGTGTTATTCACTTACATATGCTACCTATATCAATGTATTCCCAAAACTTCATTACTCTACTTTAATTATTTTTTGGTGTTCCCAAATTTTCCGTCAGTGTATGCAGATGTAGAGCTTACATGTCTGTTAACAGCCATTCTGCTGCTAGAGCTGTTAGGTCTATGAACTTAATTTCGCACCATGTTGAGAAACAAATCGCCTGAAAATTTATTCATGTATCCCTCCTACTAGACTGTACGTGCACGTTTTGCTGTCTCTGGACCACGGGGTCCGGGATTCGATTCCCGACGGTTTGGGGATTTTCTCTGCCCGAGGACTGGGTGTTTGTGATGTCCTCATCATTTCCTCCTCATCATTATCATTCGTGACGCTGGCTATATTGGACTGTGTAAAAAAATTGGACTGTGTACAGGCGCTGATGACCGCGCAGTTGAGCGCCCCACAAACCAAACATCATCATCATCATTACATACACAACAAGTAAAATTTCATTACTCGTTTTATTGGCTAGCAGTGTTTAATGAATGACACGGCTAAAGGAAGCACAGAATAGGGATGTAGCCTTTACGCTCGAGTATCAGAGAGAAATGATCGTATAGGTGTGCTCCACTTTTCGTTACAAGTGGAGGACTATCATACGATACACGTATAAGTGCAAATACGCGCACAGCACAACAACCAAATGTTGACAATACTCTTTGCATACTTTGACAACGTTTAGTCACAGTGTAAAGAATTCGAGCACATGTTCCGTCTAAATTAATTTAATGATTTATTATTTCGTAAAAAAAAAATTATGTAGTATGTCTCTTCTGAAACTGTGCCTTCTCTTTCGTACGCACAGGGATTGGCTTATTCTTGCCGCTTTTAAATCTAACGTCATAGGCACAATAATTTGTATGTGAGTATCGCTGCCAGTCTGGAAGTCACACTCTGTGCAGTTACTGCTTTAAAGTTTTCGTAGAGCTGGCGTATCTTTATGCTGTTTACAATATCACAGAAATTAGAGACAGGTAGCACATTATTCCATATTAAAATCACTCCCCTCCTTGACAACCACAATGACACTGGTGCAGCAACCGTAGTAGTTCTTAAGAGCAGAAAAAACAGTCTTGGTTGCACCCAAGACTCTTTTTTCTGTTCCAAACATTCTTCCATGATGTCATCAATGGATAGTTATTACATGCACTTTGCTTCTAAATACATGGATACCACTCCACTGAGCGCTGCCACCCTCAGATGTAGTCTGCGCACTGTGATGTAATCAATCCTAATACATATTAGGAGCCCTTCGACACTTGTAGATACTGATCACTGAATTTATAAAAAATAACATCTTTGTATAGATAGCTTTCTGTTTAAGCTACTGGTCCTATCTGATACAGACTAAACATCTTTTTTGGTTAAAAACAAAAGAATCTGGATAAGCGCGTCTAGGACTCGCCCACTGACGCTTCCGTGCAAACCTGTGTACGTAGGTGATTCATCCATCCCAGGATCGATAATCTCGACGATTTTGCCTGTTGTCGATATCGACACAGACAAGTTATAAGTCTACCTATTCCTGAGAGAAATTGGTCTTAACAGGACAAACAGGTAATCAAATAATAAATCACAAAAACTTTTCGTGTAATATGCACACATCAAAAAAAGTTTTGCATCACCCCGGTTCCCAGAACTCCTGAACATAGACGTTGACTGTGAATATAGTATCACACACACAGTCCCTTTGACTGTTCGGAGATGTCGCTAAACCCGCCCAAAGATAACAACCATGCATGAGCAGCGCCTATTGGACAGAGGGGTTCCGACAGCCGATCTGTTCCAGTTCATTCCACCAGGAATGAGGTACACGGCTCGTGTTGTCTGTAGTTCAACCATGCCTAGACGGCCAATATCGTCCACATTGTTACTTTCTGCCAGGAAGAGCTCGCAGCAAGGGAAGTGTCCAGTCGTCTCGGAGTGAACCAAAGCGATGTTGTTCGGACATGGAGGAGATACAGAGAGTCAGGAACTGTCGATGACATGCCCCACTCAGGCCGGCCAAGGCCTACTACTGCAGTGGATATCCGCTACCTACGAATTATGGCTCGGATATACCCTGACAGCGACGCCACCACGTTGAATAATGCTATATGTGCAGCCACAGGACGTCGTGTTGCGACTCAAACCGTGCGCAATAGGCTGCATGATGCACAACTTCACCCCCAGCATCCATGGCGGGGTCCATCTTTGCAAGCACGACACCATGCAGCACGGTACAGATGGGCCCGACAACATGCCGAATGGACCGGTCAGGACTGGCATCACGTTCTCTTCACCGATGAGTGTCGCATATGCCTTCAACCAGAAAATCGTCGGAGACGTCTTTGGAGGCAACCCGGTCAGGCTGGTCGCCTGGACACATGTCCAGCGAGTGCAAGAAGGTGGAGGTTCCCTGCTGTTTTGGGGTGCGCATTATTGAGGGGCCGACGTACGCCACTGGTGGTCATGGAATGTGCCGTAACCTTTCTACGATACGTGAATGCCATCCTCCGACCGATAGTACAACCATATAGGCAGCTTTGGCGAGATATTCGTCTTCATGGACGACAATTCGCGCCCCCGTCGTGCACATCTTGTGGATGACTTCCTTCAGGTTAACTACATCGTTCGACTAGGATGGCCAGCGTGTTCTCCAGACATGAACCCTATCGAACATGCCTGGGATGGATTGAAAAGGCCTGTTTATGGACGACGTGACCCACCAACCACTCTGAGGAATCTACGCCGAATCACCGTTGAGAAGTGGGACAGTCTGGACCAACAGTGCCTTGAATAACTTGTGGATAGTATGCCACGACGAACACAGGCATGCGTCAATGCAAGAGGATGTGCTATTGGATACTTAAGGTACCGGTGCGTACAGCAATCTGGGCCACTACCTCTGAAGGTCTCGCCGTGTCGTGGTATAACATGCAATGTGTGGTTTTCATAGTAATAAAAACGGCGAAATGAGGTTTATGCTTTTGAGAATTCTTCAAGGTTGTATGGCCGTGGTCCATGGAACTCGTCAATCTCTGACGTTTCGTCCAAAGCTACGTTGGACATCTTCGGAGGTACTCCTGGTTGTGCTGAGTCTTGGCGAGTCGTCAAGTTTCGTTCACGCAGTTGTTTCTTGGTCTTACGATTTTTCCATCAGTGTATTTATAGCCCACGTATCACAATCTCACGAGGCTACACTACAGACAGCCTAATACTTAAATTTATATTCGAAGTTAACATATTTCTCTCATTTAGGCATGGTACCTTTGCTATCGCCTGACTGTATTTTGTATGTGCTCTACTTCGGCCAATGCCTGTTGTTTTGCCGCCCGTAGAGAACAGCTTACCTAATGTCTCATAACCGTCAGTATCTCTGATACAGTTCGAAAATATTCCGTTAAACTTATTTTAATTTTTTTGATATTTATCTTGAAACCACAAGACACCAGCAATTTTTTCCAGCTGGTTTCCAAGTTCAATTCCGTCTTTGACAGAATTACAATGGAATCCTCCGACCTAATAAATTTTTATTAGCCCCACTATCTTTAATTACTTTTCCAAATTTCTCCTTCTTGTTCATTTTCTTACAAACTGAATAACATCGTGCATAGGAAATAAACCTTTCTCATTTCGAATTACTGCTAACTTTTCATGTCCTTCGGCAGTTTTAACTACAGTCTTATCTCTGCACAAATGAAGTGGGTAATATTTTAGTATCGTGCTATCTCATATTTGGACAGAATATTATAGTTTCATGATTCCCTTACCTAATACAAAGCTTCCCTCATTCTTCCCATCCCTCGCATAAAAATAAATCACAAAACATACGTTTATGAACTGAAAATAAACGCTTTGCAGGTCAGAGGAAGGTACTGACTGTATTCGACGAACATGGTAGTTAGTCTGCTTTTTTTTAGTTAAAAACTTCTCGGTTTAATTTAGAGATACCGTATCGTATCTTATTACGTATAACATAACACGATATCACAAAGTAAAAGGTCTTTCTGCACTTTAAGGGTGTTACAGCAACCGTAACTTGAAGCAAAACTTGATGTTGGACTTGGTTGCTCCGTTTCGCATCACAGGTAAGTATCGTGCGTTTTACGACGCTTCTCGTTGTAGCCGACGGTCGTAAAATAAAGAGGCCTGACCAGACTTGAATTCAAGCGGCAAACTCCCCGTTTAGCGAACAACCTGTTGGCCGGTACCTGCTGCTCATATGACGTTAATGAACGGCGTCGAGCAGGTTGGGACTGAGGTCGAGACGCTGAACGAATTCGAGAGGACGGCGGTTTAAATCCACGTCAGGGCATTCACATTTATGTTTTTCCGTTGATTCCCTAAATCGCTGAAAATAAATGGCGGGATAAGTCCTTTAAAAGGGATATGATAGTTGATTTCTTCTCAATTCTCATGGAGAGACGTCTGCAGACGTTAAAGTAACCTCTGGCGTGCCACAGGGAAGTGTTATGGGACCATTGCTTTTCACAATATATATAAATGACCTAGTAGAGAGTGTCGGCAGTTCCATGCGGCTTTTCGCGGATGATGCTGTAGTATACAGAGAAGTTGCAGCATTAGAAAATTGTAGCGAAATGCAGGAAGATTTGCAGCGGATAGGCACTTGGTGCAGGGAGTGGCAACTGACCCTTAACATAGACAAATGTAATGTATTGAGAATACATAGAAAGAAGGATCCTTTATTGTATGATTATATGATAGCGGAAAAAACACTGGTAGCAGTTACTTCTGTAAAATATATGGGAGTATGCGTGCAGAACGATTTGAAGTGGAATGATCATATAAAATTAATTATTGGTAAGGCGGGTACCAGGTTGAGATTCATTGGGAGAGTCCTTAGAAAATGTAGTCCGTCAACAAAGGAGGTGGCTTACAAAACACTCGTTCGACCTATACTTGAGTATTGCTCATCAGTGTGGGATCCGTACCAGGTCGGGTAGACGGAGGAGATAGGGAAGATCCAAACAAGAGCGGCGCGTTTCGTCACAGGGTTATTTGGTAACCGTGATAGCGTTACGGAGATGTTTAACAAACTCAAGTGGCAGACTCTGCAAGAGAGGCGCTCTGCATCGCGGTGTAGCTTGCTCGCCAGGTTTCGAGAGGGTGCGTTTCTGGATGAGGTATCGAATATATTGCTTCCCCCTACTTATACCTCCCGAGGAGTTCACGAATGTAAAATTAGAGAGATTAGAGCGCGCACGGAGGCTTTCAGACAGTCGTTCTTCCCGCGAACCATACGCAACTGGAACAGGAAAGGGAGGTAATGACAGTGGCACGTAAAGTGCCCTCCGCCACACACCGTTGGGTGGCTTGCGGACTATAAATGTCGATATAGATGTAGATGTAGTATCCAACCTTGTGTTGCATCTCTATGGGTCTATTCGTCGACTGAACGTTAAACCTCGATCTTCCATCCTTTCTTCACGCCCTCATGCCGCACAACATTCGTGAATAGAAGGGAAATATAGGGAATAATTATGGTTTATCTTGAACTCCATTGCCAACGGCCTTGCCGTAGTGGTAACATCGGTTCCCGTCAGATCACCGATGTTACGCGCTGTCGGGCTGGGCTAGCACTTGGATGGGAGAGTGTCTGCCGAGCGCTATTGTCGCGCGGGGTGCACTCAGCCCTTCGAGGCAAACTGAGTTGTTACTTGACTAAGAAGTAGCGGCTCCGGTCTCGTAAGCTGACATACGGCCGGAAGAGCGGTATGCTGACCACATGCCCCTCAATATCCGCATTTAGTGACGTCTGTGTGCTGAGGATGACACGGCGGTCGGTCGGTACCGTTGGACCGTCCAAGGCCTGTTCGGACGGAGTTTAGAATAGTTTTGAACTCCATTACACTCTGCACGATTGCTTGCAGTTAACTTGTAGATTAAGATGAACCTTTAACGTTTTATGTGGAAATCATTAGAAGAGACTAGCCCAGAGAGATGCTGTAAGGTGGGCATGTCATTCTGATTTTTGTAAGTTACCAATGTGCACGTCAGAGAGATAGCAAGTTGTGTTAATTTTAAGCAATCTTCGGTTTTGTTGCGGCACAGTACGAGTATTAGCCCCTGGGCAGTCTGACACATTCTTAGTTGAAGTATGGTAGATGATGGACGCATTCAGTAGTGCTGTGCTAACTTGTCATTGTGTCTGTTAGATGAAGAAAGGTTTACTGCAGCCAACAAGCGCAATGAATATGATTTAGCTATTGGAAAGGGAAGACAATATAGAGCTTGGACAATGTTATTTTTTTGAAAGGAAGAAGTTTGAGGTAAGACCGCAGCACTGCGCAGCTCATTTTTTAGAATGATTGTTGTCAGCTGGTTGACTTGCTCAGAACTGAGAGAAAGACCACTCCACTTCCCTGACTCATACATTAAGATACCGACTGATTAAGCTGTTTAATTTTTATAGAAATTCTCTGCGAACATTGCACCCTTTTCAAATCATGCTCAATTTGTTAAGCGTAATATTCTTCAGACCAATGTTAAGTGCTAAGATCAAGTTTGAACACAAACTTCATTCTAAAATCTTTCTCTTCGAATATCATTATATAGGAATACTCTCCCCATTCCACTATTTAAAGAAGGCTTATGATACGCATTACCACATTGCACAATGTAGTAAGCAACAATTTGAATATTTAGTGCAAATTTTGGTTAGGGCCAGATAACTGTTTTACTTCAGTTGTGCATTTAATATAAAGACCAGATGCATTGAAACTAGTTACAGTTTAGTTAAAATTAGGTTCTGTTTAGTCAAACGTTAGCATATGAGTTTAATCTGGATAATAGTTTTTGAGTAAGTAACTAGGGTAAAACGTAGCCTTTTTATAGAGTGGGAGGTAAAGTGGGGCTAAATTTCATACAGAAACAGATAGGGGGGGGGGGATTTTTTCCAATGTGTACGAACTCTAGGGATTGATCAATGAGAGGATACGGAACAAAAAAAGGACTAATGAACTTATGTCCGGAAATGCATGGTTTCCATGCTAGAGACTATTCAATCGTATTTTGTTACAGAGACTGCAGCCACAGTCACAGTAGGCATGTTTTTCTCCTAGAGGTTGGTACGGTTGGTACTGTTCTGCATACGTCATGCCCTAGCGCACTCTCCCGCCAAAGTAATTGACAATGTTGTGTCCGTTTCACTTCTATTGTTGACTCACCATGTAGTGGATGTGATACAGCGTTGTACACAATGGTTCCGTGCTCGAATCGAGATCTTGCCGACATGGTGTTTGCTCACGGAAAGACAAACGGCAACGTGCGGTGGGCAGCAAGGTTGTATCGGGAGATCTACCTCCGCCGACAGCAACCACAGCATTTATTGTTTGCAATAGCGTTTCGCCTTTTATCTGAGATAGGGTCGTTCCAGGAAGCAGGGATCATGAAGAAAGTAACCGAAACGTTCGGACACCAGACTACGAGGAGAATATAATTAATACTGTGCAAGGTGACCACCCTGTCAGTAGCAGGCAGTTGGCCCGTCAATACAGGGTACACCAGATGACCGTGTGGAACATTCTCCATGACATTTGTTACTACCCTTATCACTTACAGCGTGGGCAGGGCTTACTAGCGACAGACTTTCGACATCGGGGGCAGTTTTATCACTGGTTTCTTCACCAGGCAACCATGATTCTGGGATTTGTGTTATCCATCCTATTCACAGACGAACCCACCTTTAAGTGGAGTGCTATCTTCAGCTTTCATAACAGTTATCTGTGGGATAGTACGCAGAATCTCCATGGTATGGTGACAGCGAATCATCGGCAACAATGCAACTAGAATGTGTGGTCCGGGATAATTGGCGACCGTATTTTGGGACCAGTCTTTCTTCCACGTCACCTAATAGGCCGGAGCTATCCTTCGTTTCTTGCTGGTGACTATGCCCCTAACAGGCCGGAACCATCGGCGTTTCTTGCGGGTGACTATGCCTCCCCTGCTGGAAGACGTGCCATTGATGATTCGAAGGGTTATGTGGCTGCTACATGACGGTGTTCCAGCCCACTTCGACGTTAACGTTCGGTTGCATCTCAACCGTGTCCTCCCTGATCGATGGATCGATGGATCGGACGAGGTGTCCATTTGCACGTTCACCGGATCTGAACCTATGCGATTTGTGGGGCCGTCTCAAAAGAATCGTACATGCAGGGGCCATTTCAGATGTGCAGACACTGCAGTAGCGTATTCATGCTGCTTTTACACTTCTCGAATGCATCCTGGCCGATGTGAAAGTGTGAGACAGAACAGGCTACGGCGAGTACACGCATTCGATGAGCCACGTGCAAATTATTTTCAACACACACTGTGAGTGTGGTTGCATGGTACAGCGCGTATTACACCGCAGTCTTTGTAACAATGTATGACTAAATAAATGGTCTCTAGCATGGAAGCCACATATTTCCGTACATGAGTTCATCGGACCTGTTTTGTTCCGTATCCTCTCATCGATCAATCCCTAGAGTTCGTACACGGTGGAAAAAATCACTCTATACAGTGAGGAGGTTACAAAGCGACACAATGTTGACTCGGGCGTGCAGTATCGTACAGCCGCGTAGTTCCTTAAGTTAGGAAATATTTCCACTTATATCCACACAACTGTCATCAATATGCCATATCGGGCATCATATAGTCACAATGAAGACAGTTAGTATAAGGTATCCCTCCAGGGTTTGGTGTTACTTCTATACACTTGTCTTTGTAAGCCAATGATGGATTTATCAGTTTTGCTCCATTACGAATACCAAGAATTTGCTAATGACCTCCAGTAGATGTACGTGCGAAACCAATAAACCTGACGACAGCTATCCAGAATTTCACTACTGACCTGCGTGCAATTAAGCGGTACTGGTTGGTCATTTTAGTCTCCTTAGCCCGAAATATCGGGAATTCCTACCATCATTAACCGTAAATCGGACAAATATCAACTTCTCTCCTCAGATAAAAGTCTAGGAGTAGAACATGTCGATTAGACAAAAGGCATCAGCATGTCTCTGTGCCGTACAAAAATATAAAAACCACTTCCCTCTTGACCTGTGAAACAAACTTTTGCAAACACTTTTACTTCAAATTATTAATTACAGCAATGTTTTCCTGCAAGGGCGTTAGGAAAGCTCATGGCGCCTGCAACTGCCTGTGGACGACTTTGTTCGATATAGCAGTGACTTTCCACTCTTTGATCATATTTTACCATCACATGTACAGCTATCTGTCTGCGTGCAGACAAGCGCAGAGATTCCTCTAGCCTGTCTTCTCTACTGTCTTATCAACGTATGTCATTTCTGGAAACCCAGAATCTACTATGTAGGAATCAACGTGGATTCCGGAAACAGCGATCGTGTGAGTCCCAACTCGCTTTATTTGTTCATGAGACCCAGAAAATATTAGATACAGGCTCCCATGTAGATGCTATTTTTCTTGACTTCCGGAAGGCGTTCGATACAGTCCCGCACTGTCGCCTGATAGATATCGAAATAGACGACAGAGGGATAGAGAAACAATTAAAATCGCTCAAAAGAGGAAAGGCCTCTGGACCTGATGTGGATACCAGTTCAATTTTACACAGAGTACGCGAAGGAACTTGCCCCCCTTCTTGCAGCGGTGTACCGTAGGTCTCTAGAAGAGCGTAGCGTTCCAAAGGATTGGAAAAGGGCACAGGTCATCCCCGTTTTCAAGAAGGGACGTCGAACAGATGTGCAGAACTATAGACCTATATCTCTAACGTCGAGCAGTTGCAGAATTTTGGAACACGTATTGTGTTCGAGTATAGTGACTTTTCTGGAGACTAGAAATCTACTCTGTAGGAATCAGCATGGGTTTCGAAAAAGACGGTCATGTGAAACCCAGCTCGCGCTATTCGTCCACGAGACTCAGAGGGCCATAGACACGGGTTCACAGGTAGATGCCGTGTTTCCTGACTTCCGCAAGGCGTTCGATACAGTTCCCCACAGTCGTTTAATGAACAAAGTAAGAGCATATGGACTATCAGACCAATTGTGTGATTGGATTGAGGAGTTCCTAGATAACAGGACGCAGCATGTTATTCTCAATGGAGAGAAGTCTTCCGAAGTAAGAGTGATTTCAGGTGTGCCGCAGGGCAGTGTCATAGGACCGTTGCTATTCACAATATACATAAATGACCTGGTGGATGACATCGGAAGTTCACTGAGGCTTTTTGCAGATGATGCTGTGGTGTACCGAGAGGTTGTAACAATGGAAAATTGTACTGAAATGCAGGAGGATCTGCAGCGAATTGACGCATGGTGCAGGGAATGGCAATTGAATCTCAATGTAGACAAGTATAATGTGCTGCGAATATACAGAAAGATAGATCCTTTATCATTTAGCTACAAAATAGCAGGTCAGAAACTGGAAGCAGTTAATACCATAAATTATCTGGGAGTACGCATTAGGAGTGATTTAAAATGGAATGATCATATAATGTTGATCGTCGGTAAAGCAGATGCCAGACTGAGATTCATTGGAAGAATTCTAAGGAAATGCAATCCGAAAACAAAGGAAGTAGGTTACAGTACGCTTGTTCGCCCACTGCTTGAATACTGCTCAGCAGTGTGGGATCCGTACCAGATAGGGTTGATAGAAGAGATAGAGAAGATCCAACGGAGAGCAGCGCGCTTCGTTACAGGATCATTTAGTAATCGCGAAAGCGTTACGGAGATGATAGATAAACTCCAGTGGAAGACTCTGCAGGAGAGACGCTCAGTAGCTCGGTACGGGCTTTTATTGAAGTTTCGAGAACATACCTTCACAGAAGAGTCAAGCAGTATATTGCTCCCTCCTACGTATATCTCGCGAAGAGACCATGAGGTTAAAATCAGAGAGATTAGAGCCCACACGGAGGCATACCGACAATCCTTCTTTCCACGAACAATACGAGACTGGAATAGAAGGGAGAACCGATAGAGGTACTGAAGGTACCCTCCGCCACACACTGTCAGATGGCTTGCGGAGTATGGATGTAGATGTAGATAAGCAAAGTAAGAGCCTGCGGAATATCAGACCAGCTGTGTGGCTGGATTGAAGAGTTTTTAGCAAACAGAACACAGCATGTTGTTCTCAATGGAGAGACGCCTCCAGACGTTAGAGTGACCTCTGGCGTGCCACAGGGGAGTGTTATGGGACCATTGCTTTTCACAATATATATAAATGACCTATTAGATAGTGTCAGAAGTTCCATGCGGCTTTTCGCGGAGGCTGCTGAAGTATACAGAGAAGTTGCAGCATTAGAAAATTGCAGCGAAATGCAGGAAAATCTGCAGCAGATAGGCACTTGCTGCAGGGAGTGTCAACTGACCCTTAACATAGACAAATGTAATGTATTGCGAATACATAGAAAGAAGGATCCTTTATTGTATGATTATATGACAGCGGAAAAAACACTGGTAGCAGTTACTTCTGTAAAATATCTGGGAGTATGCGTACGGAACGATTTGAAATGGAATAATCATATAAAATTAATTATTGGTAAGGCGGGTGCCAGGTTGAGATCCATTGGGAGAGTTCTTAGAAGATGTAGTCCATTAACAAAGGAGGTGGCTTACAAAACACTCGTTCGACCTATACTTGAGTATTGCTCATCAGTGTGGGATCCGTACTAGGTCGGGTTGACAGAGGAGATAGAGAAGATCCAAAGAAGAGCGGCGCGTTTCGTCACAGGGTATAAGTAAGCGTGATAGCAAACTCAAGTGGCAAAAGAGGCGCTCTGCATCGCAGTGTAGCTTGCTGTCCAGGTTTCGAGAGGGTGCGTTTCTGGATGAGGTATCGAATATACTACTTCCCCCTACTTATACCTCCAGAGGAGATCACGAATATAAAATTAGAGGGATTCGAGCGCGCACGGAGGCTTTCTGGCAGTCGTTCTTCCCGCGAACCATACGCGACTGGAACAGGAAAGGGCTGTAATGACAGTGGCACGTTAAGTGCCCTCCGCCACACACCGTTGGGTGGCTTGCGGAGTATAAGTGTAGATGTTGATGTATACTGTCTGTCATGTGTCTCCTCGACGTTAACGGTCTTGTCTGAACAGGAGCAAAACCCATTCCGTGCCATTCTATCGTTCAGCCACTTTCTCGAAGTGCTTTTTAGTGGCAGGGACCTCCCTTACTGTATTAGAAATCTGAATAACATATTCCGTTTCAGAAGGCAGTCGGTGATGCATCTACTGAAGCAACAGTAATGTCTACCATTGTCCCTGCACGCACTCGTTATCCCTTTACATCCTTCTTTACAACCAGATCTTTATCATTTCCCAGTGTTCTTAGCACTTTCAGTCTCCTTAAATTGCTCTTCCGCAAAACTTGGTGCATCAGAAAATATATATTTTGTATAGCTAAAAATTCTGCTATTATAATTATTATTACTGTCATTACTCTTACGATTGTTGTTGCTGGGAACAGCAGCAGTAGAAGTACTGCCGCCATTAACATCATTAGCTTTTAGTTTTAGTTGTCTATAAAATCACGCAAATCATTTTATCGTTGTTTTCCATATTAAAAATATTATTTCTTAGGTAACTAAGACGTAAAAATGGTACTGTATACGTGAAACCCTGGCCCGATGTAAGAGAGTACCTGAAGCCCAAATCTAATCAGGTTTAATAAATAAATAAACAGATACAAATTAAGAAACAAAACACTCTAATTTCTTTCTCCTGTTGTGATGCAAGTCGAAATCTAGCGTTTTCGTTGAAAATCCTGTAACATTTCGTGGATTGCCATAGGTGAACAGAATAACCTAGAGGAAGCGTTGGGAAACAACGTAACCGCAGGCACAGAGATTACTGTTGTGATTCAGTCATCATCAAAGTCGCTGCGTATGCTCAAAATACAGCGAGAAATTTTTCCTTAGCGATAACGCTGGTTATTAGTGGGGGCACAAAAGAATTTCCATTTGGTTTGCATCTATTGTCCACCTCCATTTTCATTCCGTATAAAGAGTGACAATGAAATAATAAATGAAATGTGGCACTGTCGTTAATGTAACGGAGAGGAACAAAAGCAAAGCGGAATCCTTGACGAAGTTTTAATGAATATATTTCAAAACCTAGGGGACGGAACTGCATGGCCCTGGCGAATTTTAAGGATCGATAGGGCAGGTCTCTTTCAGACAAATGGCAGCAACTGGAGACAAAGAAGAGAATGATAATCTGGAATGCAGTACGAGAGAAAATATATGTTTCGATTTTTCATGAAACGTGGCTTTTCGCTGAATTTCTAAATTCTTTATTGATCAGAATATGGTAAATAGCCAGTTAGTGAGCAGGATAGGTGAATAAAAATTTATTCATATTCTCATATGACGCTGTGTGGTTACTCAGTACAGTGCTATTAAATTTTAGAAAATCTTATCACACATATTTAGACTTACGTGTAACTGCTTAAGTAATGAGATAATTTAGGCAAATAAATTTTAAGAAAAAATAAGCTTTTGGATAACATTCATGTCACTTTATATTCATTGTAGATGAATCCCACTGTGCGAAAATTAGATTTTGAATTTGCCATGTCGAAATGGAGTCCAACCCTAATCCCATACATCCGTATCCCTATAAAGAAATTATGCAATCCATGCCACATGCTAGTTCTTTAATCTGAACTTAGTTTCCGAAACAAAATATCATGTATATACACTCTCCTATCCTGAGTGAAAGTGAAGAAGAATTATATGATTTTTGCTGAATGGAATGAAAAGTCTAATAAATGCAGAACATGGATTGAGAGTAAGTCTAAGAAAGACGAAAGTACTGAGAAGTAGTAGAAATGAGAACAGCGAGAAACTTAACATCAGGATTGCTGATCACGAAGTAGATGAAGTTTTTGTACTTCCTTCTTTCTTCGGTTGACTGAAGTGTTTCTTCTGTTACCCGTGATTTCTTCGCAGTTATCTCCTTTGTACCTATGTTTTACTTTCCAAATTCTGTGATTGCCCTTTTTAGAGATGTCCATTCCTGAGTACTGAGCTTTTCCTTATTGCTGTATCTAGAGCCTTAGAAAACTGCAATCGTATCTAGTCGTTCCTTATTTCTTCCTTATCCCACTACTTTGCGTACTAATACTTCCTAATGGGTCTGTTTAATCTACTGGGGCACATTTGTATGTGGCACACAAATACGATTTTATAAACGATGTATGTCTTTGATAGGCTTTATATCGCTGACTGTGTAAGACCGCAGACCCCGAGATACTGCTTGTGGTCTGAGATTATTATAGTGTTGGAGTGAGAAAGCGCTTGGCGCTCAGTTGTATGTAGCTGTCTAAGAGGGAAAGACGATGGAGTAGGCAGTTTTTGTGGTGTACTGTGTGAAGTCACCAAGTGTTAGGTTAATGTACGTGTGTCAATATTGTTCAACTTTGAAGCAGATGTCTTCTTGCAAGCAAGGTAAAGATGTTAAATAAATGTGATTTTTGTTTTGCCAGCGCGTTAGTATAGATGAGTTGTCTGATAATTTGTAATTGATGAATAACCCCAACATGTACGTAAACAGTTTTGATAAGAAGGGTACTTAGATATCTCATTTTTGTAATGCTTCTGAGAGCTATATGTAATTTGATGATTTGCATTTATACTGGTTTAATGAGGTTACAGAATACTTATTGTTTAAATCATTGATTGTGGATCAGTTGGTAATTATGATGTATATTTCGTTCCAACTTCACTTGTCACACGTTTTCGAAAAGCGAAACTTAACATGCTATAGGCTATAATTTTGCTAAAAAAACTCAGTGTTAGTAATTCACCAGAATCAATACCGTTACAAAGTAAGCCAATTTACTTCGCCAACAACACAGGAGATCGCACCACAACTTCAAAACTGTAAGATACACACAATAAACGTGATACAGACTCATTTCCGTTCGTAAATGCATAACAAACAGAAAAATAAATTACGTTTTGCTGTTTGCAGATGACAAGTTGTATATTGTGTAGCAGAATAGCTACCAAAATAACTGGACAATAACATCATGTAAGTTGTGTTAACTAATGCATACATCCACTTTTCACCAATTAAGCTATAAATGGAACTTTGACATAACGTTATAAACCACACAAATGTTAATAAGTAACAACAATTTTACAGTTAAAAATAAAAATTAAACCCACTGATGATAGCAGTAAAGTGCTGAAACAGGTATGGATGAAAAAAGACAGAAAAAAGGTGTCTTGCATAAGGCGGAACTTCTCATCCCATATTCGTAGCAAGCACGGACACAAGAAGAACTGCACCACAAGATGTTTACTGATTACATAATTTATCAATAATTACTTTTTCAATTAGTACCATTAATGCGGTGGAGGTTGCAGGTTCCTCACATAGTCTACCCACTACCACTACACACGTGTGTTGTGCTTTGACGTATGCATCGCTGATGATAAAATTGAGACATATAGGAAACAAATGCTGAATATCTCAAGAAAATGTCTTCTCCAAGTTGTAGATAGTAGCTGCAGTAGTCCAGAAGTTGCTTCATTACTCGCTTCGGAACAGACAAATACATTAATTGACAGCATGACACAGCAGTAAATACAAAAGGCTATTACACAGTTTTATTATTATTATTATCATGATCATCATCATTGTTAGAGTGGTTAGATACAAAGCATTAACAGCCTGAAGTCGTTCAGTTTCTTCCAGACCAGAAGTATGGACAGCAGCAATGAAGTGTTTTACAGACAATAACTGAAGTACACACATCTGAAGTTGTTTGACTTTAAATGGGGTCGCAATGTGCACGTCAACCAAGTGCAATACAGAGGAGTAATGCAGGGGAAGCATGTTTTTAAGAAGTGTGTCAACCCTCCCTGTGGATAGTTAGCTATCTTTTCTCAGAAGGATGCACCACGAATTCCTTCGTCATTCATTGTAACACTCGCACGCACACACAAACTAAATATCATTCACGTTTCACCATTTAAAAAATAAAACTGTTCCCAGTTTAGTTAGGTGCTTAAGTTGGTGGTAATTCGGGGGAAGGGGCGACAAATGGCAGAAGGGGGGGGGGAGATCGGAGGCGGGAGTACTAGGTAATATCTGATTGCACTCAGGGGTAATTGTCTAAGTAAGGCAGGGAACGTCTGTCTTCCACTGTGTACCCTACAGCACGTTTCGAACGATAGCATGTTGGACGTGGGTGAAAATATGCTGGTTGACCCTCTTCTTCGTGCTCAGCGTTTGGCATCTTAGATGAAACGTGTTTTACGCGGTTACACTGTTCGATGTGTCACCCAGCTGTGTTAATCGTTCACGCGTGGAAATATTGTCAGACGTTAAAATATCACATGACACTGCCGTGTGTAGGTAGACGGTAGCTGTAAAGCTTTTGTTGAAATTGTCCGAACCAATTACGTTTTGGCTTTTAAGGGAAATTGAGCAATGGACAGCCCACTGTGGAATTCATTTCCACTTTAAAAATTTAGTTAACGTTGTGAACGGTAATCTCTCAGAGAGGACGGGAAGCGAAGATGAGTACGACGATGTGACGCGAATAATACGAGAAAAGATAACCTTATTCCTAACAGAAATTTTATATATTTTCTATAACTTTTCACAGAACTTGAACAGAAATCACCTGAATGTTAAATAATTCATTTCTCGATGAAAGCAGTTGCTGACATGTCATAAATGTTTGGCAGAGACCAAAATATTTAGGTTACGCTCACGGTAAAGTGAAAGGTATTATATATTCCCATGTACTTGCTTGATAACACGGCCTGATATCCTAATATGTTTTCCGGAAGTCCTGTGTGACAGTCATAATATTTGGATTAGCAGACAGTTGCCATTTGGAATGCTTTTGTTTTACAGCTATTCCAGTCTTGCAGGCAGTCGGTTTTTAAATAACACAAACACAACGGTTCCACGTTCATATTTTGTTTTGCAAACATGTTTCTCAAGTCAGCTTACGTCCAGTGTAAGTAGTGTTGACAAGAGTAGAACTTTCATGAGGAGTCAGAGACCACAATTGGCCCATAAAAACAGGCTAGATGAATTGCCTTTCAGATAACATATGTAAAGTAATTACTAAAATTTAGAAAGAAGTGATAATGTCTTCTCTGTAATGGATTTTAATAGACTTTCGATTAGACTGACGTGATAAACATGTTTTGGAATCATAATGTGAACACAGATGTCCCATTTTGATGTTACTGTATCTGAAGATAAAAAATCTGGATGCATAAAAAAGCATTTTCTCCATAATCGACATCCGTAATTCACAGCATTTCTGATCCCTTCTTGGAGATTCTTGCTGTCCATTGTTGCCTTCATATGTGTCACCGATCTTCACGATTCCTTTTTCTGGTATCTACCTCTTTACCTTATTTTGCCATCTATTTACATTTAATCGTTATAAATGAACGTGCAGTAGTAACCTATTCTTTCCGATAGCTTCCGAAATTTCCTTGATTTACACATTTCTGATATCTAATCTTGAGACTGCAATACTTTCTCTCAACTAAACAATTTTTTGGATGTCAGTTATTCTAATCTTTTCCCTCGTTCTTATTTTCCAAACATCTGACCCATACGTACATGTGAATTCCAGTACTTTTATGTATAGAAACTTTTAGTTTTATTTGTCACTTTAGTACTCCAAGTGATTGAGTCTAACTGTCGAGTAACACGTTTCCCTTAGGCAATTTTATTTTTAGTATTACCACAATCTTTCCATTCGCAAATGCAGCTGCACTTAGATATATACAAAGTGACCATTCAATATTAAAATTCACAGTATCTATAAAACTGTGTTCGTCACTACTCACTATCATATACTCAGTATCGTTGCGTTTATTTTTAAAGCACATTTATCATATTTTTCAAAGAGATTCTTTAATATATAGTGAAAGTCGTCAGTATCTTTGTCAGTTAGCACCTGTTCAAAGGCAAATACATTTCCATGGGACTGTATTAAGGCCGCAAATGGTTGTTAAATAAAAACAGGGCACCTACCAGATGTCGGTGTATCTACTGATACAATACAGTAATAAATTAAGTTAGTTATGACCCAAAATAACACTGAGTACATGTTGTTTGCACACTGACATCCGATACACATCAATGAGCAACTCAATTACAGACACTTACATAAAAGTATGTAGCGCTCCTTCTTTCCTTGATGATAGCGGCATTGTGTCATTTCGAGAAATGCACAGAACACCAATTTAATTGTACAGAGATTGGACCCAGAAGCGCGTCTGCTCCTTGATGGTGTCTCAGGCATGCACAGTATCTACGGGGTCAAGCAGACCAGACTGAATATGAGCACCAACCACATAGCCCCTCACGTGTAACAGGAGTATTGCTCAACGCATCTGGAGGGATACGCTGCCACTGTTGCTGGTGTTATACGTCGCCGTTGGAGTCTCATTTCAACTCACAGAATCGCAGATTATGGGCAGCGGAGAATTCGCATAACTTCCACGAAACACCAGTGCATGGTCAAAAGTCTGAGGTTTGGTGTGCAGTGTTCTTATGCTCTTCTTTTATCAGACGTTGACTTCAGCGCGCCCAACATTTTGAAACAATTTGTGGTAGTATTAGCGGAGGAAGAAAAGACCTACAGTTGCCCCCAACAGGTTGGAGCAACCGCCCATACGTTGGAGCACATTTACACAGTCTTCACGGCTGACAGTTGTTAGTAGATGTCAGTTCTGATGGCGGCCCTGGCTGGTCATATGAATTGTCAGTGTGCGATTAAAGTATAAAGTATAAAATGTATCGCGGAAACCCTCATAGTCTTCAAGAATTGCAGCATAACATTTCGGATAACACTGCAGCAGTTCCAGTAGTCCAGCCTCGATCCGCCGTCAGTAACTTGCTGACCGGGCCCAAAGGTGCCAAGAGATCAATGGAACTCACATTCAACATCTGCTGTAGTCAGATAGTTCCTTATCTCTTCTGCGTTTCTTTGCACCCTATAACTCTGTTCTCCGGTCCACTTTTATTTGCCCCACCCTGTATAACATCCAAGAAATTTCGATTCCTAGAAATATTGCATTTGGGAAACATATAACCAAAATTGAGATGTGTGCGTCTCCTACAGTTAATCTGTGAGATATAATAGCTAAAAACTCTAACAATTATGGAAACTTCATGATTTGTAGAATACGAAATCGATGTGTACGCTAAACAGTCAGTATTCCACTGCACTACGATGCTATACGGTCGTGTAAATGAGGGGACCTGGGTTCGTACAGTTTCTTCTCGACTTTTAAGGAATTCAGTCCTTTTTTGTTTTATTATTTTATTTGTTTTTTGCGTTTTGGAGGCTATCTGTCTTCTCTTACTCAACATCTTGTGGTTTTCTGGATCTTCCTGTGAACTCACGAAACGCGTCGTGTTTGTTGTTGACAGCCTATGAATACTCTCCTTTTCCTCGCTGGAATACTTTCAGTCAAGCCCCGAACTGTCGGACACATCCACATGCATCCACAGAAGCAACTGAAAAATATTCCTGTATTAAACGTAGATTTGTGATTTCTAGAATTCCTTACCATTTTAGAGATCCTTAGTTTCCTTCCTACTTTTATCCCCGGAAGTTGGCTGTGAAATTTGGGAATTGGCGTACGTAAAAATATAGACTCCTCTACGGAGATATGTTTTGGGCAGGAACATGAAGTATTCTCCCAGCCTCACACATTGGATCTGTGTCTGCATTAGTGCACTTACTCCTTAAGTAACACCACATATTAAACTCACCGATTGCCTTTCTTGCCGGTTTTCACACACAGTCCACGATTGGATTCCGCCCAATGTTGTCCTCCAACGTACGTTATCCGAAGCCTGTAATGAATAAAAGTAGACTTCCAGAATGAGATTTTCACTCTGCAGCGGAGTGTGCGCTAATATGACACTTTCGGAGAGACAAACTGTGTACCGGAGCGAGACTCGAACTCGTGACCTATTGCCTTTTGCGGGCAAGTACTTGGGGTCTCGATCCGGCACACAGTTTTAATCTGCCAGGAAGTTCCATATCCTAGAACACTCAACTCCAGAGTGAAAATCTCACTCTGGAAACATCACTGAGGCTGTGTCTCCGCAATATACTTCATCCTAGGAATGCTAAGGCCTCAAGTACTTATGTGAATTTCGAAAGGTAGAAGACGAGGATTTGTCGGAAGTATAGCTGGGAGGACGGGAAGTGAGTCGTGCTTGAGTAGCTCAGTTTGTAGAGCACGTGCCCGCAAAAGGCAAAGATCCGGAGTTTGAGTCTCGGTCTGGCACAAAGTTGTAATCTGTCGGGAAATTTAAGTCTTCTTTTTAGCGTAGAATGTCTTCTTAGCTTGTGCTACTCTGCTTCTCATATTTCACTTGCAAAGTGGTTACAACAGTTTACACTGGATAAAGCGCTTGACGTTTGGCTCACATTTGTTTTGTAGATCGAGAGAGGTGCCAAAATGGTAAAACCTCAGACATTCACTCCGGAAAATGCCATTTCAAATCCGTGTCCATCCGACTAGATCTAGGTTTCCCGTGGTCTCCATAAATCGCTTAAGATGTATGCCCGAATTTTTCCTTTGAAAAGCAGACAGATAACTTCTTTCCGCGGCCTTCCTCAGTCTATGGTTGTACCCCGTCTCCAAGCAACTCGTTATGGAGAGTATGTTAAACCCTAAAGTTAGGGATTTACTTTTCGTGTTTGGAAAGCAAAACTTGTAATTACAATGATAATGTTAGCTTTGTTGGAGCTCTGGTTCGCGAATAAGACCTCCACATATGGCAGTGCTTGCACAGGGCCTGTTATATCAACAAATACTTGCTCATTGCCATGCAACAACTCACTGCGCTTTGCCACCGGCAAAACAAACCGTGTGCATCAACCTAGTGCCGGCGTGGTGGCATATTTGGCACTACATGCCTGTTTTTAAGGTGCCCTTCTGCCTTACAACCATCCCTTTGTGTAAATGATACCTAGGTTTCTTTAATCTGGACATCCACTGCATACTGTATTTTAAAAGTATATGGACAGAAGACTGTGGAGTGAGGAATCCTTTATGACAAAACGGCTCTTTTAACTATTCCATTTTCACCAAGCTCACAGGAAGGCAGGCTTGAAATATATTGGCCGATGCTAGGTATAAGAGTGATGCACAGAAGAGTACGTGGCATCCGTTACGTAATGGGGTCATGTAAGAGTCTTTTCAGTCTCTCACGCGTTTTAGATCGCAAAAAGAATTTTACGTAAATTTGGATCAAAATAAGCATTAATTACTGCTTCTCAACTTGAGTATAATTTGATACAAAATAGTGACAGACGCCAGCCAAACGGAGGAAAAATACGGTTGTTTACGGATGATGAAAATGCTACGCAGTCGCAGCAATAGGCCATCTCTCCATCACAGAACAATATTCGCAGTACGCAAGTGGGCATGTCAGAAGTTGGACTTTGTCATTGAAATGTCGCCGCACAACCTACGCTTAAAAGATTTATTCTTTCTCGATTGGTCACAATTTCTTGCGTAGAAAAATAATAATTGGGGGTCATGGGACACATGTTTCACTATAGAATGACTTCTGCAGGACCCAAAGATGCAGAATTTAAACCATGCTTGGCAAAACAATTCTGGACAATCCTAGGTACGTTGCGCTGCAAAAATCAACAAACTTTCGAAAAATACTTGCTTGAAGTATAGCCACAACGTGAGTATCGCATGTTTCGGACCCTACCCCAAGGAAATATCTTTTCTTCCATTTTATGCGATGGGTTTAACGAGAGGCAAAATCATTTCTCTCCTTTTGCAGAATCATTTTAGTTTGTACGCCCTGTACCAGGCGCTTTCCGTCTAGACGTAATGTGCCTCTTCTTTTATTTGTAACTTCAGTACCTTACACAGTCGAAAAGTCTCTGTATATACAGCTATGTGACTATTGTCCAGTTCACATGGAACACTTAAATCTTTCCGTGCAATGCACCGATTTCTGTCAGTTTTCACGATTATAATTTCTCCCTATGTGTGCGAGCGTAAACAGTACAGTTTCGGAGAAATTTGCCGATAAAAATTTTGTAAAATCGTCTCGTCGGAACCAAAAATGCCTTTGCTTTAATGACTGCCACCCCACCTCGCGTATCATACCTATCAGTCTCCTCCCTATTTCGCGATAACACAAAACGAGCTTTCGTTCTTTTAACTTTTTCGATGTCCTCTGTTAGTCCTGTCTGGCAAGGACTACATAACGCTCAGCAGTACTCTAGTGGAGTATGGACAAGCGTAGTGCAGACGATCAAGAGCGGGTCTTTTGCATCTTCTAAGTGCTTTTCCAGTAAAACGCAGTCTTACGGTTGCCTTCTCCACAACATTACCAATGCGATCATTCCATTTTCAGTTGTTCGTAATTGACAGCCTATGTGATTTATCGTGTAACCGCAATTTAAAGTATTCCTTTTAGTACTAACGTGGATGATCTCTCACATTTCATTAGAATGAAATTTCCTGTCAGATTAAAACTGTGTGCCGGACCGAGACTCGAACTCGGGCCCTTTGCCTTTCGCGGGCAAGTGCTCTACAATCTGAGCTACTCAATAACGACTCACTTCCCGTCCTTCCAGCTACACTTCCGACAAATCCTCGTCTTCTACCTTCCAAAAATGTGTGGACGGGGCGTGAATCGTGCTTGGGTAGCTCCGAAGGTAGAGCACTTGCCCGCGGAAGGCAAAGGTCCCGAGTTCGAGTCTTCGTCCGGCACACTGTTTTAATCTGTCAGGAAGTTTCATATCAGCGCACACTCCACTGCAGAGTGAAAATCTCATTCTGATTTCATTACGCTATTTAGCGTCAATTAGCATTTTTCGCACGAGACAGATACCTTGTCTAAACTATTATGCAATCGGTTTTGATCTTCTGGTGACTTTACTAGGCGGTAAATGACAGCATCATCTGCAAACAATCTGTGAGGGCCTCTCGTACTGTCTCCTGAATCACTGAGATAGTTTAAGGATAACAGATGGCCTGCAACACTTCCTTGGGGAACGCAAACTACCACTTCTGTTTTACTCGATGACTTTCCGTCGTTTGCTACGAGCTGTGAACTTTCTCACAGACCATCACGAATCCTGTCGCACAACTGCGACTATACTCCGTAGGCACAAAATTTGATTAGTAGCCGCTATATATAGTAAGGAAATAATTTTCTCATTTCGGCAACAGTTCCTTTTCGATTTATTCGAAAGAGAAAGGCGTTTATAAAAAAAAATGGATGAGCAGTCAGCGAGTCCGATTTCTGTAAAGACCACCGGCGTCTCATCTCGGGAAATGTCAGAGTTATTCCCTTGTTGGATGCACTGGAAAGGGTTGCAATCAGCTCCTACAGGTCAACTAAACCGTTCTTTGAATGAAAGTTAGCGAAAACTGAGGCCGGAAAACTGAGAATGGTTGCGAGTGCGTGTGCTGACACGCCCCACGAAACCGTGTAGAAGGAAGTCGTTGTGGGAGGTTGCCACAGCAACCGGTCAACATCGTGTAAACCTCGGGACCTGAGCATCGAGATCGGAAACACACAAAGAAATAATAGGGCTTTGGGAAAACCAATTGTATAGAGATAAAAGGATTAGCTCAATGCTAGTTATGGAGAATACTATCAAACCAGAAGCCCATTGTACAGGATAGTCAAAATGAACTGCTCTAGAAAATATTTCACGCGCCACAAGGTAGGCAACCAATCTTACATCATCCACTCCTGGGGTAGATGATGTACTCTACATTTCCTATCTCAAGGAGCATGAAATGTTTTCTGATCCAGCTTCATTTTGCTCACCGTCTCCATGAAATTCCATGTCTAATACAATACTGATGTAGGCCTGAAACTATAAGATTCTTACAGAAATATTTCTTTGATGGTGCTATATATTACTGTGATAGAGAAACAGACAAAGTTTCAACACTCAGTTTGTATTAAATTGATGACTAGCAAATTACGTTAACCATTGTGATACAGAAACAGCCAAAATTACACTATTCACTTTTTATTTAGTTGATGACTGGTTTCGGGTTACCTGAACCCATTTTCAAATAATCTAGACACACAGAACAGTATTTTCTGAAATAGCATATAACCATGTCACGTTTATTCATATACGTAAAAAAGGTTAAGGTTTAAGCAGTAACAGTGACAGAACGAACATCTGTTTTTTTCCGTTACTGTTCATGGCTAAAACTTGAATTCATTAAACCTTTATGTCTAACAGTGATATGGTTACACGCCATTTCCGTCTGGATGATCTGAAATTGGGTTTAGGTAAGACGAATCCAGTTATCAATAACATAAAAAATGACGAGTTTAACTTTGTCTGTTTCTATATTACATTGGTTAACACAAGTTGCTCTCCTGCAGTTAATTCTGCATGTTGGAAATCCGTAAGTACTACATATATTTTTTTCCAAATAATGAACACAGAGTGGACGAGACCGATTTGTAGATGTGATCCCAGTAATAACATGTCAGTCGCATTCTGTTCGCTATCTGTCAATGATTACATGCCATGTTCTTGAATGAGGGAAATGAAACATCTATTGTACTTGACCGTGTGTTTCTTGTCCACATGACAATACTAATTAGAAATGAATGCAGCTCATTAACTGGAGAAACAGAATGTCTCAGCGTTTGAGGCTACTCATTTTGAATAACATAGGTGTGAGATTTTAGGGAACATTATTGTAGCAGCAATAAATTCTGTACTATGAAGCTGTGCGTTTTGCTCTATATAGATTATACCGTACGTACACAACTGTTCGGAGTGTAGGACTCCGAAATGCACTGCCCAACTTTCTGAGTATGTAGCGTTGCTGTTTTGGAAGCTGCTACTATCTTGTAGATATTTCCTTTCAATACATAAACTAGTTTTTGGTATCAGTATAATTCATTTTTAAAGCAAGCTTTCCCGATTCATCCGTTAAGTTTCGGCACCGCTGCGGCATGATATTTGTTTCTTCCTTTTCCGAACGTTTTGACAGTATATCCTCCTTCCATCTTCAGAATGATGTGACTGAAATTGTCGTACACTATGGTACATGTTCCGTTGCTTTAAACCACGGAAAAAACAAGGACCAGGGACGATTATCGGCCGTAAAGAGTATGCACAAATTGAGTCAATGGCTATCGAAAAAGTACTATAGCATACTGCAGTTTCAGTCGGCTCTCTCTGAAGATAGCCGGCCGAAATGTTGGAAGAAGAAGAAATAATGTCCATGTGGCTTACCTCCTGAAATTTAATCGAGGAATTACTACGCGGATAAAGTGTCAAGACGCGCGTCAAACTTCCTTCGGCTTCAGCAACCAAGTTTTAATGTCGTGTCCGTGATGTCTCTATCTCTCTCACAACTAGTGTAATCTGCACTCTAGACCATGGAACCGTAAGTGTATTTGGCAGCATTTACATATGTTCAACAAGCCACTACCGCACTTTTCCATCTCATCAGATCAGTCGATTAGGAATTTTATTTTACGGAGTAAGTCCATATCTTTTCAGCACTCTGTACTTCTAAATTTCAGCCAGAAATGCTACTATGTTAGCGTTTTTATCATTCCACACATTGTTATGGTCCCTCCGCTGTTTCTTATAGTTGCAGGTATACAAGTAGTAGCCAAACTATGTCCCAGTGCACTGTACTACATATTCTTCTCAGATTTTGTGATACGAATAGTGCATGTGGTTGTATGTTTCAAAAAATCTTACTCCACTGTTCGTTAATGACTCGTATCAGCTTACTATAACAAATCTCAAAGAACATATGATCTTCCGTATTATGTTAATTACTAATTATCCCTTCTCAGGCTCTTTCGCTTTTGGGAGAGCTGAAGTGGAGGGATGTTGGTCTCTATCTTCCTTTAAGTATTACTGATGTTCGAAACCTACAAGATGATGCTACAACTGAAAAATCCATGACTGAAAAAGTTATGGCTCACCGTCGAAAATACCGAGTTATTATGTGGTCTTTCGGAAAGTAACGCATAGACAGATATCTTCATAAGAACCCCATCATCCAAACAAAAGAGTGATATCATTAAAAGTCTTTTTGAAGGAGCCAAAAGAATGTGCATACCGGTGTACGTGGACGCCAATTTAAGACATCTGAAGCAGGTTTTCGAGAAAATAATGACTTTAGGCAAAGTAGTGGTCTGCGAGAAAATAACAATAGGCCAGCGGACATCGATTAATCACAGTGATGGAAGAACGCAGCTTCTCTCCCCTTTATGAAAAAAGTAAGTGATTAGATCGGGAAGATTTTACAGAAGCATGGCATCAGTCCTTTGCTTTGACCAACTAAGAAAATTTGACGAGCATCCCGATCTGTAAAGGATAACCGTCCTCCTTTGTTGGCCTGTTTCGTGTGAAAGATTCCGTGTACTTGTGGAAAGGTTTGCTGTGGATTTACTGAGGGTAGCGTGAATACAAGACTGATAGAATGTAAATGTCTTAGCCGACTAGAAAAAACAGAATTCATCTATAGCAGAGCATGCCCTTCAACCAGGAAATTACGAGTATGTAGGTTTCTGGAACCGAAATTTTGTTTACAATGACAGAGTGTTAGTCACGGATATACAAGGAAGTCATAGAAGTATATAAACACGGAGATTATTTTCATAGAAAAGAAGACGCCATAAAACTTTGTGTTATATGAACTACGGCCCTGGAGAATCGATAGACAGTTATTATCCTTGACAGGTGACAATCGATTGTTACGTTTTGTCTCTGGCAAAGATTATCTCTGCTAATCACGTGTGAAATATACTACGCCCATTTTACACAGTATATATGTCGCTTTCCGACTTCCGTCTCGTCAGTCGACGGGGCTCAACATCGCCAGGGGGCACCTCCGAAGATGTCCAGCGGAGCCGGCCAGTGTGACCGTGCGGTTCTAGGCGCTTCAGTTTGGAACCGCGTGACCGCTACGGTCGCAGGTTCGAATCCTGCCTCGGGCATGGATGTGTGTGATGTCCTTAGGTTAGTTAGGTTTAATTAGTTCTAAGTTCTAGGGGACTGAGGACCTCAGATGTTGAGTCCCATAGTGCTCAGAGCCATTTGAAGCATTTTTTTGTCCATAGGAGGTCCGGGCGAAACGTCAGGACCCGGAAAGTTTTTTGGTCCACGGTCATACAATCCGGTAAACTCACCACCAACTAAAACATCCGTTCGCGAAAGCATACATGGTTTGGCTGGAGCAAGTGTCCAGTTTTAGATACATTGTGTGTGATATCAACTTAAATAACGATAATGACATTCAGAATAAAATCGATAAATTAAAGCCTATATGTCTAAATATAGGTCTGAATAAAATTTTAATGATTAAGACGAGGAAACACAACATTTAAGTTTTACAAAACTACAGAGGAGTGTTTCATGCTCTACTTCAATGAATCTTGGATTTAAAATAAGAAAGATAAAAGCAGCATACAAACGGCGGGAATCAGACCGTTAAGGTCTATCAAAGGTTGTTGACGGAGGGATCTTGTAAGAAATGACAATAGAGGAGAAGCAAAAGCAATACTTAACTTTGACGATAAACTGGAGGATTATGAGGATAAATGAAGGCAACATCTTGAACGTATGGAAGAATACAGAATTCCAGTCACTGGAAATATGTACAAGCCATCAGGAGAAAAAAAAATTAAAAAAACATGGGAAGATAGGGAAGAAGAGTCTCTCAAAATGTGAAGTAGCATATTACCTAAACCCTGAAGTGCAGAAGAGAAAGAAGACACATACACTCCTGGAAATGGAAAAAAGAACACATTGACACCGGTGTGTCAGACCCACCATACTTGCTCCGGACACTGCGAGAGGGCTGTACAAGCAATGATCACACGCACGGCACAACGGACACACCAGGAACCGCGGTGTTGGCCGTCGAATGGCGCTAGCTGCGCAGCATTTGTGCACCGCCGCCGTCAGTGTCAGCCAGTTTGCCGTGGCATACGGAGCTCCATCGCAGTCTTTAACACTGGTAGCATGCCGCGACAGCGTGGACGTGAACCGTATGTGCAGTTGACGGACTTTCAGCGAGGGCGTATAGTGGGCATGCGGGAGGCCGGGTGGACGTACCGCCGAATTGCTCAACAAGTGGGGCGTGAGATCTCCACAGTACATCGATGTTGTCGCCAGTGGTCGGCGGAAGGTGCACGTGCCCGTCGACCTGGGACCGGACCGCAGCGACGCACGGATGCACGCCAAGACCGTAGGATCCTACGCAGTGCCGTAGGGGACCGCACCGCCACTTCCCAGCAAATTAGGGACACTGTTGCTCCTGGGGTATCGGCGAGGACCATTCGCAACCGTCTCCATGAAGCTGGGCTACGGTCCCGCACACCGTTAGGCCGTCTTCCGCTCACGCCCCAACATCGTGCAGCCCGCCTCCAGTGGTGTCGCGACAGGCGTGAATGGAGGGACGAATGGAGACGTGTCGTCTTCAGCGATGAGAGTCGCTTCTGCCTTGGTGCCAATGATGGTCGTATGCGTGTTTGGCGCCGTGCAGGTGAGCGCCACAATCAGGACTGCATACGACCGAGGCACACAGGGCCAACACCCGGCATCATGGTGTGGGGAGCGATCTCCTACACTGGCCGTACACCACTGGTGATCGTCGAGGGGACACTGAATAGTGCACGGTACATCCAAACCGTCATCGAACCCATCGTTCTACCATTCCTAGACCGGCAAGGGAACTTGCTGTTCCAACAGGACAATGCACGTCCGCATGTATCCCGTGCCACCCAACGTGCTCTAGAAGGTGTAAGTCAACTACCCTGGCCAGCAAGATCTCCGGATCTGTCCCCCATTGAGCATGTTTGGGACTGGATGAAGCGTCGTCTCACGCGGTCTGCACGTCCAGCACGAACGCTGGTCCAACTGAGGCGCCAGGTGGAAATGGCATGGCAAGCCGTTCCACAGGACTACATCCAGCATCTCTACGATCGTCTCCATGGGAGAATAGCAGCCTGCATTGCTGCGAAAGGTGGATATACACTGTACTAGTGCCGACATTGTGCATGCTCTGTTGCCTGTGTCTATGTGCCTGTGGTTCTGTCAGTGTGATCATGTGATGTATCTGACCCCAGGAATGTGTCAATAAAGTTTCCCCTTCCTGGGACAATGAATTCACGGTGTTCTTATACCAATTTCCAGGAGTGTATATTTTCATATAGGTGTTGACCTCGCTTACCCTAGGTTTGAGCAGATACATGTGCTGCCAGTCTTAATTTTCGTGTACGTAGTTTTCACAGTGATGTTAGAATTATGAATGTGTACCACAGATTTGCATGATATACCGCAGAAATGGTCGTTACTGACAAGGTTATAATACGGTCATTATTTCCATTTTTGGCTCGGAAGCAAATCAATTTTGTGAAAATCAAGATTGACGACATACCTGATGGCTATAACCAGTTGGTGAGCCGGTGCAGTTAACCAGCGGTAAAGATGTCGCAGGATTTGGGAACTCAGCTTCAAGGCCGTCTAATGCTTCTTTTGAAAAACACTTTTTCACGAAATAATTAAATTTCAATCGAATCAGTTTTATTTGCTTCATGTGATAGGACACTCATTGCAGTTTCTATGATCTCCTTGTTATTGCACGTGGCACAGTAGAACCTTAGGTTTAGCAGCTTATGCGATTTGTTGTGAGATACAGTCATATCTAACACCATCGCCACTCTTGCATTTAAAGTAATGTCAGGTTACATTAAGAACAGAATTTAGAATGCGATGAGGTAACGCATGCACTAATCCAACCATCAGTGTAAAAACCACGCCTACGACTAGTGCAGCCACAGTTATCGTGCGTAAAGGGTCTCCCTGTTTCCCCTCTCTCGAGTGGACGTATTTGCCAGCGACGTAACATTTTGAACAGATATTGTAAAACTTTTCGCTATTAGAGTTAGACTGTCAGTGCTAAGTGAGGTACATGTGGCGATATCTATCGTGATTTGTGGTTTAATTCATTCCTGTGTGGAATAAACATAAATCTGTGGCAATCAGTGTGGCTCTTTCATCAGTTACGCAAAATTACCCACATCAAAGCACGCCAACTTCCCTGTGGCGTGCCACATTTCAAACTGAACGCTTGCGAAACACAGACCCTAAAAGCGAAAATTAGGTTAATACTATAGAAAGACACATTGTGCATTTACCACACGCACAGACCACAGAATAGGGACTGAGAGTACTACAAATGAGGCCAGAGATAAACACGACAGCTGGAGGGAAAACACTGTACACGAAGTGAAAGAATTTTGCTGTCTTATAAGCAAAGTAAAACATGACCAATTTCGCTAGCAGCACGTAAGAAACAGATTAGCACAGGCAAAATACAGGATCCCTCGCCCAAAGAAATCTCGTAACCTCAAGCATAGGCCTTGATTTGACAAGAAATTTCTGAGAAGCTACCTTCGAAACTGAGTATTGTTTGCAAGTAAATCTTGGGCGGTGCAAAAACCGTGTGGTTTTACAGAGGTATGATGAAGATTAAGTCGACGCATACGGTAATAGTTATGCTGTGGAAGCGCTGTAACAAATTAGTTTGAGAAGGCCGCGCACGGAATTGTGTTTTGGGACTGGGGAACGGGGAATGGAGTCTTGATGCTCGATTGATATTCGTACTAAGAGCCTGAGGTAAAAACTTTTGGGTTTAGCCCGAACCAGCGCTCATTTGTATGGACGTTCGAACGCCTGTCTTACTGTAGCTACGTTATACAGTACATTAAGAAGGGTTTAAATGACGAACTCGAGCTGGCAAACAGGAAATTTATGCGAATCCATTAATTATTTTGGAAAAAGATTGTAACTGAGCTAAAATAAATGGTCAGTTAATGGCAACATTTGTATGTGCACCGTTCGAATTTTACGTGCAAATACGTGGAAAAAACATGTTTTGTGTTTTTGTTTTAGGGCGCGTCGTATATGTTTCAGACTTATGCGAATCGGTTCACATCTTGTAAGAAGGCAAAGTGGTACATGTAATTCAAGGTCGCCTTGTTGTTTTGTGAAAGCTCTACCCGTGGCCACGATATGAGCAACATGGTCCTATAGACAATAAAAAAACCTATACCAGATCAGTCGACGCCCAATTCGATGGACAAGCTACTGCGGTCTAATGTTAAAATTAGGTACAACTTTGAACATGGCTCACGTTTGCAGCAACCGTATCTTTGGCGTTCTTCCAAACTGACCCTAATTTTAACTTTTTTGAAAAATATGTAAAAATCAGCCAACCGGTTGCATAGGTTTTCTATACACCTGGACCAGGTTTCGTCACCTCTTCTGATGAAGTCACCCTTAGGGTTGACGAAACCTGGTCAAGATATATAGAAAACCTATGCAACCGGTTGGCTGATTTTTACATATTTTTCAAAAAAGTTAAAATTAGGGTCAGTTTGGAAGAACGCCAAAGATGCGAATAATTTCCGGGCAGCGTCAGAGATTTAAGAAAAGGGAACTAGCTTTTCGACTTATTTGGCAACTTGATAGACACTTATATCAAAACGGCTTAATACATTCGCGCTTTTTTGGAGTTAACCCAACTACCTCAAGCGCAGAGAGCTTCCTTACTTGCAAGGTGCAGACATACCTGCGTGTTGTAATTTACACTCTACAGTCTCCGAACGTGTATCCAAAATCCAGAAGTTTGGCCAGCAATAGTAAACAATATAGAATATCATACGGCTGAAGAGCGTACATGTCATAATTACAAAGGTTTTTCTGGGGAATAAAGTTTCTGGGCGTGGATTTGATCCTCGGGGGAGTGACATCATGCATCATGTTATTTTACTTCAGACGATGCATTATACTATGTGACATGGGTACCAATGCCAACAATAAGAAATCGCGAATATGTCAAGACGTTTTGATTTAAGCGGCTTCTTTTGCATCCCTAACACTACATAGGACATATTTTTTGTTGTGATAGGCGCATTTTTCGTTCTGGTAAGTGATGTAACCTCATAATAAGCGAGGGAAATAGTAAGTCGTTAACACAAACATCCAAGAACAACTTCCTTGGCATTAGACAGAAACATAGAGAAAAGGAGTGGAAAATGGAGACTGGAATATATCCACTGCGTGCTACTCCGAGATGCATCAGACCATTTAGAACAGGACCCTTTTGTATTATAATACGCAGGGTGAATCGCAATGGACAATACTCCTTTTACTTCTTGAACGATGCGCCATCGAACAAGGTTTTCCACGAATGATAGTACTTGGAGGGCACATAATTTTGTCACATGTTGATTCTTGTTATCTATCGTGTCAACCGAGGTAGTGGAAGGAGGTCTTTTTAACGACATCTGAAAGCTATAGAAGAAAAGATTAATGTAACGATTGCTAAAGTTGTTGTTGAAACTATTCGCTAAAGTATATAACTAAGGTGCTAAAACTGAGAGCCAAGTGGACAGGAATCGGCTATTGGGCTGTAAACACCGCCTAGTACAGATTTCATGTCGATCACCATCGATATACAAAACAAACTGACAGCTCTGTGCTACTACGATAATGTGTATTTCTTGTACGCCCTGGAGCGCGTCACAGAAACAGATAAGCTGCGATTTTTGTGAATGGAGCTATGTCCTGACCTCTAGCTATTTAGAAGCGCTTTGGAATGCCGTTGAGAGGTAAATAGTTCTACCAAAATTCTGTAGCTCTAAAGCTCGGTTGATACAAGCGTTATAAGTATTAAACATGAACTATGTGATCAAAAGTATCTGGACAGCCCAAAAACATATGATTTTCATATTACCTGCATTGTGCTGCTACCTACTGCCAGGTTGTTATCAGCGACATCAGTAGTCATTGGACATCGTGAGAGAGCAGAATGGGGCGCTCAGCGGAACTCACGGACTTCGAACATGGTCCGGTGATTGGGTGTCACTTGAGTCATACGTCTTCACGAGAGATTTCCACAGTCCAGTACATGCCTAGGTCCACTGTTTCCGATGTGATAGTAAAGTTGAAACGTGAAGGGACACGTACAGCACAAAAGCGTACAGGCTGACCTAGTCCGTTGACTGACAGACTACCGCCAGTTGAAGAGGGTCGTAATGTGTAACAGGCAGGCGTCTATCCAGACCGTCACACAGGAATTCCAAACTGCATCAGGATCCACTGCAAGTACTGTGACAGTTAGAGGGTAGGTGAGAAAACTTGGATTTCATGGTAGAGCAGCTGCTCGTAAGCCACACATAACGCCGGTAAATTCCAAACAACGCCTCGCTTGGTGTAAGGAGCGTAACCATTGGACGATTGAACAGTGGAAAACATAGTGTGGAGTGACGAATCACGGTACACAATCTGGGGATCCAATAGCAAGGTGTGGGTATGGTGAATGCCCGGTGAACGTTGAGAGATTGCAGGGCACTCTCACTTCTAATTCGGTGTTATGCCACTTCAGCATCTTTATTGTAATTTTGACTTCATACATCATGATGATAGTGGGCAGTAGTTAGTGCTCTTGCTTGCGTGCTCTAGGGAAGGAATAACGGTAAGCTTTACCTTTGTTCAAAGGAATAGGGTGCCAATTTAAACGACTGCAGTAAAAGCGCAAGTGGGGCGATGGTAAGCCGAGGGAAGCGGGTTTTTTCTGCGGAACCTGGGGGAGACATTTTCGGACGGCCGAGTTCCGCGGTCTCATTGTGCAGGCACTTTGGTTGGCGCTGGTTGGGAGGCAGCTACGTCCAGGTAGACTGACTAGCGCCGAGAAGTTGCTGCTGCAATGGCCAGAGCATTGTAGACTGGCAGTAAAGAAGAGAATGGGGCCTTGTTAGGGAAGAAGCCGACAAAACGGCTGTGAACGTTCTGCGAATTTCCGTGGAACAGGGCCACTGGCGCCCAGACGTAGAGACTCTGTTACAAAACATATTTGTGAAAACACGAGGTTTTTAGCAAGTTTATGGCCATTCTTTGGAAACTTGGAAATGGACACATCAGGGGAGATAACAAGCTTTTATGATGTAGCTCCATCCTGGTCATGCTGTTAGCAAAAGACACAGCAAACGTGTGGGAAAGAGGCCGAGAAACTGAATCTTTTTTCCTTTTCTCGCAATTAACTTTAAAGTCTCTGATTGGTCAAATCGGTGTACGCAGAGCAAAAGCCGTTCTCCCAGTCGAAATGCCGGGATCCAGCTCATGATTGCCTTGTGCTGAAGTGGGGGAAGTCTAAGATGTAAATGTGCTTTGCTACCGAGCTGTGGAGGGATGCAGACAGAAAGAGAAAAACTCTCTTGTGCTGGCGCTTTGCTAGTAAAAATTCGCAGGTCTCTACCTTAACGGTGAGACTTGTGTCCTTTGCTAGTGTGCCACTTAGAGCCTGTGCCAGTCACCTTCTGAACCGTCAGAGGTACTGCTTCTAGCATCACGCACACAACAAGTGATGCGCGGGTGTACTTGAGTCGGCCGTTTAAACATTTGACATTCTCCGTCATGCATAGTCAGGGCATGGAGTCAAATTGGTTTGGCACACCAGCAAACGGGTCTACCTGCACACTGGAATCTACCGCGGTTTCAGCGGCTCGTAGGAAAGTACCTGCATTCTGAATTAACCGAACTCGAGACTGCATACTTCGGGTTCGCGCCATTAATAACAGATGGCGGTCGTCCATGACTTCAGTCGCTGAACGCATCGTGGTGTGCCGCCCTGACCAGCAGGAGGGTAAGGTATACGCTGCTACGGCGTAGGGCTCCAATATATGTTTCTCAGCACTCTGTTCTTTCGAAGCATATTTTTCTTTTTGGAATGGTAGAATATAGATGCTTGATGGTGGCGTAGTTTTTGTACCATATCCCGGATTCACGTGTATGAAGTGAGATAAAGCGATTAGTGTTCCGGTTAGTGTAGCGTCTCGATCCCCAGCTGATAACTTTGTCCGCCATGAGCCCATTTTAGTGAAAGCGTTTGTCAAATAAAGATGTTTGTTATGTTAAGATTAAATAAATCTATTGTCATTTAGATCACAACTTATCCCTGAGTTCTGATTAACAGTACCTTCCCATTGTATTATTACAATCTACACTCCTGGAAATTGAAATAAGAACACCGTGAATTCATTGTCCCAGGAAGGGGAAACTTTATTGACACATTCCTGGGGTCAGATACATCACATGATCACACTGACAGAACCACAGGCACATAGACACAGGCAACAGAGTATGCACAATGTCGACACTAGTACAGTGTATATCCACCTTTCGCAGCAATGCAGGCTGCTATTCTCCCATGGAGACGATCGTAGAGATGCTGGATGTAGTCCTGTGGAACGGCTTGCCATGCCATTTCCACCTGGCGCCTCAGATGGACTGGCGATCGTGCTGGACATGCAGACCGCGTGAGACGACGCTTCATCCAGTCCCAAACATGCTCAATGGGGGACAGATCCGGAGATCTTGCTGGCCAGGGTAGTTGACTTACACCTTCTAGAGCACGTTGGGTGGCACGGGATACATGCGGACGTGCATTGTCCTGTTGGAACAGCAAGTTCCCTTGCCGGTCTAGGAATGGTAGAACGATGGGTTCGATGACGGTTTGGATGTACCGTGCACTATTCAGTGTCCCCTCGACGATCACCAGTGGTGTACGGCCAGTGTAGGAGATCGCTCCCCACACCATGATGCCGGGTGTTGGCCCTGTGTGCCTCGGTCGTATGCAGTCCTGATTGTGGCGCTCACCTGCACGGCGCCAAACACGCATACGACCATCATTGGCACCAAGGCAGAAGCGACTCTCATCGCTGAAGACGACACGTCTCCATTTGTCCCTCCATTCACGCCTGTCGCGACATCACTGGAGGCGGGCTGCACGATGTTGGGGCGTGAGCGGAAGACGGCCTAACGGTGTGCGGGACCGTAGCCCAGCTTCATGGAGACGGTTGCGAATGGTCCTCGCCGATACCCCAGGAGCAACAGTGTCCCTAATTTGCTGGGAAGTGGCGGTGCGGTCCCCTACGGCACTGCGTAGGATCCTACGGTCTTGGCGTGCATCCGTGCGTCGCTGCGGTCCGGTCCCAGGTCGACGGGCACGTGCACCTTCCGCCGACCACTGGCGACAACATCGATGTACTGTGGAGACCTCACGCCCCACGTGTTGAGCAATTCGGCGGTACGTCCACCCGGCCTCTCGCATGCCCACTATACGCCCTCGCTCAAAGTCCGTCAACTGCACATACGGTTCACGTCCACGCTGTCGCAGCATGCTACCAGTGTTAAAGACTGCGATGGAGCTCCGTATGCCACAGCAAACTGGCTGACACTGACGGCGGCGGTGCACAAATGCTGCGCAGCTAGCGCCATTCGACGGCCAACACCGCGGTTCCTGGTGTGTCCGCTGTGCCGTGCGTGTGATCATTGCTTGTACAGCCCTCTCGCAGTGTCCGGAGCAAGTATGGTGGGTCTGACACACCGGTGTCAATGTGTTCTTTTTTCCATTTCCAGGAGTGTATATTTGAAACGTAAGTAGCAGGGTTTCAATTTCATCTGCCAGCGTGTGTAGTGTCAACAGTTAAATTTGGAGGTGGTGGTGTTATGGTGTTGTGTTTTTCATAGAGGGTCTTGCACCCCTTGTTGTTTTGCGTGGCACTATCACAGCACAGGCCTCCATTGATGTTTTAAGCACCTTCCCGCATCCGACTTTTGAAGAGCAATTCGGGGATGGCGATTGCATCTTTCAACACGATCGAGCACCTGTTCATTATGCACGTCCTGTGTCGGAGTGGCTGTACGACAATAACATCCCTGTAACGGACTGGCCTGCGCAGAGTCCTCACCTAAACGCTATAGAACACCTGTGGGATGTTTTGTAACTCCGACTTCGTGCCAGGCCTCACTGACTGACATCGTTACCTCTCCTCAGTGCAGCACTCCGTGAAGAATGGGCTGGCATTCCCCAAGAAACCTTCCAGCACCTGATGGAACGTATGCCTGCGAGAGTGGAAGCTGTCATCAAGCTAAGGGTGGACCAACACCATACTGAATTCCAGCATTCTCGATGGACGGCGCCACGAACTTGTAAGACTTTTCAGCCAAGTATCCGGATACTTTTGATCACATTAAGTACCTCCTGTTACGATTATTTACCGAGAAGCTCGTTTCGATGTCCTGGACCGTTCACGAAACAGAAACGGTGTAACATATTATGCACCTCATGGTATATAATGACCAAATGCGTATTACGAACTAGTGACACACGCATACGCACAATTTTCTTAGTATTTCCTATTTTCGTACATCACAACGTATAATGACGAAATATGTATTTCGAAGTAGTGGTGCGCGCGCGCGCACACACACACTAACACACACACACACACACACACACACACACACACACACTAGCTCACACACACACACACACATACGGTCCGCCGCTCGTGGTCTCGCGGTAGCGTTCTCGCTTCCCGAGCACGGGGTCCCGGGTTCGATTCCCGGCGGGGTCAGGGATTTTCACCTGCCTCGAGATGACTGGGTGTTCGTGTTGTCCTCATCATTTCATCATCATCCAGGAAAATGGCGAAATTGGACTGAGCAAAGATTGAGTAATTGTACGGGCGCTGATAACCACGCCGTTGAGCGCCCCACAAACCAAACATCATCATCATCACACACACATACACACACACAATTTTCTTCACATTTGCTATTTCTTCGGCATAATAAAACTATCTACAATAGTGAGACGCTGGTTGTTGTGATGAATATGACACCTTTTCCACTCGCTCACCGTAGAGATTCATAAACGGCCCGTCCATAACGGTTCATAAACTGTCTCTCTGTGTTACTGAAGGGTCCCACGGACCCTGTTATAGGCACCCTACCTAGCTGGTTCCAGGGGAAACAAAAATTTGATTTTCCGTATTTAATACAACTATTGACTGAATTTACAAATTAGAAATGCTGCAAAAATCTACTCGTTAAGCAGATAATCTTACAATGTAACTTAATCCGTCTTGATTGCAAAATGTTTATTCATATGATTAGTTTCGGTTCCTTTAGAACCATCTTCAGATCTGTAACGATAATGATACTAATTTACAATTTCATGAATGCAAGCCTTTTTCATCCTATCTAATCAACATCAAATGTACGAGAACGTTACATGATATTTCGGTTACAGAAGTAACCCGTCCAAATACAGCAACTTTCAGATGCTGCGCCACGTAAAATTGGTTGGCAGAATGCACGTCATTTATATTAGTTATAATACTATTACCGACAGGAGGCGACTTGTACATTTGTTACATGACATACGCACATACTGTACTCAGTAGAGTTTTGTAATTAACTTTTATCTCTCAAAATACTTGATTAAAATCTATAGATAACAAGGTTAAAATCTGTACTTTGTTTTTAGATCGTATAAAAATGATAATTTTACTGTGTTCTTTTATTTTGATAAGTACAGATTTTAACCTTGACATCTACAGATTTTAATTAAGAATTTTAGAGATAAAAGTTAATTACAAATTCTACTGAATACAGTATGTGCATATGTAATGTACAAGACGCCATCTGTCGGTATTAATGTTATAATTAATATAAATGACGTGAATTCTGCCAACCAGCTTTACGTGACGCAGCATGTGAAAGTTGCTGTATTTGGGCGGGTTATTCCTGTAACCGAAATATCAGGTACGTTCTGGTACACTTGATGTTGATTAGAGAGGATGAAAAAGGCTTGCATCTATGAAATAGTAAATTAGTATCATTATCGTTACAGATCTGAAGATGGTTCTGAAGGAACCGAAACCGGTGATATGAATACACATTTTGCAACCAAGAGGGTTAAGTTACATTGTAAAATCACTGACTGCGGCTATCTTATCAGATATTATGTCTGTTTGTGCCAAGATAATCTTACGTTCAATGTTTATTACAATAAGTCAACTATTGAAGTTAGATACTCTCCATATAACTTCAGGCAGCGTAACTGACAACATGCAGAGAATGAGAGTACATAGCGACTGCCAAAGAAATTTGCACACAATTTCAAAACCTTACGAAGTTTCTCTCGGACACTACACTATGAAATATCGAAAGGAAAAAAGTTTATCGCTTACTGTACTTCTCGCTATTCATGTAGTAAGACTTCAACATCAGGCGTGACGTTTTAATTTCTAACTTCTGCATCCCTAACTGTATCCAAAACACATTTTGCAGACAGTATCTAGGAGTTCCACAGGACGACCCTGCAAAATTATATGATTCTACTATAGATTGTTAATGAGATATCACGTCGTAGAAAACTGATATCCATGAAAAGCTACCTTTTCATAAAGTCGAGCGTGATCCTTCAGTGAATCGCGTCTGGGATGTTTACTAGTAATCAATAGAGATGAGTGGACGCAGAAAACTTCATTGTCCATTTGATAAAAAATTTTCGACAGCGTCGAGCTAAAAATGAGATTAGTCGTAGACGAAGATCAGTGCAAAATTCGTGTCCCACAATTACCGATGAGTCCTTGTGGGAGAACGCCGTTAAAGTAACAAGACGTTTGCGAGTCTCGTGACTCAGGTTTAGCACACGAACTGTACGGAATAGCCGAAAGCTCTCCGCCGCCGCAGACGGGATTAAATTTTCATCGTTCTCGTTCAATCGGCGGCCGACTGCCGAAGCGACCAAAAGGGCTCGTTCACCAAAAGGATCTCGTGGAAGTCGGTACGTTCGTTGTCTGCAGGCCGAAAGTCGGGTGCGGCTGCAGGTGCGAGAATTGTGTCCACGTTGCTGAAGTTTGTTACGTTAGGAGTGGTGAGTGCAGGGTTATTACAAATGATTGAAGCGATTTCACAGCTCTAGAATAAGTTTATTATTTGAGATCTTTTCAAAATGCTTTGCACACACGTACAAAAACTCAAAAATTTTTTTTAGGCATTCACAAATGTTCGATATGTGCCCCTTTAGTGATTCGGCAGACATCAAACCGAAAATCAAGTTCCTCCCACACTCGGCGCAGCATGTCCCCGTCAATGAGTTCGAAAGCATCGTTGATGCGAGCTCGCAGTTCTGGCACGTTTCTTGGTAGAGGAGGTTTAAACACTGAATCTTTCACATAACCCCACAGAAAGACATCGCATGGGGTTAAGTCGGGAGAGCGTGGAGGCCATGACATGAATTGCTGATCATGAACTCCACCACGACCGATCCATCGGTTTTCCAATCTCCTGTTTAAGAAATGCCGAACATCATGATGGAAGTGCGGTGGAGCACCATCCTGTTGAAAGATGAAGTCGGCGCTGTCGGTCTCCAGTTGTGGCATGAGCCAATTTTCCGCGGGCTACGCGTGAAACTTGCCCGCACGCGTTCAACCGTCTCTTCGCTCACTGCAGGCCGACCCGTTGATTTCCCCTTACAGAGGCATCCAGAAGCTTTAAACTGCGCATACCATCGCCGAATGGAGTTAGCAGTTGGTGGATCTTTGTTGAACTTCGTCCTGAAGTGTCGTTGCACTGTTATGACTGACTGATGTGAGTGCTTTTCAAGCACGACATACGCTTTCTCGGCTCCTGTCGCCATTTTGTCTCACTGCGCTCTCGAGCGCTCTGACGGCAGAAACCTGAAGTGCGGCTTCAGCCGAACAAAACTTTATGAGTTTTTCTACTTATCTGTAGTGTGTCGTGACCATATGTCAATGAATGGAGCTACAGTGAATTTATGAAATCGCTTCGATGATTTGTAATAGCCCTGTATATGCGAGCGCATCTTTACTCACATTAAAGTTTAACGCAGTCAAATTCTAGCGAAGAATCTGCAGGTACTAAACGAGAGTCAAATTTTTAATACCTATAAATTGCCATTGGAGAACGCTGGTAGGAGCCGCTCTCAACTGATGAACTTTGACGCAGCCTTAGGTCGAGATTATTTACAGGCTAGTGAGTGAGACATACCAGTCCGCTTCTATGGTCTTCGCTCTTTATGTATCTCAGATTTCAGTTAATGGCAGAAGATAATCTGAAAATGATGAAAATATGAACTTTCTTTCCATTTATGATTGCGATGGTTTGGAATATGCATTTTAAAACAAATCCTTCTTTAAATGTCCTAAATATGAGTTTAAATGACGGCTTTCACAATGAGACTCACCCACCTGTTGCCCTATGGCTTCTTCTTTGAATTCATAAGCCTAGGGACATTTTTTCCGTGGCTTTGAGCTTATGCTTTGGGTTCCACTGTTTGTGGTCCTGCATTGACTTGTTTACTATAGCAGTAACGTAACACGTGTGCTTTTTGTTACTGAGCAAAGAAATCCCATGATTGACCTCCAAAGTTGTAAAAAAAAGGTCTCTAAGATAAGGACCAAAGAAAATAGTGCATAGGGTTTTCTATGGCATGTATACAATTGGAAAGGGGTTAACAGAAGGGAAAACTTTATGTGCCATTACAAACGTACCACGCTCTCCTACAAAATTTTAGAAATACGGGGTGTTTATAAATGAATATCGGGGTTTTAACGCTTCATAATATTTATTACATTCAACTTAAAGTTTTAAATGATATGTCAAATGAAAGATCAACTCAAACGGTTGTGTTTGGCACCAGTGCGCATGCGCAGTCCGCAATTTTTCCGCCGCAATCCGTTAGACAGCGGTAGTAACGAAGATGGCGACTAGTGAATAGAAAGCGCTTTGTGTTTTGCAATTTGCAAAGACCGAATCCGTAGTTACTGTGCAACGTGCGTTCCGGCTTAAGGACGGTTGTGATCCTCTAAGTGACAATAACATTCGTAGATGGTATCATCAGTTTGAAGATACCGGCTGCCTTTGTAAAGGGAAGAGTGGAGGACGACCAAGAGTTTCGTGAAGAGACTGTTGAGCGAGTGAGAGAGTCGTTCACTCGTAGCCCAAAGAAATCAGTATGGAAGGCTAGTCATGAATTACACGTTCCCGTGTCGACTGTTTGGAAAGTTTTAAGAAAACGTGTTCAACTAGGTCCTTACCATTTACAGTTACCACAGGCTCTAAAGCCGGCGGACCATGGATTACGTGCCAACTTTGCAAACGAAATGTTGTTTCATGACGATGAAGATTTTCTGGATCATGTTGTCTTCAGTGATGAATCAACCTTTCCCTTAGTGGGGAAATGCGCATTTGGGGCTCACAAAATTCTCGTGAGGTGGTACAAATGCTACGAGGTTTCCCTAAAGTGACTGTTTTTTGAGCCTTATCCTGGCGGAAAGTTTATGGGCCTTTCTTTTCTGGTGAACCTACTGTAATGGCACTTCTTAGCTTGATACATTAGAGCAATGGATCTTCCCTCAGTTGGAAGAAGACGAGTCAGAGTTCATTTTCCAGCAAGATGGTGCGCCACCCCACTGGCATAGCTAAGTACGCGATTGGTTGAACTTCAGTGTACCCAAGCACTGGATAGGCTGCAAGGGGTCCAGTGACAGGGCTTGCTTTGCCTGGACTCCACGTTCACCCACCCTTCACCCACCCTAACGCCATGCGATTTTTTCCTTTGGGGCTTCATCAAGGATCGTGTGTGCCTGCCTCCGCTACCAGCAGACCTCCCTGAATTAAGAAACTGGATTGAAGCAGCTGTTGCTACAGTAACTGAAGACGCGCTTATCAACGTTAGGGAAGAACTCGGCTATACAATTGATGTGTGCCGTGTGACAAATGGTGCCCACATTGAAAATTCATAAGGTTCTTAGTAAAACTGTTGGAGTTGATCTTTCATTTGACGTACAATTTATAACTGTAAGTTTAATACAATAAATATTATAAAGCGTTAAAACCCCGATATTCATCCAGAAACACCCTGTATAATTCTTTACTACATGCTGCTTGCATATCAGTATCAATATCAGAGGACTCTGTGACCGAAGCAGTGAAAAAACAAGTGAATTTGAATCATGAATGCGTAGCAGGAATGTATAACAGACACTGTAACTTCCACAAAACTTTACTCAGTTTGCCGTAACTTATTTGTTTTTTCTAGCCTGATGTACATTTTCTCTGGAACCACTTATCCAAGAGCAATGAATTTGTATGTCAGTTGTCTAGGATCATGTGCCTGAGATTACTGTTTCTTAGCTTTATAGTTGAATCGGCGTAAGCTGATCTTTGACTGCTGGCAACTACGTTGTGAAAATGATTGCAGGCGAAAACAATACCCGTCTAAGAGGTCCGAGTACACTGATGCTTTGGTACAGAGACGTTTAAAAAATCGCGTAACGTAAGACTGATTGCAGTATGTACGTGGAGCTGCTGCGCCCAGTCCATTGCAATTGTCAGTGATCTTACAGCGAAACTCCTATAGCTATAATGTAATGTAACTCATAACTTTCTTTCTTTTAGGAATGTTCCCGAACAACGTGTCATTATTAAAACATTTTTTACATTACAGTCTTTAAAAAGGTCAGCTAGTTAGCAAATACAGTAACTGAATGAGAAAAAAATATTTCAGTGTTTCACTCTTAACACGTCCTGATAAAACGTACACTGAATACGATCAGTTTAACAAGGCGGAAATTGGAGGTACTTTCTGCCCCTAATTCAGTGTAAGCGTTTACCCACTGTACTGTCATGAGGCGAAATGTTATGAGGACTGACCACCTCGACAGTGAATGCCGCCAAATGACAACACAGGCACGTCACGTGGAAAGAAAAGTTTGCATGCCTGGTAGACACGAAAGCGCGACAAGAATCGCTAATGGGGAAATCCTTAAGGTGCGCTGACAAAGGACAATTACGTAGACTGTTTGCTTGATACTGTTGTGAACAACCGTGCAATGTGCTTGGAGGACTGTGAAACCACCAGTAGGCTGAGGTCCACCACGCCCCATCACAAGACAGTGAACTGAGACACCTATGCGCTCTGTAAAGGAGGACAGGCGGCGATCTCTAGCAGATATGATGCCAGAATGCAATGCTGTGAAGAGGAACAAGTGTTTCCGGGCACTCCGTTAAGCGCACACTGTTCAACATTCAGCGCCACAGCAGGTGTCGCCACGTATATCCATGTCGACCCAAGGTAATTACGGCTGAAGTAGCAACGGAATCATCCAGACTGGACCATGTAATCATGTCGGCTGGTCAGATTCTTGTTACATCTGGTCGATGGTCATGTCTGGAGGCACCTTCACCCAGGGAAAGGCTGTTCGAAAATTTTTGACTCATCATTTTTCTGACTTGCTTAAGGAGCGCAACATTCAACGCCACAGCAAGTGTCGCCACGAGTATCCATGTCGACCCAAGGTAATTACGGTTGAAGTAGCAACGGAATCATCCAGACTGGACCATGTAATCATGTCGGCTGGTCACATTCTTCTTACATCTGGTCCATGGTCATGTCTGGAGGCACCTTCACCCACGAAAAGGCTGTTCGAAAATTTTTGACTCATCAGTTTTCTGACTTGCTTAAGGAGCGCAACATTCAACGCCACAGCAAGTGTCGCCACGTGTATCCATGTCGACCCAAGGTAATTACGGCTGAAGTAGCAACGGAATCATCCAGACTGGACCATTTAATCATGTCGGCTGGTCAGATTCTTGTTACACCTGGTCAATGGTCATGTGTGGATGCACCTTCACCCAGAGAAAGGCTGTTCGAAAATTTTTGACTCATCAGTTTTCTTACTTGCTTAAGGAGCGCAACATTCAACGCCACAGCAAGTGTCGCCACGTGTATCAATGTCGACCCAAAGTAATTACGGTTGAAGTAGCAACGGAATCATCCAGACTGGACCATGTAATCATGTCGGCTGGTCAGATTCTTGTTACATCTGGTCGATGGTCATGTCTGGAGGCACCTTCACCCAGGGAAAGCCTGTTCGAAAATTTTTGACTCCTCAGTTTTCTGACTTGCTTAAGGAGCGCAACATTCAACGACACAGCAAGTGTCGCCACGTGTATCAATGTCGACCCAAGGTAATTACGGTTGAAGTAGCAACGGAATCATCCAGACTGGACCATGTAATCATGTCGGCTGGTCAGATTCTTGTTACATCTGGTCGATGGTCATGTCTGGAGGCACCTTCACCCAGGGAAAGGCTGTTCGAAAATTTTTGACTCATCAGTTTTCTGACTTGCTTAAGGAGCGCAACATTCAACGCCACAGCAGGTGTCGCCACGTGTATCCATGTCGACCCAAGGTAATTACGGTTGAAGTAGCAACGGAATCATCCAGACTGGACCATGTAATCATGTCGGCTGGTCAGATTCTTGTTACATCTGGTCGATGGTCATGTCTGGAGACACCTTCACCCAGGGAAAGGCTGTTCGATAATTTTTGACTCCTCAGTTTTCTGACTTGCTTAAGGAGCGCAACATTCAACGCCACAGCAGGTGTCGCCACGTGTATCCATGTCGACGCAAGGTAATTACGGTTGAAGTAGCAACGGAATCATCCAGACTGGACCATGTAATCATGTCGGCTGGTCAGATTCTTGTTACATCTGGTCGATGGTCATGTCTCGATGCACCTTCACCCAGGGAAAGGCTGTTCGAAAATTTTTGACTCATCAGTTTTCTGACTTGCTTAAGGAGCGCAACATTTAACGACACAGCAAGTGTCGCCACGTGTATCAATGTCGACCCAAGGTAATTACGGTTGAAGTAGCAACGGAATCATCCAGACTGGACCATGTAATCATGTCGGCTGGTCAGATTCTTGTTACATCTGGTCGATGGTCATGTCTGGAGGCACCTTCACCCAGGGAAAGGCTGTTCGAAAATTTTTGACTCATCAGTTTTCTGACTTGCTTAAGGAGCGCAACATTCAACGACACAGCAAGTGTCGCCACGTGTATCAATGTCGACCCAAGGTAATTACGGTTGAAGTAGCAACGGAATCATCCAGACTGGACCATGTAATCATGTCGGCTGGTCATATTCTTGTTACATCTGGTCGATGGTCATGTCTGGAGGCACCTTCACCCAGGGAAAGGCTGTTCGAAAATTTTTGACTCATCAGTTTTCTGACTTGCTTAAGGAGCGCAACATTCAACGACACAGCAAGTGTCGCCACGTGTATCAATGTCGACCCAAGGTAATTACGGTTGAAGTAGCAACGGAATCATCCAGACTGGACCATGTAATCATGTCAGCTGGTCAGATTCTTGTTACATCTGGTCGATGGTCATGTCTGGAGGCACCTTCACCCAGGGAAAGGCTGTTCGAAAATTTTTGACTCATCAGTTTTCTGACTTGCTTAAGGAGCGCAACATTCAACGCCACAGCAGGTGTCGCCACGTGTTTCCATGTCGACCCAAGGTAATTACGGTTGAAGTAGCAACGGAATCATCCAGACTGGACCATGTAATCATGTCGGCTGGTCAGATTCTTGTTACATCTGGTCGATGGTCATGTCTGGAGGCACCTTCACCCAGGGAAAGTCTGTTCGAAAATTTTTGACTCATCAGGTTTCTGACTTGCTTAAGGAGCGCAACATTCTACGCCACAGCAGGTGTCGCCACGTGTATCCATGTCGACCCAAGGTAATTACGGTTGAAGTAGCAACGGAATCATCCAGACTGGACCATGTAATCATGTCGGCTGGTCAGATTCTTGTTACATCTGGTCGATGGTCATGTCTGGAGACACCTTCACCCAGGGAAAGGCTGTTCGAAAATTTTTGACTCCTCAGTTTTCTGACTTGCTTAAGGAGCGCAACATTCAACGACACAGCAAGTGTCGCCACGTGTATCAATGTCGACCCAAGGTAATTACGGTTGAAGTAGCAACGGAATCATCCAGACTGGACCATGTAATCATGTCGGCTGGTCAGATTCTTGTTACATCTGGTCGATGGTCATGTCTGGAGGCACCTTCACCCAGGGAAAGGCTGTTCGAAAATTTTTGACTCATCAGTTTTCTGACTTGCTTAAGGAGCGCAACATTCAACGACACAGCAAGTGTCGCCACGTGTATCAATGTCGACCCAAGGTAATTACGGTTGAAGTAGCAACGGAATCATCCAGACTGGACCATGTAATCATGTCAGCTGGTCTGATTCTTGTTACATCTGGTCGATGGTCATGTCTGGAGGCACCTTCACCCAGGGAAAGGCTGTTCGAAAATTTTTGACTCATCAGTTTTCTGACTTGCTTAAGGAGCGCAACATTCAACGCCACAGCAGGTGTCGCCACGTGTATCCATGTCGACCCAAGGTAATTACGGTTGAAGTAGCAACGGAATCATCCAGACTGGACCATGTAATCATGTCGGCTGGTCAGATTCTTGTTACATCTGGTCGATGGTCATGTCTGGAGGCACCCTCACCCAGGGAAAGGCTGTTCGAAAATATTTGACTCCTCAGTTTTCTGACTTGCTTAAGGAGCGCAACATTCAACGACACAGCAAGTGTCGCCACGTGTATCAATGTCGACCCAAGGTAATTACGGTTGAAGTAGCAACGGAATCATCCAGACTGGACCATGTAATCATGTCGGCTGGTCATATTCTTGTTACATCTGGTCGATGGTCATGTCTGGAGGCACCTTCACCCAGGGAAAGGCAGTTCGAAAATTTTTGACTCATCAGTTTTCTGACTTGCTTAAGGAGCGCAACATTCAACGACACAGCAAGTGTCGCCTAGTGTATCAAAGTCGACCCAAGGTAATTACGGTTGAAGTAGCAACGGAATCATCCAGACTGGACCATGTAATCATGTCGGCTGGTCAGATTCTTGTTACATCTGGTCGATGGTCATGTCTGGAGGCACCTTCTCCCAGGGAAAGGCTGTTCGAAAATTTTTGACTCCTCAGTTTTCTGACTTGCTTAAGGAGCGAAACATTCAACGACACAGCAAGTGTCGCCACGTGTATCAATGTCGACCCAAGGTAATTACGGTTGAAGTAGCAACGGAATCGTCCAGACTGGACCATGTAATCATGTCGGCTGGTCAGATTCTTGTTACATCTGGTCGATGGTCATGTCTGGAGGCACCTTCACCCAGGGAAAGGCTGTTCGAAAATTTTTGACTCATTAGTTTTCTGACTTGCTTAAGGAGCGCAACATTCAACGACACAGCAAGTGTCGCCACGTGTATCAATGTCGACCCAAGGTAATTACGGTTGAAGTAGCAACGGAATCATCCAGACTGGACCATGTAATCATGTCGGCTGGTCAGATTCTTGTTACATCTGGTCGATGGTCATGTCTGGAGGCACCTTCACCCAGGGAAAGGCTGTTCGAAAATTTTTGACTCATCAGTTTTCTGACTTGCTTAAGGAGCGCAACATTCAACGCCACAGCAGGTGTCGCCACGTGTATCCATGTCGACCCAAGGTAATTACGGTTGAAGTAGCAATGGAATCATCCAGACTGGACCATGTAATCATGTCGGCTGGTCAGATTCTTGTTACATCTGGTCGATGGTCAAGTCTGGAGGCACCTTCACCCAGGGAAAGGCTGTTCGAAAATTTTTGACTCCTCAGTTTTCTGACATGCTTAAGGAGCGCAACATTCAACGACACAGCAGGTGTCGCCACGTGTATCAATGTCGACCCAAGGTAATTACGGTTGAGGTAGCAACGGAATCATCCAGACTGGACCATGTAATCATGTCGGCTGGTCAGATTCTTGTTACATCTGGTCGATGGTCATGTCTGGATGCACCTTCACCCAGGGAAAGGCTGTTTGAAAATTTTTGACTCGTCAGTTTTCTGACTTGCTTAAGGAGCGCAACATTCAACGCCACAGCAGGTGTCGCCACGTGTATCCATGTCGACCCAAGGTAATTACGGTTGAAGTAGCAACGGAATCATCCAGACTGGACCATGTAATCATGTCGGCTGGTCAGATTCTTGTTACATCTGGTCGATGGTCATGTCTGGAGGCACCTTCACCCAGGGAAAGGCTGTTCGAAAATTTTTGACTCCTCAGTTTTCTGACTTGCTTAAGGAGCGCAACATTCAACGACACAGCAAGTGTCGCCACGTGTATCAATGTCGACCCAAGGTAATTACGGTTGAAGTAGCAACGGAATCATCCAGACTGGACCATGTAATCATGTCGGCTGGTCAGATTCTTGTTACATCTGGTCGATGGTCATGTCTGGAGGCACCTTCACCCAGGGAAAGGCTGTTCGAAAATTTTTGACTCCTCAGTTTTCTGACTTGCTTAAGGAGCGCAACATTCAACGACACAGCAAGTGTCGCCACGTGTATCAATGTCGACCCAAGGTAATTACGGTTGAGGTAGCAACGGAATCATCCAGACTGGACCATGTAATCATGTCGGCTGGTCAGATTCTTGTTACATCTGGTCGATGGTCATGTCTGGAGGCACCTTCACCCAGGGAAAGGCTGTTCGAAAATTTTTGACTCCTCAGTTTTCTGACTTGCTTAAGGAGCGCAACATTCAACGACACATCAAGTGTCGCCACGTGTATCAATGTCGACCCAAGGTAATTACGGTTGAAGTAGCAACGGAATCATCCAGACTGGACCATGTAATCATGTCGGCTGGTCAGATTCTTGTTACATCTGGTCGATGGTCATGTCTGGAGGCACCTTCACCAAGGGAAAGGCAGTTCGAAAATTTTTGACTCATCTGTTTTCTGACTTGCTTAAGGAGCGCAACATTCAACGACACAGCAAGTGTCGCCTAGTGTATCAAAGTCGACCCAAGGTAATTACGGTTGAAGTAGCAACGGAATCATCCAGACTGGACCATGTAATCATGTCGGCTGGTCAGATTATTGTTACATCTGGTCGATGGTCATGTCTGGAGGCACCTTCACCCAGGGAAATTCTGTTCGAAAATTTTTGACTCATCAGTTTTCTGACTTGCTTAAGGAGCGCAACATTCAACGCCACAGCAGGTGTCGCCACGTGTATCCATGTCGACCCAAGGTAATTACGGTTGAAGTAGCAACGGAATCATCCAGACTGGACCATGTAATCATGTCGGCTGGTCAGATTCTTGTTACATCTGGTCGATGGTCATGTCTGGATGCACCTTCACCCAGGGAAAGGCTGTTCGAAAATTTTTGACTCATCAGTTTTCTGACTTGCTTAAGGAGCGCAACATTCAACGACACAGCAAGTGTCGCCACGTGTATCAATGTCGACCCAAGGTAATTACGGTTGAAGTAGCAACGGAATCTTCCAGACTGGACCATGTAATCATGTCGGCTGGTCAGATTCTTGTTACATCTGGTCGATGGTCATGTCTGGAGGCACCTTCACCCAGGGAAAGGCTGTTCGAAAATTTTTGACTCCTCAGTTTTCTGACTTGCTTAAGGAGCGCAACATTCAACGACACAGCAAGTGTCGCCACGTGTATCAATGTCGACCCAAGGTAATTACGGTTGAAGTAGCAACGGAATCATCCAGACTGGACCATGTAATCATGTCGGCTGGTCAGATTCTTGTTACAACTGGTCGATGGTCATGTCTGGAGGCACCTTCACCCAGGGAAAGGCTGTTCGAAAATTTTTGACTCCTCAATTTTCTGACTTGCTTAAGGAGCGCAACATTCAACGACACAGTAAGTGTCGCCACGTGTATCAATGTCGACCCATGGTAATTACGGTTGAAGTAGCAACGGAATCATCCAGACTGGACCATGTAATCATGTCGGCTGGTCAGATTCTTGTTACATCTGGTCGATGGTCATGTCTGGAGGCACCTTCACCCAGGGAAAGGCTGTTCGATAATTTTTGACTCATCAGTTTTCTGACTTGCTTAAGGAGCGCAACATTCAACGACACAGCAAGTGTCGCCACGTGTATCAATGTCGACCCAAGGTAATTACGGTTGTAGTAGCAACGGAATCATCCAGACTGGACCATGTAATCATGTCAGCTGGTCTGATTCTTGTTACATCTGGTCGATGGTCATGTCTGGAGGCACCTTCACCCAGGGAAAGGCTGTTCGAAAATTTTTGACTCATCAGTTTTCTGACTTGCTTAAGGAGCGCAACATTCAACGACACAGCAAGTGTCGCCACGTGTATCAATGTCGACCCAAGGTAATTACGGTTGAAGTAGCAACGGAATCATCCAGACTGGACCATGTAATCATGTCGGCTGGTCAGATTCTTGTTACATCTGGTCGATGGTCATGTCTGGAGGCACCTTCACCCAGGGAAAGGCTGTTCGAAAATTTTTGACTCCTCAGTTTTCTGACTTGCTTAAGGAGCGAAACATTCAACGACACAGCAAGTGTCGCCACGTGTATCAATGTCGACCCAAGGTAATTACGGTTGAAGTAGCAACGGAATCATGCAGACTGGACCATGTAATCATGTCGGCTGGTCAGATTCTTGTTACAACTGGTCGATGGTCATGTCTGGAGGCACCTTCACCCAGGGAAAGGCTGTTCGAAAATTTTTGACTCCTCAATTTTCTGACTTGCTTAAGGAGCGCAACATTCAACGACACAGTAAGTGTCGCCACGTGTATCAATGTCGACCCAAGGTAATTACGGTTGAAGTAGCAACGGAATCATCCAGACTGGACCATGTAATCATGTCGGCTGGTCAGATTCTTGTTACATCTGGTCGATGGTCATGTCTGGAGGCACCATCACCCAGGGAAAGGCTGTTCGAAAATTTTTGACTCATCAGTTTTCTGACTTGCTTAAGGAGCGCAACATTCAACGACACAGCAAGTGTCGCCACGTGTATCAATGTCGACCCAAGGTAATTACGGTTGAAGTAGCAACGGAATCATCCAGACTGGACCATGTAATCATGTCGGCTGGTCAGATTCTTGTAACATCTGGTCGATGGTCATGTCTGGAGGCACCTTCACCCAGGGAAAGGCTGTTCGAAAATTTTTGACTCATCAGTTTTCTGACTTGCTTAAGGAGCGCAACATTCAACGACACAGCAAGTGTCGCCACGTGTATCAATGTCGACCCAAGGTAATTACGGTTGTAGTAGCAACGGAATCATCCAGACTGGACCATGTAATCATGTCGGCTGGTCAGATTCTTGTTACATCTGGTCGATGGTCATGTCTGGAGGCACCTTCACCCAGGGAAAGGCTGTTCGAAAATTTTTGACTCGTCAGTTTTCTGACTTGCTTAAGGAGCGCAACATTCAACGACACAGCAAGTGTCGCCACGTGTATCAATGTCGACCCAAGGTAATTACGGTTGAAGTAGCAACGGAATCATCCAGACTGGACCATGTAATCATGTCGGCTGGTCAGATTCTTGTTACATCTGGTCGATGGTCATGTCTGGAGGCACCTTCACCCAGGGAAAGGCTGTTCGAAAATTTTTGACTCATCAGTTTTCTGACTTGCTTAAGGAGCGCAACATTCAACGACACAGCAAGTGTCGCCACGTGTATCAATGTCGACCCAAGGTAATTACGGTTGAAGTAGCAACGGAATCATCCAGACTGGACCATGTAATCATGTCGGCTGGTCAGATTCTTGTTACATCTGGTCGATGGTCATGTCTGGAGGCACCTTCACCCAGGGAAAGGCTGTTCGAAAATTTTTGACTCATCAGTTTTCTGACTTGCTTAAGGAGCGCAACATTCAACGCCACAGCAAGTGTCGCCACGTGTATCCATGTCGACCCAAGGTAATTACGGTTGAAGTAGCAACGGAATCATCCAGACTGGACCATGTAATCATGTCGGCTGGTCAGATTCTTGTTACATCTGGTCGATGGTCATGTCTGGAGGCACCTTCACCCAGGGAAAGGCTGTTCGAAAATTTTTGACTCCTCAGTTTTCTGACTTGCTTAAGGAGCGCAACATTCAACGACACAGCAAGTGTCGCCACGTGTATCAATGTCGACCCAAGGTAATTACGGTTGAAGTAGCAACGGAATCATCCAGACTGGACCATGTAATCATGTCGGCTGGTCAGATTCTTGTTACATTTGGTCGATGGTCATGTCTGGAGGCACCTTCACCCAGGGAAAGGCTGTTCGAAAATTTTTGACTCATCAGTTTTCTGACTTGCTTAAGGAGCGCAACATTCAACGCCACAGCAGGTGTCGCCACGTGTATCCATGTCGACCCAAGGTAATTACGGTTGAAGTAGCTATGGAATCATCCAGACTGGACCATGTAATCATGTCGGCTGGTCAGATTCTTGTTACATCTGGTCGATGGTCATGTCTGGAGGCACCTTCACCCAGGGAAAGGCTGTTCGAAAATTTTTGACTCCTCAGTTTTCTGACTTGCTTAAGGAGCGCAACATTCAACGACACAGCAAGTGTCGCCACGTGTATCAATGTCGACCCAAGGTAATTACGGTTGAGGTAGCAACGGAATCATCCAGACTGGACCATGTAATCATGTCGGCTGGTCAGATTCTTGTTACATCTGGTCGATGGTCATGTCTGGATGCACCTTCACCCAGGGAAAGGCTGTTTGAAAATTTTTGACTCATCAGTTTTCTGACTTGCTTAAGGAGCGCAACATTCAACGCCACAGCAGGTGTCGCCACGTGTATCCATGTCGACCCAAGGTAATTACGGTTGAAGTAGCAACGGAATCATCCAGACTGGATCATGTAATCATGTCGGCTGGTCAGATTCTTGTTACATCTGGTCGATGGTCATGTCTGGAGGCACCTTCACCCAGGGAAAGGCTGTTCGAAAATTTTTGACTCCTCAGTTTTCTGACTTGCTTAAGGAGCGCAACATTCGACGACACAGCAGGTGTCGCCACGTGTATCAATGTCGACCCAAGGTAATTACTGTTGAAGTAGCAACGGAATCATCCAGACGGGACCATGTAATCATGTCGGCTGGTCAGATTCTTGTTACATCTGGTCGATGGTCATGTCTGGAGGCACCTTCACCCAGGGAAAGGCTGTTCGAAAATTTTTGACTCCTCAGTTTTCTGACTTGCTTAAGGAGCGCAACATTCAACGACACAGCAAGTGTCGCCACGTGTATCAATGTCGACCCAAGGTAATTACGGTTGAAGTAGCAACGGAATCATCCAGACTGGACCATGTAATCATGTCGGCTGGTCAGATTCTTGTTACATCTGGTCGATGGTCATGTCTGGAGGCACCTTCACCCAGGGAAAGGCTGTTCGAAAATTTTTGACTCGTCAGTTTTCTGACTTGCTTAAGGAGCGCAACATTCAACGACACAGCAAGTGTCGCCACGTGTATCAATGTCGACCCAAGGTAATTACGGTTGAAGTAGCAACGGAATCATCCAGACTGGACCATGTAATCATGTCGGCTGGTCAGATTCTTGTTACATCTGGTCGATGGTCATGTCTGGAGGCACCTTCACCCAGGGAAAGGCTGTTCGAAAATTTTTGACTCCTCAGTTTTCTGACTTGCTTAAGGAGCGCAACATTCAACGAGACAGCATGTGTCGCCACGTGTATCAATGTCGACCCAAGGTAATTACGGTTGAAGTAGCAACGGAATCATCCAGAGTGGACCATGTAATCATGTCGGCTGGTCAGATTCTTGTTACATCTGGTCGATGGTCATGTCTGGAGGCACCTTCACCCAGGGAAAGGCTGTTCGAAAATTTTTGACTCGTCAGTTTTCTGACTTGCTTAAGGAGCGCAACATTCAACGACACAGCAAGTGTCGCCACGTGTATCAATGTCGACCCAAGGTAATTACGGTTGAAGTAGCAACGGAATCATCCAGACTGGACCATGTAATCATGTCGGCTGGTCAGATTCTTGTTACATCTGGTCGATGGTCATGTCTGGAGGCACCTTCACCCAGGGAAAGGCTGTTCGAAAATTTTTGACTCCTCAATTTTCTGACTTGCTTAAGGAGCGCAACATTCAACGACACAGTAAGTGTCGCCACGTGTATCAATGTCGACCCAAGGTAATTACGGTTGAAGTAGCAACGGAATCATCCAGACTGGACCATGTAATCATGTCGGCTGGTCAGATTCTTGTTACATCTGGTCGATGGTCATGTCTGGAGGCACCTTCACCCAGGGAAAGGCTGTTCGAAAATTTTTGACTCATCAGTTTTCTGACTTGCTTAAGGAGCGCAACATTCAACGACACAGCAAGTGTCGCCACGTGTATCAATGTCGACCCAAGGTAATTACGGTTGTAGTAGCAACGGAATCATCCAGACTGGACCATGTAATCATGTCAGCTGGTCTGATTCTTGTTACATCTGGTCGATGGTCATGTCTGGAGGCACCTTCACCCAGGGAAAGGCTGTTCGAAAATTTTTGACTCATCAGTTTTCTGACTTGCTTAAGGAGCGCAACATTCAACGACACAGCAAGTGTCGCCACGTGTATCAATGTCGACCCAAGGTAATTACGGTTGAAGTAGCAACGGAATCATCCAGACTGGACCATGTAATCATGTCGGCTGGTCAGATTCTTGTTACATCTGGTCGATGGTCATGTCTGGAGGCACCTTCACCCAGGGAAAGGCTGTTCGAAAATTTTTGACTCCTCAGTTTTCTGACTTGCTTAAGGAGCGAAACATTCAACGACACAGCAAGTGTCGCCACGTGTATCAATGTCGACCCAAGGTAATTACGGTTGAAGTAGCAACGGAATCATCCAGACTGGACCATGTAATCATGTCGGCTGGTCAGATTCTTGTTACATCTGGTCGATGGTCATGTCTGGAGGCACCTTCACCCAGGGAAAGGCTGTTCGAAAATTTTTGACTCATCAGTTTTCTGACTTGCTTAAGGAGCGCAACATTCAACGACACAGCAAGTGTCGCCACGTGTATCAATGTCGACCCAAGGTAATTACGGTTGAAGTAGCAACGGAATCATCCAGACTGGACCATGTAATCATGTCGGCTGGTCAGATTCTTGTTACATCTGGTCGATGGTCATGTCTGGAGGCACCTTCACCCAGGGAAAGGCTGTTCGATAATTTTTGACTCATCAGTTTTCTGACTTGCTTAAGGAGCGCAACATTCAACGCCACAGCAAGTGTCGCCACGTGTATCCATGTCGACCCAAGGTAATTACGGTTGAAGTAGCAACGGAATCATCCAGACTGGACCATGTAATCATGTCGGCTGGTCAGATTCTTGTTACATCTGGTCGATGGTCATGTCTGGAGGCACCTTCACCCAGGGAAAGGCTGTTCGAAAATTTTTGACTCCTCAGTTTTCTGACTTGCTTAAGGAGCGCAACATTCAACGACACAGCAAGTGTCGCCACGTGTATCAATGTCGACCCAAGGTAATTACGGTTGAAGTAGCAACGGAATCATCCAGACTGGACCATGTAATCATGTCGGCTGGTCAGATTCTTGTTACATTTGGTCGATGGTCATGTCTGGAGGCACCTTCACCCAGGGAAAGGCTGTTCGAAAATTTTTGACTCATCAGTTTTCTGACTTGCTTAAGGAGCGCAACATTCAACGCCACAGCAGGTGTCGCCACGTGTATCAATGTCGACCCAAGGTAATTACGGTTGAAGTAGCAATGGAATCATCCAGACTGGACCATGTAATCATGTCGGCTGGTCAGATTCTTGTTACATCTGGTCGATGGTCATGTCTGGAGGCACCTTCACCCAGGGAAAGGCTGTTCGAAAATTTTTGACTCCTCAGTTTTCTGACTTCCTTATGAGCGCAACATTCAACGACACAGCAAGTGTCGCCACGTGTATCAATGTCGACCCAAGGTAATTACGGTTGAGGTAGCAACGGAATCATCCAGACTGGACCATGTAATCATGTCGGCTGGTCAGATTCTTGTTACATCTGGTCGCTGGTCATGTCTGGATGCACCTTCACCCAGGGAAAGGCTGTTTGAAAATTTTTGACTCGTCAGTTTTCTGACTTGCTTAAGGAGCGCAACATTCAACGCCACAGCAGGTGTCGCCACGTGTATCCATGTCGACCCAAGGTAATTACGGTTGAAGTAGCAACGGAATCATCCAGACTGGACCATGTAATCATGTCGGCTGGTCAGATTCTTGTTACATCTGGTCGATGGTCATGTCTGGAGGCACCTTCACCCAGGGAAAGGCTGTTCGAAAATTTTTGACTCCTCAGTTTTCTGACTTGCTTAAGGAGCGCAACATTCGACGACACAGCAGGTGTCGCCACGTGTATCAATGTCGACCCAAGGTAATTACTGTTGAAGTAGCAACGGAATCATCCAGACGGGACCATGTAATCATGTCGGCTGGTCAGATTCTTGTTACATCTGGTCGATGGTCATGTCTGGAGGCACCTTCACCCAGGGAAAGGCTGTTCGAAAATTTTTGACTCCTCAGTTTTCTGACTTGCTTAAGGAGCGCAACATTCAACGACACAGCAAGTGTCGCCACGTGTATCAATGTCGACCCAAGGTAATTACGGTTGAAGTAGCAATGGAATCATCCAGACTGGACCATGTAATCATGTCGGCTGGTCAGATTCTTGTTACATCTGGTCGATGGTCATGTCTGGAGGCACCTTCTCCCAGGGAAAGGCTGTTCGAAAATTTTTGACTCATCAGTTTTCTGACTTGCTTAAGGAGCGCAACATTCAACGACACAGCAAGTGTCGCCACGTGTATCAATGTCGACCCAAGGTAATTACGGTTGAAGTAGCAACGGAATCATCCAGACTGGACCATGTAATCATGTCGGCTGGTCAGATTCTTGTTACATCTGGTCGATGGTCATGTCTGGATGCACCTTCACCCAGGGAAAGGCTGTTTGAAAATTTTTGACTCGTCAGTTTTCTGACTTGCTTAAGGAGGCCCGCCACGAATTTCAGCATATATTTCAACCTCTGTCTTCCCTTACTTATATACCGGCTACAGCTCCCTCTATTAGCATAGAAGTTATTCCCTGATGCCTCAACACACCTCAGGCATCATTTATCCTTTTCTTGCGTTTTCAATAAGTTCCTTTCTTTGTCGATTCTGCGGGGAACCTCGTATTCGTCATCTCATCAGTCCATCCAGTTTTCAACATCCTTTCCTAGCACCACTTTTCAAACCCTTCGATTCTCTTATGTTCTGGTTTTCCCACTCTCCATGGCTAGTTACCATAAAATTCTGTGCTCCAAACGTATAATCTCAGAAACTTCTTGCTAAAATTAAGGCCTACTACACTTGGTACCAGTAGACTTCTCTTTGCCAGGAGTGCTCGCTTGAAGTGCTAATCTGTTTTTTATGTTCCCCTTCCTTCGTCCATCATGCGTTAATTTGGTGCCTAGCCAGAAGACCTAACTCCATCTACTCCGTGATCCCCAGTACTAATGATAATTTTCTCGCTGTTCTTATTAGAGCTAGTTATTATTTTCGTCTTTCTTCGATCTACTCTGATCCCATTCTGTACTCATTAGACTTTTCATTCCATTAAGCAGATCTTGTAATTCTTCTTCGCTTTCAATGAGGAAAGCAATGCTATCAGCGAGTCTTAACACTGACATGTCTTCGGAGTAAATTTTAATTACATTCTTGAACCTTTCCTTTGTTACCGTCATTTCTTCTCGTATGTGTAGGTTGTACACAAGGGGCGAAATACTGAATCCCTTTCTTATACCCTTTTTTAATACGAATACTTCATTCTTAGTCTTCCAGTGTTATTGTTCCCTCTTGGCTCTTGTACATATTATATATTACTCGTCCCTTCCTATAGCTTATCTCTGTTTTTCTGGAATTTCGAACATCTTGCGCCAGCTTACAGTGTCGAACGCTTTTTCTAGATCGACGAATCCTATAAGTAAGTCTCTATTTTCCTTTAGTCTTTCTACTAATATCGAGCACAAATTAAAAACTGCTTTTCTGTTTACTTTACCTTTCTAAACCAAACTGATCGTCATCTAAAAGATCCTCAGTTTTCTTTTACATTCCTCTGTATGTTATTTCTTGCCAGCAGCTTGGGTGGATGAGCTGTTAAACAAATTCTGCAACAATTTTCGCACCTATGTGTCCTTGCTGTCTTCGGAATTATATGGATCATATTTTTCCTATGGTCTGATGGTACGCCGCTAGTCTCGTTGAGTCTACACACCAAGCTGAAGAGTCGTTTGGTTGCCATTTCCCATCGTAATTTTAAAAATCCTGATGGAATGTTATCAATTCTTTCTGATTTATTTGAACTCAAGACTTCTAGAGCTCTTTTAAACTCTGACTCTGATACTGGATTCGCTATGTCATCCGCACTGACCCAATTTCTTCTTCTACCGTCAGACAGGTTCTAGGCTCACAGAGACCTTCAGTGTAGTCTACTCTTCCCATCACCCGCTCTTTGCTCTGCGCTCAACAGTGGAATTCCTACTGCACCGCTTATGTTACCACCCTTGCTTTTAATTTCAGCGACAGTTTTGATTTTTCTACGCGCTGATTCAATGTTTCCTACGACCATATCTTTTTCCGTTTCTTCACATTTTTCCTGCAGCCATTTCACTTAGGCTGCCCTGCTTTTCCCATTTATTTCATGCTTAAGGGTTAATTATTTCTGTATTCTTCTCTTTCGCTGAACGATTTTGTACTTCCTCCTTTGTCGGTCATTTGAAGTATTTCTTCGGTTACCCATGGTTTCTTCGGAGTTGCCTTCGTTGTACTGACTGCGTCTGACTGTCCAACATCTGTGATTAACCTTTTTAGAAATGTCCACTCCTCTCCATCTGAACATACTTCCGTGATATTCTTTATCACAGTATCTACATCCTTAGGGAACTTCAAACGTGTCTCATCATCCGTCAGTAATTTAGAATCCCACTTCCTTCCACAGCGTTTCCTCGGCAACATTCTCTTAAACCTCAGTCTGCTTTTCATCATAACTAAATTGTGATCCGAGTCTACATATTTCCATTGGTACGCCTATGAATCCATTATATTATTTCGGAAACTGATTATGATGTAATCCTGATGGAATCATCCGGTTTCTCCGGGTCTTTTCCAAGTATTTATAGTCATCTTGTGATTCTTGAACATAGCATTCCCTATCACCGTCTAAATTTTATTGCAGAACTCAAGCAGTCTTTCTCCTCTCTCATTCCTACTGCCTAGACCATATAATACTGTTGCCCTTTCTTCTGTCCCGTCCCTGCAACTGCGCTCCAATACCCCATGATTATTAGACTTTCATCTTGCTTGATGTACTGAATTAATCATTCCATATCCTTATACACTTTATCTGTCTCTTTATTTCCAACTTGCGATGTCGGAATGTATAACTTAACTGAGACTGTCAGTGTGGTATCGTCCAGAGATAGCGGGTCACACCAAACTAGACAACAGGAATCGATACCACAGAGGTTTGAGAGGGCTAACTGCAATCCACAATGACGCATAGGAGGCGCTCCTGAAGAACACGCCTCCTCTCTCAACACAGCAGCACCCTCACACCGGAGGTCAATATAGTGCGGACCCTGTAAGAGCCCAGTTCAGTTCAAGACATCAGCTACAGCAGTCAATATCGTAGTGTACGACTAAGTATACTAATGTTCAGATAAAAATACCATAAACGCCTAGAGATAGGACGTTCATGTTCATAGGACACGTACATTAGCATGTTTCCAGAAATGATTAGCGTTTGAACCATGTCGGCCCGTGAGTTCACGGACAATATCCATATCCTTAAAATTTGCCTGCTGCCTTTGTTGTCACTGTAAACCGAAGATAATCGATCAGTGTAACTTGAGCAGGTGTGCGGGATGCCTCGCAGACGTGTGCGAGAGTCGTACCGTCAAATCAGTGAGTTTGAAAGTGCGCGCATTATTGGCATGAGAGAACGTCATGCATCCATCCGGTAAACTGTTGTTCGTATGGGATGAAGTGTTTTCCAGCGCAACAGGTGTGTGAAGAATGTTTCACGGAAGGCCGTAGAACACGACGAGATGAGTAAGGTCGCACCGGCTACACCATCCCCCCGAGAAGATCGACATCTCAACGAAATTGCACTGCAGGACAGGCTTTGGTGTCACAGTGGAACAATGTAACAAATCGTACAATATCAGTAGTGAGAAATCGTTGCCATTTATTACGGTATGAGTTACATGTGCGTCGTCCACTTCATCTACCTTTGACGAATGTGCAGAAATACCCTAGAAGGCAATAGTCTACGGAACAACGTCACTGGGGATAGGAATGGCATCAGATACTGTTTTCGAACAAATCCTGGTTCTGTTTCTTTCAAAATGGTGGCCATGTTTTAAAAAATGGTTCAAATGGCTCTGAGCACTATGGCACTTAACTTCTGAGTTCATCAGTCCCCTAGAACTACTTAAACCTAACTAACCTAAAGACATCACAAACATCCATGCCCGAGGCAGGTATTGAACCTGCGACCGTAGTGCCACATTTTAGTTCGCCGCAGACAGGGGGATTGACATCACAGTGCCGGCCGAAGTGGCCGTGCGGTTAAAGGCGCTGCAGTCTGGAACCGCAAGACCGCTACGGTCGCAGGTTCGAATCCGGCCTCGGGCATGGATGTTTGTGATGTCCTTAGGTTAGTTAGGTTTAACTAGTTCTATGTTCTAGGGGACTAATGACCTCAGAAGTTGAGTCCCATAGTGCTCAAAGCCATTTGACATCACAGTGACAACGTTCACACAAGACATACGAGGACCAACGCAAGGCCTTTTAGTGTGGGGTGCTATTGGGTACAACCAAAAATCACAACTGGCGCATGTCCAGGGCACTGTGATTAGTGCGACCACGTGAATAAGATCCTGCGACCTGTTTTTATACCCTTTCTGCACAACACCCTACAATGCATACGGCGAGAGAAGAGCTTTGACAGCTGACGCAGCCTTGGCGCACGTGCTTCGCGCATCCGCGAGGGCCAATCAGATCACGAGCTTTTGTTTACATTACCGTAAAGTATAGACGCCGTTTTCCAGCAAAGGAATGCACGACCACACTTTGCTGCTCGAACACTTGCCATCTGGGTCTGACAGGGTGTCAGCTGGCGAACCAGATCACTAGACATGTCACCAATCGAAAATGTGTGGCACATGGTGAAACGACTGGTGCAGCGCTGTGACACAATGTGACACAATGTCAACCATCACAGATGAACCTAGGAACCAGGTGAATTTAGCATGGATGGCTATACCGCACTTGCCAATCGCAACTTATACACGTCGATGTCATCACACAACGGACAAGTTATCAGTACCCATGGCGGACGCTGTGCCTAGCAGGCAACAGGACACCTACTAAACCGAGGTGACTGAATTGCTAATCATTTCTGCAGAATATAATAATGTACCTACCCTGTGAATATGAACGTCCTCTCTATAGTCGTTCAAGGTGTTCTCTTTTTTCTGGAGATGAGTGTAGTAGTTAAAGTTTCAGATGAACTTCTAGTGTTCTAAATGTTGCATTTTGTACTCCTGGAGAAGAGTTCGCTAATAAGTGGATCGAGTGATGCTTTGCTCCACTGTGGCAGTTGTAAATTGTAGAGCAGCACTGTGGCAAAGAAGAGTGTCAACGTCAGGTAAATATTTCATACATTTGTGTAATAAAGTGAATTAAAATTTCGTTTGTTTTAGTTTGATTCATCTCCCACAGCAATCAAAGAATCAAATAAAGTGAATTAAAATTTCGTTTGTTTTAGTTTGATTCATCTCCCACAGCAATCACAGTTACGGCGAGACGAAAGTAGTTTAGTCTGGTCAAATCAGTCGCCACACGCCTTAACGGGCCACAAATGTAATGGCTGCTGTAGAATTGTCAGCTATGGCAACCAGAAGTGGTCGCGTTGTGCACCCGAAGGCAACCCGTACCACGACGGAAGGAGCTGGTTCGCCTGACAGTGACAAGCCCAGTCTGGTAACTTTCGTCTTCCCTGGCGCTTCCACACAGTGATATACCCGTCGTAATGCTGTTCGCAGAATTGAGAATCGTCTTAAAAGACGACATCGTGCTACTCCTACGCTTAGCGTTTTTTTTCTTATGGTTTTAGGGCGCAAAACTGCTACGGTCATTAGCGTCCGGTCTATGGCTTAGGGGAAGGTAATAAACCAAATTCGAAATCAGCAGCAATTGGAGCGAAACTCAAAGTGGGGAAACTAAAAAACAGATCTTAGAAAACCACTATGGAAGATGGGGTTGTTTTCCCCAAAAAGAGCTTCAAATGACAAACGTCATCTCACTGACACTAATAAACTCGAGGACGCGATCGGCTGAACGCATTTCATCTGCTAAAATGGAAGATATATCAGGCGACAGCTGTAGACGGGCGCGTGAAAGAGTGAAATAGGGGCACTCAAGTAAAAGGTATCTCACCGTCCACAGTTAAGAGCAATGAGGACAAAACGGGGGAGGATCTCCACTTAAAGGATGTCGATGGCTAAAAAGACAGTGCCCTATCCGGAGTTTAGTTAAAATTATCTCCTCCCGACGACGAGTTCGGGAGAAAGAGGTCCAAGGACACGGAAGAACTTTCACGTCCCTCAACTTATTATTGGGAAATGTAGACCAATGTGCGTGCCATAAAAGAGCAACACGACGACATAAAGCACTCTGTAGATTGGCGAAGGGAACGATGCCAACAGCAGGCTGAAGAAGAGACATTGCATCCTTGGCCGCTATATTGGCCACCTTGTTTCCACGGATACCAACGTGTCCTGGAATCCAGAGGAACGCCACAGAGACGCCCCTTCCCCCCCCCCCCCCCCCCGAAGTGGAGGATGTGGAGGCAGTCCTGAAGCCGGTGGACGAGAGGGAGGACAGGGTAGAGAGCTTCGAGACTGAGGAGAGAGCTGAGCGAATCTGAGCATATAATATACTGTACCCGCTGATGGCAACGAATGTATTGGACAGCCCGGAGAACAGTGTAAAGCTCCGCAGTAAAAACAGAACACTGGTCGGGAAGCCAAAATCGATTATGGGTGTCGTCAACAATATAGGCACTTCCAACACCAAGTGACGTTTTTGAGCCGTCAGTGTAAATAAATGTGGCATCCTTCATTTGTGCGCTTAGAGCAGAAAATGCGCGACGATAAACGAGAGAAGGGGTACTATATTTGGGCGCGTAGCGCTGTCGTTGGTCGCACCGCTTGGCGCGCCCTTCTGATAACATCGATGGAAGGTACAACAATGACCAATGTGCTGACGATTCATATAGCTCCTGACGTCGTCGCACTGTTCGTATGGACACTCATCTTGCTGTAAACAAGCGCATTTCGCGGCTGAAGAAATGTATGGGCGTGTTCGATGCTGCACGGCCGAGATGCCGGCCGTGGTGGCCGTGCGGTTCTAGGCGCTTCAGTCCGGAACCGCGAAACTGCTACGGTCGCAGGTTCGAATCCTGCCTCGGGCATGGATGTGTGTGATGTCCTTAGGTTAGTTAGGTTTAAGTAGTTCTCAGTTCTAGGGGACTGATGACCTCAGCTGTTAAGTCCCATAGTGCTCAGAGCCATTTGAACCATTTTTGAACGGCCGACATAAATACACTATTGAGGGAAACCGGCAATTTCTGTAGAGCCTGGATGTAGAAGTCTGGTCTCTGAGTGTAGAACTGCAGCGTCTCTGCAGATTCATCTGCTTTGCATCGTTCGCCATGTTATATTTTGGCAAACAACTTTTCATCGGTCTGGACGTGACAAAGAATTGTAGACTGATTTCTGGTTTTGAACTTTATGTCAACATGTGACTTCAGAGGCTGGTGTGATAGAGGAATCAAAAATTATTTCCTAGCAGCCATGTTGCAGCTTGGCATGCCCAGACAGCTGAAGTTCAACATCCAGGTAGTATGAGATCACTGTGAAACAGTTAAGGACGAAAGTAACTTTTGCGTGATGTGTCACTGCCAAGTAAACTAACTGGATTCAACGTGGGCACTACATGGACAGAACTACTACAGCGTAATACAGAAGGTAGCTGAAAGAAACACACAATGAAACAAGCACAAATGACACTATCATTCAAAGACAATAATTACACTGAAGTCACCGCTACTGATGATTATCTCCTGCATATCAGAAGATGGGAAAGGGGCCACTGGATCGAGGCTGTAAAATGTCTATTTTTCCACTGACAAGCGCTAAGCATTCGGGAGGAGGACGGTTTAAACCCGTCTCCGGCCATCATGATTTAGGTTTTCTGTGACTCGTTCCAGGCAAATGCCAGGATGGTTTCCTTGAAAGGGCACTGCCAGTTTCCTTCCACGTCCTTCCCTAATCCGAGCTTGTGCTCCGTCTCTAATTATCTCGTTGGCGACGGGATGTTAAACATTATCTCCTCGTACTCCATGTGCTAAGTATCCCCTCTGCAGGTGTGCGTCCCCTATTACAGCCCACGTGTATGTGAAGGAATTCTGCACATGGAAATGGAAGGAAAGAGTAGGCTCGAACACGTTGACTGTAATTGTGTGCCCTGATTAAACGTTAATACACTACTGGCCATTAAAATTCCTACACCACGAAGATGACGTGCTACAGACGCTAAATTTCACCGACAAGAAGAAGATGCTGTGATATGCAAATGGTTATCTTTTCAGAGCATTCTCACAAGGTTGGCACCTACAACGTGCTGGCATGAGGAAAGTTTCCAACTGATTACTCATACACAAACAGCAGTTGACCGGCGTTGCCGGGTGAAACGATGTTGTGATGCCTCGTGTAAGGAGGAGAAATGCGCAACAACACGTTTCCGACTTTGATAAAGGTCGTATTGTAGCCTATCGCGATTGCGGTTTATCGTGCCGCGACATTGCTGCTCTTGTTGACGAGATCCAATGACTGTTAGCAGAATATGGAATCGGTTGGTTCAGGAGGGTAATGCGGAACGCCGTGCAGGATCCAAACGGCCTCGTATCACTAGCAGTCGAGATGACAGGCATCTTATCCGCATGGCTGTAACGGATCGTGCAGCCACGTCTAGATACCTGAGTCAACAGATAGGGACGTTTGCAAGACAACAACTATCTGCACGAACAGTTCGACGACGTTTGCAGCAGCATGGACGATCAGCTCCGAGACCATGGCTGCGGTTACCCTTGTCGCTGCATCACAGACAGGAGTGCCTGCGATGGTGCACGCAACGACGAACCTGGGTGCACGAATGGCAAAACGTCATTTTTTCGGATGAATCCAGGTTCTGTTTACAGCATCATGATGGTCGCATCCGTGTTTGGCGACATCGTGGTGAACGAACATTGGAAACGTGTATTCTTCATCGCCATACTGGAGTATCACACGGCGTGATGGTATCGGGTGCCATTGGTTACTCGTCTCGGTCACTTCTTGTTCGCATTGACGGCACTTTGAACAGTGGACGTTACATTTCAGATGTGCTACTACCCGTGGCTCTACCCTTCATTTGATCCCTGCGAAACCCTACATTTCAGCAGGATAATGCACGACCGCATGGTGCAGGTCCTGAACGGGCCTTTCTGGATACAGAAAATGTTCGACTGCTGCCCTGGCCAGCACATTCTCCAGATCTCCCACCAATTGAAAACGTCTTTTCAATGGTGGCCGAGCAACTGGCTCGTCACAATATGCCAGTCACTGCTCTTGATGAACTGTGGTATCGTGTTGAAGCTGCATGGACAGCTGTACCTGTACACTCCATACAAGCTGTGTTTGACTCAATGCCTAGGCGTATCAATGCCGTTATTACGGCCAGAGGTTGTTGTTCTGGGTACTGATTTCTCAGGATCTATGCATCCAAATTGCGTGAAAATGTAATCACATGTCAGTACTAGTATAATATATTTGTCCAATAAATACCCGTTTATCAGCTGCATATCTTTTTGGTGTAGCAATTTTAATGGCCAGTAGTGTATATACCTATCCTCCTGAGTTATCGCGTGCGGCTGTGAGTGTTACTTTTGTTCTCAAGTTTTCTACGCCACTGTATATGCCTGTACTCCAGACTATTATCACGTGAGGCTGGCTGGATCCAGCGTAGTATTGAGGAACGCCTTCCTGAACCCGTCGATTTCATACTTGCATCAAACCAGCGCTATTACCAATATCCGAAACGATAAACCATAACCTCCGTAAAACGTGTGTGGATAAAATACTTATGTCAGGATCGCAGATTGTCTTGATTGATTACTGGTTTCTACTCATTGAGGAACTATCCTTAGATCAGTGTAAAATGTTGTTCTGTGTGTGACAATCATTACACATCGTCGTATTCTTAGAGCTAAGTCGCCCTAAAACGAACACTCGTAGTTAATCAGTAATCAAATATTGTTACAGTGCCCATATCTCAGACAATATTTGATTACTAATGAACATTGTCAGTTTACGCAACCAACTACGATTTTTCATTTTAGGGCGACTTAGGTCTAAGAATACGAAAATAACTAGTGACTGTCACACACTGAACAACATTTCAAATTGATATAAAGATGGCTCATCGATGAACAGAAACTGGCAATCGCCGGCCGCGGTGGCCGAGCGGTTCTAGGAGCTTCAGTCCGTTACCGCGCTACTGCTACGGTCGCAGGTTCGAATCCTGCCTCGGGCATGGATGTGTTTGATGTCCTTAGGTTAGTTAGGTTTAATTAGTTCTAAGTTCTAGGGGACTGATGACCTCAGCTGTTAAGTCCCATAGTGCCCAGAGCAATTTGAACCAAACTGGTAATCAAGAAACAAAATTTGCTGCCTTGACTTAGGATTTTCATCCATACATGTTTTAAATCAACAGATCGTGTGTCTCCCCACAGGCAGTGACAAAGAGTAACAGTCGCTATAGACAACGATACTGTTATTGTCGCATTCCAACGCGTTTATGACACATTTATCCTTCTTATTTGAAACATACCACAAGTTTATCACTAACAACGAGTGCTGGGGTAAGCTGTCGCCAGCACACCGATCGGCAAAGACGTTGCAAGAAGACAACAGGCGCCGAATCAAGCGCATCTATCAGGAGAGAAGCCAAAGCAGACTGGCAAGCAACGGACCACCAACGCCCCCTCAACCGCCAGTATTTAGATCGCCGCTGGCGCCCGGAGGGCCACAGTCATTCAGTCAGAAGAGTCAGTTGCAGTCGCGGTGAACGCACGTTGGAAGCGTGTATTCTTCATCGCCATACTGGCGTATCACACGGCGTGATGGAATCGGGTGCCATTGGTTACGCGTCTCGGTCACCTCTTGTTCGCACTGACGGCACTTTGAACAGTGGACGTTATATTTCAGATGTGTTACGACCCGTGGCTCTACCCTTCATTCGATCCCTTCGAAACCCTACATTTCAGCATGATAATGCACGACCGCATGTTGCAGGTCCTGCGCGGGCCTTTCTGGACCCAGAAAATATTCGACTGCTGCCCTGGCCAGCACATTCTCTAGATCTCTCAACAATTAAAAACGTCTTTTCAATGGTGGCCGAGCAACTGGCTCGTCACAATACGCCTGTTACTTCTCTTGATGAACTGTGGTATCGTGTTGAGCTGCATTGGCAGCTGTACCTGTACACGCCATCCAAGCTCTGTTTGACTCAATTGCCAAGCGTATCAAGGCCATTATTACGGCCAGAGGTAGTTGTTCTGGGTACCGATTTCTCAGGATCTATGCACCCAAATTGCGTGAAAATATAATTACATGTCAGTTGTAGTATAATATATTTGTCCAATGAATACCCGTTTATCATCTGCATTTCTTCTTGGTGTAGCAATTTTAGTGGCCATTAGTGTACTTTTTGAACAGAATGTATAATGGCGTTACCCCTAACACGGGTGTTTCAATTCCCTTTTTCGGCATTGTTGGAAGGTGGTGGTGTTCAGTGTAAATTTCGACATCCAAACAAGAACGAAAAGCAGTCAGGGTATTGAAAAACGTGTGAACGAGACTGTTGGATTTAGACGTGTTGTCTCTGATTAAAACGCAAAAATGTTGGCGCTTCACTCCACCCGGCGAGCAGAGTCTGAGCGAAAGGCGGAATGACGTAACGAATCGGACTTTGACTGCGATGGAGAGGCCAGCGCGGGCGGTGGAACCACAGGTGTTCCGGAGCTGCAGCGCTTTCTGTCCGGCGCTCGACTCGCGTTTTCGGGGCCGGTCTTAATTGCCACTCGTCGCTCGCGAAACCTTAATTAAGCCCCAGTTTCGTAATTAACAATCCCGCCGCGACGGGGATAGGTCAGTAGCGGCGCGCGGCAATTCGTTTCCAGCGAGACGCGAACGAGAAGGTGCGGCGGTCCCGAGTGCAGTGGGCGAGTATACTGAGACGCGAGGGGAAAAGTGGAAAAAAAAATGTGGACCAAAAGGAAATAAGAGCAGGAGTGGGTGGAGGGTGCTTACTGTCGAGTGGAAAGGTGCCGATGTTACTCGCTTGATTGAGTCTCACAGTGCGGGTCCTTCTGCGAATGTCGTGGTTTATGTTCGCCGCGGGGATCAGATTTCACGTCCAGCGATGAAAGCGGGAAAAAAAGGAGGAAAAAATGAAAACGGGAGAAATAGAGGGCGATGGTTGGCCCGGTGTAGTGTCCGCGGCAGAGCGGGGCAGCCCGCCGGCCTCATAAACAACTGAGCAGCGATGGAGCCGAAAGGAGCGATTTCGTGTCGCGGCTTTTATTGCCGATCAGGCGCAGGCTGCCCACGGTGCGGCGTACTTCATCTTCCTTTATCGCGCAGCAAGAGCAAAAGAAGCGGCCTTAGCAGGGGCCGGAGAGGGAGAGAGCGCGGGAGTTGTAAGTGAAACACAGGGCCCCATATTGGAATTCGGAGACAGCCTATCTGGAATTTTCGTTTAGCGTACCGCAACTGAGGAATTTTTTTCCCCCTTACGGAGTAGCGGAAGATGTATATCGTACGTTTCGCCGATCCAATCGTCATTTCATCACGGCCTTGGCTTCATCAAAAATTTTTGTTTTATTATAATTCCATAGAATGTCTAAACACACTGTAAATCTAAGGTGAATCGCGGCAGCAATTGTGGAAGTAAACTCCGTTTCTACACAGTTATACAGCACTCCGTCTTCAGGCCACGAGTGGCACATCGGGACCATCCGACCGCCGTGTCATCCTCAGTTGAGGATTCGGATAGGAGGGGCATGTGGTCAGCACACTGCTCTCCCGGTCGTGATGATCGTTTTCTTTGACCGGAGCGGCTACTATTCGGTCGAGTAGCTCTTCATTTGGCATCACGAGGCTGAGTGCACCCCGAAAAATGGCAATAGCTCATGGCGGCTGGATGGTCACCCATCCAAGTGCCGGCCACGCCCGACCGCGCTTAACTGCGGTGATCTCACGGGAACCGGTGTATCCACTGCGGCAAGGCCGTTGCCACAGTTATACAGAGAAGTCAAAAAATTGTATCCACTGTTTAAAAGTCCACAACCTGCAAACTAATTGACGGAGTTGTCTCATTTTTGGCGAAAATGTTGCTTAAAAATGGTTCAAATGGTTCTGAGCACTATGCGACTTAACTTCTGAGATCATCAGTCGCCTAGAACTTAGAACTAATTAAACCTAATTAACCTAAGGACATCACACACATCCATGCCCGAGGCAGGATTCGAACCTGCAACCATAGCGGTCACGAGGTTACAGACTGAAGCCTCTTTAACCGCACGGCCACATCGGCCGGCAAAATGTTGCTTTAAGTCCAGCGTAAAGCTATCACTGTAGGTGTTCGAAATGGTCACCATTAACATCCACACACAAACGATGCCGCCGAACTGCAGCACCAACTACTAACTGCAACGTGTTCAGTTGGATAGTTGCACATGAATGTACTATGGATTCTCGAAGTTCATCCATTGTGCGTGTCTTTTGTCGATAAACGACGTCCTTTTTGTGTTCCCCACATGTAAAAGTCCAGAGGAGCTAGGTCTGGGGAACGTGGTGGATACTCCACAGCACCTCTACGGCCCATCCATCTTCCTGGTAGATTTTCGTCGAGATACGCCCTGACACGATTTTGGTAGTGGGCTGGTGCACCATATTGTTGAAAGCAAACTCCTCCGTCTCCATACAAGTCTCGGATGGCAGGTAAAATGGGTGTCTGAAGCTTCTGAAGGTACACCTCACCGTTAACTGTGCCGTCAAAGATTCCCATGTGGATGACGTAGTGATAGACATCCCTGGGGTTGTGAAGTAGCTGAATGGGTTGAAAATAGGTAAATCGCCAGGTCCTGATGGGATTCCAATTCGGTTTTACAGACAGTACTCTAATGCATTGGCTGCTTACTTAGCCGGCCGCGGTGGTCTAGCTGTTCTGGCGCTGCAGTCCGGAACCGCGGGACTGCTACGGTCGCAGGTTCGAATCCTGCCTTGGGCATGGGTGTGCGTGATGTTCTTAGGTTAGTTACGTTTAAGTAGTTCTAAGTTCTAGGGAACTTATGACCTAAGATGTTGAGTCCCATAGTGCTCAGAGCCATTTGAACCATTTGAGCCTTACTTAGCTTGCATTTATCGCGAATCTCTTGCCCAACGTAATGTCCCGAGCGACTGGAAAAAAGCGCAGGTGACACCTGAATATAAGAAGGGTAGAGGGACGGATCCTGAAAATTACAGACCAATATCCTTAACATCGGTTTGTTGCAGGATTCTCGAACATATTCTCAGTTGGAATATAATAAATTTTCTTGAGACAGACAAGTTGCTGTCCATGCATCAGCACGGCTTTAGAAAGCATCGCTCCTCCTAAACGCAGGTCGCCCTTTTTTCACATGATATCTTGCGAACCATGTATGAGGGGTATCAGATGGATGCCATATTCCTTAACTTCCGGAAAGCGTTTGACTCGGTGCCCCACTGCAGACTCCTAACTAAGGTACGAGCATTTGGGATTGGTTCCCAAGTATGTGAGTGGCTCGAAGACTTCTTAAGTAATAGAACCCAGTACGTTGTCCTCGATGGTGACTGTTCATCGGAGGTGAGGGTATCATCTGGAGTGCCCCAGGGAAGTGTGGTGGGTCCGTTGTTGTTTTCTATCTACATAAATGATCTTTTGGATAGGGTGGATAGCAATGTGCGGCTGTTTGCTGATGATGATGTGGTGTACGGGGAGGTATCGTCGTTGAGTGACTGTAGGAGGATACAAGATGACTTGGACGGGATTTGTGATTGGTGTACGGAACGGCACCTAACTCTAAATATAGACAAATGTAAATTAATGCAGATGAATAGGAAAAAGAGTCCTGTAATGTTTGAATACCCCATTTGTAGTGTAGCGCTTGACACAGTCACGTCGATTAAATATTTGGGCGTAACATTGCAGAGCGATATGAAGTGGGACAAGCATGTAATGGCTGTTGTGGGGAAGGCGGATAGTCGTCTTCGGTTCATTGGTAGAATTTTGGGAAGATGTGGTTCATCTGTGAAGGAGACCGCTTATAAAACACTAATACGACCTATTCTTTAGTACTGCTCGACGTTTGGGATCCCTATCAGGTCGGATTGAGAGAGGACATAGAAGCAATTCAGAGGCGGGCTGCTAGATTTGTTACTGGTAGGTTTGATCAACACGCGAGTGTTACGGAAATTCTTCAGGAACTCGGGTGGGAGCCTCTAGAGGAAAGGAGGGGTTCTTTTCGTGAATCGCTACTGAGGAAATTTAGAGAACAAGGATTTGAGGCTGACTGAAGTATAATTTTACTGCCGCCAACTTACATTTCGCGGAAAGACCACAAAGACGAGATAAGAGAGATTAGGGCTCATACAGAGGCATATAGGCAGTCATTTTTCCTTCGTTCTGTTTGGGAGTGTAACAGGGAGAGAAGATGCTGGTTGTGGTACGAGGTACCCTCCGACACGCACCGTATGGTGGACTGCATAAGACAACCCACACCACATATTTACTCCTGGAAAATTGACGGCTTTGTCTACATGGACGTTCGGATTTTCGGCTGCCCACTAGATGCAATTGTGGCGATTTACAGTACCATTGAGTTTGAACTGTGCCTCATCAGACCACACAATCATCTCTGCAAACTGTTCATCGTTGCGCACCATGTTAGTAGACCACTCGCAGTACTCCATTCTACGATCTGGGTCGTCCTCGTTCATTGCGTGTAGCAGTCGTGGGATGTAGCACTTCCACTTTGCTGTCTTCCAGATTCACCGAACACATGAGCGACTCACTCCAGTTTCACGGGCACACTGTCTCACAGACTTCTGTGGTGAGCGAGTGAATTGTTGTAACACACGAAGGGAGTTAGCTGGACTTGTTACTGTTATAGGTCGTCCAGATCGTTGTTTGTGTACATCTTTAACACAGCCTTCGGCTTGAAATTTGTCTCGAATGCGACGAATCGTTAAACGTGTCGGTGGCTCTGTCTGATACTCATTTCGCCATTGTCGTTGAACCTCATTAATGTTTTTGTACTTAAAATACCAAATCAGAACTGATCCTTTCATCGAATGTAAGCCTTGCGCCAGCGATGTTTACTAGAGTAACTAGGTGCCACTAAGAACAAAACACTGACTATCTGGCGACTGTCATCTGGCAAAACAAAACAAATCAATACAACGCTTGTGTGGCGAGTGCCGGAACTACAAACTATTACACTACCAAAGATAAGAACCCCGTCAATTAGTTTGCCAGTTATGGAATATTAAACAGTGGATACATTGTTTTGGACCCCTCTGTATTTTAGTGATGTGGCCATTTGATGGTGATGGAGAAATGTGAGAACGACGCAGAAGTGCTAGGAGAGAGATCAAAAGGAAAATCAAGGAGACGGTGCTTAGAGACACATGTAGTGGTGTGCAAAACTGAAGGATAAAAGTAACTTACGCATGGATGTCACTGTTACATAGTTACATCCCCAACATAGTTACATAGCTCTTCGAATCTTGGACCTTACACATAAACAACTGCTACAGTGCCCGCATCTCGTGGTCGTGCGGTAGCGTTCTCGCTTCCCACGCCGGGTTCCCGGGTTCGATTCCCGGCGGGGTCAGGGATTTTCTCTGCCTCGTGATGGCTGGGTGTTGTGTGCTGTCGTTAGGTTAGTTAGTTTAAGTTGTTCTAAGTTCTAGAGGACTGATGACCATAGATGTTAAGTCCCATAGTGCTCAGAGCCATTTGAACCATTTGAACCGCTACAGTGTATTAGTGAAGATAGCTGAAAGAATTACGCAATGAGACTGAGCCACGCGTGGCTCGTGTTCGTGCCATCTCTTATTTAACACCCTGTTTTTACCGTACTGCCGCCTCGTTATGTTAATTTTCAGTTATGGTGTCACTGACTTATTGCCGTGCCTGCCCGTGAGCGGCAGCAGCAGCAGCAGCGCTTATCGATATAGGCCCTCCCGTATTATCTTTGCTGGACTGCTATTAGGTCGCAGGTTCGAATCCTGCCTCGGGTATGGATGTGTGTGATGTCCTTAGGCCAGTTAGGTTTAAGTAGTTCTAAGTTATAGGGGACTGGTGACCTCAGAAGTTAAGTCCCATAGTGCTCAGAGCATTTAGAACCATTTTTGACTGCAATTACTTCTTGGTCGTCGTGTGTCATCAGACGCGCCAGCAGTGGAGTTCGGACCTGATAGTCGGACAGTTGGGACGCGGCAGAAGTTCGGTCGGGTTGGAGTGGCAGAGAGGTTCGGATAGCCATGACTCGCCCGACCGTTGCCGGCACACATGGCTGGGGACGGTCTTGGTTGATCGTCGGTTGGTCATCTTACCGGACGACGTGTATTTGCTCGCCTATCGCTTATGGGTTGGCGGTGTGTCACTCAACTCGTGGTTCGTCCTGGTGATTCCACTGTCACTGATTTTAGCATTGGTCGCGTTCTTCGTCCAAGTTTTTGTGAAAGTGTGTGTAGCCTGTGATGTTCACTGCCCAGTTATTTGAGTGCTGTCTCCGTGCTGATGTGTAACAGTTGGTCGGTTCGTGCAGTTGCGTTGTAGCACCAGTGGGGCATTCAGCGCCAGGGAGGCGCGGATAGCCATCGCTCGACCATGGGTACCGACACACATGATTTGACTGGGGACGACTTTGCTTGATCGTCGGTCGGTCGTCTTGTCGGACGACGTATGTTTGGGCGCCGATCGCTTATGGGTTGGCTGTGTGTGCCAGCTCGTGATTCGTCCTTGTTTTGCTCAGTCACTGCCGTTAGCATTGTCTAGTTCTTCGTGCAAGTGTTCCTGAAACTGTGTGAAGTTCATGTGGGTTGAGTGACAAGTTATTTAAAGGTTGTCGGCGTACTGACTCTGAAGTGGTCGGTTGGCGTGGAGTAGCGAGGAAGGACAGGATAGTCATCACTCGCCCGACGATTGTCGACGCACACGTTCGAGTGGCAACGACGTTGCTTGGCCGATTAGACGACGTATATTTGGGTCGTCCACCACTTATGGGTTGTCTGTGATCCGTTCTGGTTGTTGTTCCAATCTCCGCTGTTAGCATCGTTTGAGTTTTGATGCAAGTGTGGAGCGCAACTGATCTTGATCATTGGTCTGTTGACTCTCTGCCGGTTGGGTTCCCAGCGGATTGAAAGTGGTTGGGCCGACTGCCTGTATCACCTAAGCGACCGTTAGTTTTTGAATTCCAGGCCGACCCTCGAACATCTCAGCGCCCTTGGGTGTACTGTCCTATTTTTTTAAAATTTGTTCTTGTTGTTTGTACTTGTACGGTTTCTGGTCGATTTTTGTTTTAAAGTAGAATTGTTTTGCTCTTAAGGCCTTCAGCCTAGTTTAAAGTACTGTTTCACGTAAGCCCTTTGGCATTTTAAAAATTTTAATGCTGTTGAATTTTTATGTCTTGGGCCTTCAGCCGATTTTGTGTTTGAGTTGTTTGTTCTTAAGGCGTTCATCCTAAACTGAAGAACTGTTTCACGTAAGCCCTTTGGTATTTAAAAAAAATCAATGTTGCGGAGTTTTAAGTGTTAGGCCTTCAAAAATGATTCAAATGGCTCTGAGCACTATAGGACTTAGCTTCTGAGGTCATCAGTCCCCTAGAACTTAGAACTACGTAAACGTAACTATCCTAAGGACATCACACACATCCATGCCCGAGGCAGGATTCGAACCTGCGATCGTAGCGGTCACGCGGTTCCAGACTAGCGCCTGGAACCGCTCGGCCACTCCGGCTGGCGTTAGGCCTTCAGCCGATTTGAATTTAGCTTCTTTACTTCAGCGTAACTAAAGAACTGCTTTAAGATAAGGCTTGCGTTTTAAATTTGTTATTATGCTTGCGTTTTAAGTTATTGGCCTTCAACCGTTTTTAAATTAAAGTGGCTTTCAGCCGGTAATTAAGTCCCAAAGATTAAAGCTATGGGTTAAAAATAGTTTTTTTTGGGCTCTTGTAATGTTTGATCAAATAATAAAGTTGTAAGTTCGAGTGTAACTGACAGCCCCTTATTTTGGTCCCTTCCCACAATTTAAGTTACCTGTGTAGTGTAACGACGTAAGTTCTTTATAAACGATTTTCTTTCGACATATGACTGTGTGTAGATTTCGTCACCTACGTCAGTTACAACCCACTTCAAAATTATTTATATTCTTTTTAAATTGTCTCAGAATGGTTCTTGAAGGAAACTGTAAAACATCATTTGAGTCGTATGCGCAGAATTACGTCACTCGGGCCAATTGGTTTTCGTAAACTTTTTCAATTTTAGATGTCGTTTGTTTCTCCTCAGAAATTATATTGATACACGTTATCTGATTTAATCGATATTAGAACCACATTGAATAAACTTTTGAAATTCAAAGTCTCGATGAACGCTGTCAAAATTCAATAATCTTGTCAAATATATTATTAACTCATTCACATAATTCTTCATAAATAAATCCTCAGAACACGTATTTCAACTTTAGTAGCATCCACTAGTTTATTATCTTCCTACATACAGACGTGAACCTGAGCCTTGACGAGACAAAACTAACATTTTCAATAAGATTGAACTTCCTATGATATCATTGTTGTACAAAACATTACAAATTTTCATTTATTTTAGTTTTTAGACGCACGACGCAACAACTCGGTTCCAGGATCTTCTGTTGCTCTTTGGCTGTCGACCCGCGACGTATAGTGGCCAGCAATTTTCTCTCTGGTCGCGGCAGCGAAGATGCTGTCTCCGTTCGTTGCGCCGCCCTCTCCGTACATGAAACATAAAAAAAAAAATACAAAAACTTTAGGCAATTCACAACCATTACAAAATATTACAAAAATACATAAACAAAACTAAATTAAACTTATATTCACTTGCAAACTGGGCTGGTGGATGGGTGACGCTTCAATTTCGTCCCACTACACCTGTCATGTCTTTCGGGATTAGCGGGGCGTCTCAGAGACCAACAGAGAATACACGTTTATTCAAAGATATCTACACTTAAGTAACCGTGCTCAATTATGGTCCCCTAGACATTATGAAAGATGACAGATTGGTTTTAATAAGGTGTGTGATCACCGCAGACAGCAGTGCATCCTCTGCAACGTACTGCCGTGCTGGGTACAGGCATGGTAACGAGTTCTTATGGAAGGTCGTTCCATTCTTCCACCAGAGCGTCTGACAACTTTTGGTTGCTCGTTGGTGCATGTGGACGTGCGGTACTATATCTCTCCGACGCGTCCTTCAAGCACACGACAGGTTTTTGGAACGGGCAGCACAGTCCATTCGCCGAATATCTTTCCGTTACAAGAGCTCCTCCAGTTGGGCTATTCGGTTCAGTCCCGCATTGTCATCCATAGCACTGAACAGGGCCGAATGCACACCTGCAGCGAAGGACGTGCGCAAGGAGTTAAGCGTCACTGTAACGTTGACCAACGAGTTTACCTTGTTCAGACATTTGGACATGAGTAAACTCCTGCAACATTAGCCCGTTCAACATTACGCCTTCCCACGCCGTAACACCTTGATCATAAAACCCATCATGTTCCGAAAATGTTCCTGGGTGAATGACGGGTCCCCATCTCTCACCATATGAAGGTATGTACAGAATAACTACTCAGACTGAATCTGCACTCATTCGTGTAGGTAAGGTAATTCAAAAAGTTTTTCTTCTGGTACTACCGATTATTTTACAACTTAACATCATAAACGTTTTAAATTTATTATTTCGCAAATAGTGCTGTATATCACAAGATCCGCATTAACGAACTTCAGCTGTAAATGTTGGCTTTTACTTTCATGTAACAGAAATGTAGTACATAATAGCTACAGCTAACCTTGTACAACACTATGTCATCACTGTTATCAACTTGTCATTCCTAGACGACTAAAAATGATGTACAGCTTGACGTCAATTGCAGTCCTCATCAGGTAGTTTTATAAAGTTCTTTACCTGTCTTAAAAACATTCATGGGCTGCACATGTTACACTATGCCAGCCATATATGTATTTTCAAAATTCAGTTTGCATATGGGCCATTAGTTCTCTGACTTCAGTTCTGTTAATTATTTTAGTATCTCAAATGTTTTTCTCTAATGACAATGTGTACATTACATACATCGATATGTAGCAGATATTACTATTTTTTGTAATTACCCCTTTTCATTTTAGCCTGCAATAACTGACATACATTTTACGTTACGCAGAACCACTTTTACTATACCAATCATCATTGTAATTAATTTGATTATTCTCTGCAGTTACGACTTATCGACGATCTAAAGTCATTCGGTTCCTTGGTATATGCATGTAGTTTACATTTGGGTAATTCACAAAAATGATTACCTATCGAAGTCTCGGGGACCAAACGACACATATCGAACGTGCGATTGTAAATAGATCATGCGAGTCTCTTGGCGGGCCTTGTGATCAATTATTTGTGATCGTCATTTTTATCTGTTGTCCGTCGTTCCTTTAGTTGCTCTAAATTACATCCCTCCGCGCAAGGGAACCCCAGACGTTTTCTGTCGATAGTGAGTGTGATGTATGGTGTTCCTGACGTATCTCCGGCGGATTCTCTCACATGGAATAATGTTATTCCATGCTTATCCAGCGTAGAAAATTGTTTGAGTTTTTGACGCAAATATGTCCAGACCAGCGCATTTCTTCTATCTTGCTGGATTCGAAACTACACGTTGCAAGCAACAGCATCGTAAACTGAATTATCTGCTAATACCGTGTGTGACTATTTCGGGTTTTGCAGAGAAGTCTGTTCTGTGGAAGTGACAAACGACAGTATACCAATTGGTGGAGCGAGTAGTGGAAGTGGGCGAATCTCATATAGCTAGAAGGAAGAACCAGAGAGGACGACCTTCAAAGAGTGAAACAGATCATATTTGGGTATTCGCTGAAATAGAAAGAGAGCTCCGGAAGTGTTTCGTTGTGAGAGTATTGTCCCGAGACAAGGTCAGGTTAGTGGGTCTGAAAGCACTTCATGCTGATTGGTACTAAAGTCGTTACAGATGGGTTTCTGAAAGCTGAAGGATTCGATCAGGAGTTCGTGAGCCACTCTGTAGAGTTCGTGTCTTTGGATGATGCTAGTGTCCACATGCAGAATATCGAGCGCCTATGGTAATTTGTGATGTCTTCCATTAAAAGAGAAGGGCGTCCAGGACAAAGAGACGAATTGTACTTGTTTCTGTATCTCTATTTCCACAACTTGCGTTTGCAGGGAAAGGTTAAAGTATGTGACACTCCGCTGATATTCTTGCGTTATATTGGCAGAGTTTACCTAGGCTATGGCAAAAAGAGATTTGTCCCTGTAGCGTACACATCACAATGACTTTCACATGACGACAACACCGACGACGAGTAAGGTAGGTCATCTCCTTTGCAATTACAAGAATTTTTTAACGCTCTTCTTTTGTCGTTGCTATAGTGATCACCGTAAACATACTCACAAGGCCCGCGACGAGAATCTCATGGTCGATTTACAGTAGCACGTTCGATATGTGCCGTCTGGACCTCGCGACTCGATAGGCACTCATTCTTTTCATCCATACTGTACAAATGTATTATTATAATTTTAAACAGTGACCCGTCTGTGCAAATTATTGTGCTATTATAAGTGCATACTTATAGAGTGGCCACACAGGATAGCTGTTGTCATACTACCTTATCACTGTTGATTTTATCTCTCTTCGTGACTAAAACTTAATTTGGTTCTAAATCTGGTAGTCTCTTGATACATAAATGTGCCTTGCATTACTACAAGGTGACTGCATGTTTTGTAATCCATGATTTATGTCTGCATGTTCCTTGTAAGCAGTAACTCGGCCATTTAAACAAAGACCAATTATATCTGGGTAAACGTAACGACATAACAAGCAGCTAATTTACGTAAAATAGGCATTACATAAGTATGTTACACTAGCTGCGGATGGTTAAATACATATCTTAGAGAATGATGGTACTTATCGATTACACACAGTCTCTATGGTTACTATTTGGCGCCCATCTTGCCTATCGGAATCCGTCATATCTTTGATTAATGACGGAACATACGAGGGTGAGTCAAATGAAAACTTTAAATTTCTAATAACAAATCGAAATTTCGCGCCGTTATCCTGTAAGTTGGTAGCGTGCTACAAACATCGTGCAGAATGGCCTGTAGGTGGCAGCATAGTGCAGATGCGCACATACCATCGCAGTATCAGTATAAAGATGGCCGCCCCACTTGCGACTTGCACCAGGGAAGAACAGCATTCAATTATTCGGTTTTTGCGTAGTGAAGGTGTGAAACCTATTGTAACTCATCGGCGAATGAAGTTCAGTACGGTGATGCATGTTTGTCACAGCAGCAAGTCTATGAATCGAGAAGGAAGTTCGCAAATGGTGTGGTTTCAGTGGAAGATGCTCCTCGTCCAGGTCAGGCACAACGAGTTGTGACTCCACAGAACATTGCAGTAGTTGAAGCCATCGAGAAGGAAAACCGCCGAGTGACACTGAATGACACTGCAGCATGTTTACAGATTATTCATGGGTAAGCACACCACATTTTGCATGATGTGCTCCAGTTTCACAAAGTGTGTGCAAGATGGGTGCCACAGTAGCTGACTCCTGAAATGGGAGAACGACGTGTTGATGCTTGCGAAGAACTTCTTCGGCGCTTTGAACGAGAAGGTGATGGCTTCCTTGCAAGAATCGTTACTGGGGACGAAACCTGGGTTCACTTACGCCAACCGGAAACGAAGAGGGCGAGCAAGGAATGGCGCCATTCCTCAACACCAAAACCAAAGAAGTTTCGCACAGAACCTTCAGCAGGGAAGGTTATGCTGACTCTTTTTTGGGAGGGAAAAGGCGTCATTTTGGAGCATTAAATGCCTAGAGGGACCACTGTCACCAGTGCATCATACACAGATATCCTAAAAAATAATCTGCAGCCTGCAATCAAATCAAAGCGACGTGGACTGCTGTCAGCAGGTGTTTTTTTGCGACATGACAATGCAAGGCACCACACTGCCCGTACAGCAGTTGCAACAATCACAGACCTGCATTTTGAGTGTCTTCCTCATCCACCATACCCACGAAACCTTGCCCCAAGTGATTTCCGTATGCTTGAACCACTCAAAGACGCAGTGGGAGGAAAGAAGTTCCGTTCTGATGAAGATGTACGCCACGCGGTGCATGAGTGGTTGCGCGGACTACCACAATAATTTTTTTAAAGGATTGTATGCACTTTGTAAGCGCTGGAGGACATGCATTGAGCGTGGGGGAGATTATATTGAAAAGTGATACAGCTTTGTACCACTTCTGCACAATAAATAATTTTTTTAAAAAAATTTTAAGGTTTTCATTTAGCTCACCCTCGTATCTCACGAAAAAACCATGAAGGTAAAAATGAGAGAGATTCAAGTTCACACGGATGGTTAGCAACAATCGTTCATGTGAACGACTCGCGCCTGGAACAGGAAATAGGGAAGTCTCTCCGCCATACACTTCAATGTGGCTTGTTCTGTATAGACGTAAATGTAGATGCAGCTGTGTCAGGCCAATGCATGTAACTCCTTTAACGGCCTAGCCGACATGGACGAGTGTTGGATTTAAGCTGCGACCTCGAGAGAGAAGCTGCAAATCAAGTAGTGGAAACGTTCGGATTCACCACCGCTGAAAATGGCGAAGACGCAACCACCAACACGTAAGGTGACACTCAGTACATTCTGGGGCTATCATAATATGCTGCTGAGAAATTAGTCTCGTAAGGGTCAAACCATCGCAGGAGCAAACTACCGAGTTTTCCTGACGAGGTTACAGGGTTCTGTGAAGTCGAATCGTCACGGGAAGATGTGCAAGGTGGTGATTTTCTGTTGTGTATTGTACCGTAGGAATCAAGGTCGAGGATGTCGTTTGGCGGCTCGTATCCTCTTTCTCCAACACAACTGCACACAAGTATTAACAGGGTTCTTTAGTTACATGAACAGGAAGCTACTTAACTTTAAGAGTCCATGTGTTGTGGTACAAGCTCTTCACTAATAGTTCACGCTAGCCTCATTGCTGGTGAAGTAAAAGGCCCTCTATGCGATGAATGGCAGACGCCTACTTGGAGTGGGAGTCGGTGTGTCAGTGACTGAGGGACTGCTCTAGTGACTGAGGATGACTGACTCTGAGAGATTGTGACTGAGCCCTCTGGTGATCAGCGCGAGGTCGAGAGGACGTTGGCGGCATCTTCCTTGTCAGTCTGTCTTTGGCCTCTCTCCTGATATGAACGCTTGATGCAGTGCCTACTATCGATGTTCTTGCTACATCTTTGCCGACAGGTGGGCTGCAGACAGCTAACGCCATCACAATTTCCTCCCTGAATACTACCCAACTCATTCTGCACAAAGATATCAAAATGTTGTCTCGATACTGCCTCCTCATTTATCTATTCTCTTGACATGACAGCTGGTGATTTCTTTCTTTTTCCTGGAATCAAGAAACCATTGCTTGGCTAGCATTTCGTGAATAATGAGGACTGATTTTTGTGCTGAAACATTTCCTGAACAGATAAGGTACTGAATTCTACAAACAAAGTTTCCGTGATGATGTCCATCGTTGGGAGAGATGTATAGCATTAAAGGGTGACTAACGACTAACACCAAGTTCCAGGTTCATATTTTCGAGGTTTTAATTGAAACTTTATGAGTAGTCTGCGTACTCTGGCTAGCGGATTGTAGACTTATCAAATCTATGCGGACACCGATTAGCACTTATGAACGGCTGAAATTCTGCTGGGGCAGTTCTAATAAGGTGTCTGTATGTCTGTGAAAGAATGGAAGCCCATTCTTCCTCAAGAGTCGAAACCAAAGAAAGTAATGGTTTTGGAAGCTGATATCTGGAACAAAGTCAACGTTCTAACTCATCCCGAAAGTGCGTTGTTGGCTTCAGGTCGGACTCAGGGCAGATTAGTCTATTTCAAGTCTGTGACTGTCTACAAACCATTGATTCACTGATGCTGCTTTATGAAACTGTGTCTTTGTCACGCTGATGCAGGCGCCGTATCCGAACAGTTCCTCAACAGTAGGTAGTACACAATACTGTAAAAGTGTTAATATCACTCTGCAAATAGCGTTTTGTTACGTACAATAAAGGGCCACGCACCACCCTCGGAAAGACCCCCTCCCTTGCTACCACATGCTGTGTACTTCACTCTTGGCGCTATAAAATGTGGCATTCGTCAAAAACAAACCCTTCCATCGTTTACTTCAGCGGACAGTGTGATTGATCAGTGAAAAATCACTCGTTACCAGTCATCCATTGTCCAATGAAATCGCTCTTTACAACATTTCAAGGGTTGATCAGCATTGGCTATAGATATCTCTTGCTTGTAAAGAGTTGCTGGAACACTGTACCAATTATTTGTAACTCTCTAAGCACAGTCGTTGTGCTACCTGGACCGCTGGCAGCACTTTGAAACTCACCTATGATTACTTCTGTCGATTTCACCTGACTTAATTTTATAAACACCGACCACAATGCTCGACGATTCCTGCCCGCGAGTGTACAAGGCCTGCCTCCGTTTTCTTCCTTATTCTTTTTTACCCACCAGCCTTCGGACTGGTTTGATGCGGCCCGCCAAGCATTATTCTCCTATGGCAACCTCTTCATCTGTATCACTTACAAATTACGTCCTCAATTATTTGGTGCATATATCTCAGTCTCTGCCTTCCGCCACAGTTTATACCCTCTACAGCTCGCTCTAGTACCGTGTGTGATGTTTTAACAGATGCCCTACCATCGTGTCCGTTTGTCTTGTCAGTGTTTTCCATATATTCATTTCCTCGCCGATTCTTCGTAGAACCTCCTCATTCCGTATCAGTGCATCTAATTTGCAACATTCTTCTGTAGCACCACATCTCAAATGCTTCGATCCCTCATACTCCATATTTCATTGCTATACAGTGTTGTCGTCCAAATGTATATTATCAGAAATTCCTTCCTCGAATTAAGGCCAATGTTTGATACCAGCAGACCTCTCTTGGTCCAGCTTGGCGAGCTTTACCGCGGTTCAAATATTACAATTTTTTATTTCTCGGACATACACAACTGCTGGGTTACCTTTCATTCAGAAGGCTGTTGCACGCAGCGACTGTTATATTGACTTGTAAATAATAGATTTCAGCTATCAGTCGTCCTTTTTTAATTTTATTGGCAGATCTAGATTTCAGCAAGAAACTAGCCATTCTCAATGCTCTATAATTTTTTATCAGTGCATGTAATGCCTGTTGGTTGGGCACAGTTCATTGAATACTGTTGTGCACATAGTTCCGCGTAGTCAGTGCGTACACAACTTTCCCACTAGAGTGCGCCCCGCTAAGCACAACAGCGCAGGCGCAGCGCTCGTCCATCTCCACACTATGAGATAGCGCTGCCTTAGAGACGGACCAAATTCTGCTTCCACCGATCCGCGTATTAATATGTAACGCAGCCAGCGAGATTGCTGCTAATGTAGAACCTTTTCTCCTCGCAGATAACACTCGCGCAGTGATACATGAACGCATGAGGTATTGTAATGAGTGTACAGACCTTCGATCTGTCAGTCTGCATTAGTCTGCATTAGTCTGCATTTGTCTGTAGTCAAGTTCAGTCTGCGCCTAATAAGATTACTATATTCCTGTACATAGTCATGAAGATAAATGAATACACACTTTGTCAAGTATCAGAGATATGTGAAAATAAGATTAACGTACCAAGACCAAAGGAACTTCAGATTGTCAATTGTAAATAGCATCCAGAATCAAGTTAAGTAATTCTATATTTGTTATTATTTTAATAAATGTGTATGAAAATTAATCAAGTCCTGTTTAAAGTTGGTCACCGTCAATCTGCTACTCTAAGCGTGCAAGTGGCATTTCTATCGTCTGACCTAACGGCAGAACATAAACACGCCACGATAAGACCACGAGGCATATTGCTGACACTCACCTACTTCGTTAGAGCGACAAGTCAAATAATCTGATGGTGCGTGTACCGAAGGTCTTACAGTACGCACACCACAAATACTACTCTTGGGACTATAAATAGTGGCATTCATCAAAACCAAAGCTTTCTATCGTTCCATCGGTTTTCTTCTGCGGACAGAATTGCATATATAGGTCAAAACTGATAGTGCATGGCTAGTTTGTATCTGAAATCTAGATCTGCCAATAAAACTTAAAAAGGACGACTGATAGCTCAAAATGGTTCAAATCACTCTGAGCACTATGGGACTTAACATCTGAGGTCATCAGTCCCCTAGAACTAACCTAAGGACATCACAAAACCCATGCTCGAGGCAGGATTCGAACCTGCTACCGTAGCAGCAGCGCGGTTCCGGACTGAAGCGCCTACAACCGCTCGGCCACAACGGCAGGCGACTGTAGCTGAAATATATTATTTACAAGTAAATACAAACAGTATGACGGTTTCGGCGTCTGCGTCCGATCATCAGGTGTATCTGACATTTAGCAGTAGTACGACGTCATGTGCATGCCTTAACAAATAGCGTAATGATTCGGCTAAGACACTGAAGTCGTGGTAGCGACTTCTGCCATGTAAGAGTTCGCTCAATAAAAGTATTTTATATCCCTGGCGGATTTCTTTACCAAGAACAGGTGTCCGTACTCCTGAGGGTTTATTTCTCAGGTGAGGTGCAACGACTAGTCCACGTTCGAAGTTATTGGTGTCTCCTGACCGCCCCATATTGCTGATACTGTTTCTTTGATAACATTTTATACTGGCCAGTATGCCTATCTTGACATTACGTGATTAGTTCCACGTTACATGTGTGTCAGTGTACTTTTGATCATATAGTGTAGGTGTAGTAGCGCATGTGGTGTAGACAGTACTGCGAAGTATAGTCGGTACTTCCGGCCGACCTCGAACTACAACTCTCCGTGCGTTCCGCTTGGCCAATATCTGCAGGGGTCAGTGAGGCTGGCCAGAGTCTGCGGAATGATTGGAGCGGGGTGAGATGGGGGGTGGTAGGAGTGGTGGGGCGCTGATGGATGAAGATTAATTAGCGCCGGGCTTTGCCGGCCCATTAGCCGCGCCGAGCCGGGCCGCGCCTTACGCGCATACCCTGCTGACAGCTACATCTGTACCAGAGCCGGCGGCGCCGCGGCCAGAGCTCCAGGGAGCGTCCAGACGCTGACGATCGGACTGTTAGTGCGATACGTCATCTGAAGCACAGCAGAGCACTCGTGGTACAAACGAATTTTGGAAATGGCCTCCGTATTTAAGGTGAAATACACTGATGGAAAAAAATAACAGCATAAGAAAATGCACTGAAGCCCCAAAGGAACTGGTATAGGCATGAGTATTCAAATACGAAGATATGTAAACAGTCAGAATTTGGCGCTGCGGTCGGCAAGGCCTATTCAAGACAACTGTGTGGCGCAGTTGTTAGACCAGTTACTGCTACTGCAATGACAGGTTATCAAGGTTTCAGTGAGTTTTAACGTGGTGTTATAGTCGGGACACGATCGCTGGCATGCAGTATCTCCGAGGTAGCGACGAAGTGGGGATTTTCCCGTACGACCATTTCACAAGCGTTCCTTGAGTATCAGGAATCCGGTACAAGAACAAATCTCCGACATCTATGCGCCCGGAAATAGATCCCGCAAGAACGGGACCAACGACGACTGAAGAAAATCGTTCAACCCTTCCGCAAATTGCTGCAGATTTCAAAGCTGGGCCATCAGCAAGTGTCTGGGTGCGAGCCATTCGACAAAACATCGATATGGGCTTTCCGAGCCGAAGGCCGATTCGTCTACCCTTGATGACTGCAGGACACTGTAGTGGTTAATAAAAAAAGAAAAGAGAGAAGAAAAGAAAAAGAAAAAAGTTTGAAAATGTGGGAAGAAATCGTAAATGAAAATGTTTTTTTTAATCGTTAATGACCGTGAAAAAAGGGAAAGAAAGAGAGAAATGCAGATCGGACTTCGTATTACAGAAAAGCTATAGTTGGGGTGGTCCTTGTGGCGTTTTTGAGCAAAAGTTAAACCAATTTCCACTACAAAAATTATTGAAAAGAAACAGAGAATAACAAAATGTAACTCACAGGGGGATGTGACGTAGATAAGAGTTCTTCCTTTACCAGGTTAACTTGTTTTCTTTCGTACGGCGTCCAGGTCTTCAAAAATCTCCTTCATTTCGGCGTGAAAAGTCTGCTCCGAAGTCTTGCAATCGTCCAAGAATCACTAATTTATACCAATTAAAATCATCTTGATACTGTATGCAATTTAATTTACTTTGCTACTTCCATCCTCCGAATTTCTTAACAACTTCCACAATATGTCTACACATTAAAATCAGATCAAGACTAGCTAATAAGTTTTTTTTAACGTCTTCATCAGATCACGTCTGCCTTAAGCTTCGGCTATCAAGAGAGAAGTGAAACGGATAGAAAAACAAAAAAGAGTTACAATTTTAGTATTTTCTCTTTGCCGTCGAGCGCTCATACCACTGCGACGGTATAATTTTTGTGTGAGGGAACGAGTTTAGCGCGGCGAAATTCAAAGTCCCGCTACAAAACAATGCTTAATGCCTCACCTGGACCCGTGAACACCGACATTGAACTACTGTTGATGACTAGAAACATGTTGCCTGGTCGGACGAGTCTCGTTTCAAATTGCATCGAGCGGATTGACGTGTACGGGTATGGAGATGACCTCATGAAACCATGGCCCCCGGAATGTCAGCAGGGTACTGTTCAAGCTGGTGGAGGCTCTGTAATGGTGTGGAGCGTGTGCAATTGGAGTGATATGCGACCCCCGATACTTCCTGATACGACTATGACAGGTGGCAGTTATGTAAGCATCCTGCCTGATCACCTGTATCCATTCGTCTCCATTGTGCATTCAGACGGACGTGGTAGATTCGAGCAGGACAATTCGACATCACATATCTCCAGAATTGCTACAGAGCGCTTCCAGGAACACTGTTCTGAGTTTAAACCCTTCGCTGCCCACCAAACTCCCTAAACATGAATCCCTTATTGAGCATATCTGGGATGCCTTGTAACGCGCTGTTCAGAAGAGATGTGCAATCCCTCGTATTCCTGCGGATTTATAGACAACCCTGCAGGATTCATGGTGTGTACCCTCCAGCACTACTTCAGACTTTAGTCGAGTCCATGCCACGTCGTATTGCAGTTTTTCTGCGTGCTGGCGGGGCCCTGCACAATATTAGGCAGGTGTACCAATTTCTTTGGTTCTTCAGTGTAATTAATGTAGAGTAATGAAGTTTCCGGAATACATTTGTCTTGGCAACATCGCAGTATCACAGGTTAATGTAAGCGCGAGGTAAGTAATTGCAAATGTGAAAAGCTGGTACAGTAATAACCAATGTAACTGCCAGAATGCCGAATGCATGCATGCAAACATGCATCCATTGTGTTGTACTCGTACAGAATGGCCGTTTGTGGGATGGAGTGCCTTGTCTTTGCCAAGCCGATTGCACTTGTTTAGTCAATACAGGGACGGTTAAAACAGTTTGTCTGTGACGCTGGGGTTGTCGTCCGAAAACGTCTCATATGTGCTTGGGGAAACGGATTGGGCGATCGAGCAGGCAAGGCAACATGTCGACACTCTGTATAGCATCTTAGGTTACAACAGCGCTAAGTGGGCGAGCATTATCCTGTTGGAAAAAGTCCCTGTGAATGCTATTAATGAATGGCAACATAACAGTCGAATCACCAGACTGGCGTACAGATTTGTAGTCACGGCGAGCAGGATAAGCACGAGACTGCACCTGCTGTAGAAATCGCACCGCAGACGTTAACGCCAGTTTGGTTGCAGGTCATCTACTGGCGTCCTTCTAACCAACACACGATCATCACTGGCGCCGAGGCAGAACCAGCTTTCACTAGAAAACACAACAGACCTCCACGCTACCCTGCACTGAGCTGATACCACAGATGATGCAAATGGCGGTGATATGGGGTCAGTAGAATTCACACTTCAGGGCGTCTGGCTCGAATCCGTCCCTGAAGTAACCTATTTGTAACAGTTCGTTGCGTCACTGTAGTGCCAACTGTTGCTCAAACTGCTGCTGCAGGTACAGTGCGATGCACCAGAGGCAAACTCTGAACACGATCGTCTTTCCCCTCCGTAGTGCCACGTGGCCGTCCGTGACCACCGCTATTAGCAGTCAAGTACAGCAGCTACATTCTAGGCAAGTGTTTGTGCAATAACACTTAATGTCGCCTTAAAGGTATTCTTGACTAACGTCAGCTCACCACGTCCAGTCTCAAAGGTCGCTAACAGGCATGACCGTTACAGCGTGTGTATAAAGCAAACCTGATTTACATCGTCATGGTGGCGATACTGATGTCACTGTTAAGCGACTCGCGCGAGATCTGAATCATGTGTAGAAACACGCCTAGCCACTTTCGTTTATATCTCGCAGTTCGTTCTCGGCGTTTCGATATTTTTCCCATCAGTAATCATCGTTCGTAGGAGACAGTTAGGTAAGATGATATGTAAAAAAGGAATAAAAGGAAAAAATGAATTGAGAGTATCAGGTGGATTTAAACTTCGTGCCTGGCTGGGAATGGAACTCGAGCACGGACTGTTAGATTCTCAGCATTGTAGGGAAGCTAGAAAATCTTAAGAAAGAACTGATGTAGTAGGGGTCAGTGAAGTGAAATGGAAAGAAGACAAGGATTTCTGGTAAGACGAGTATTGTGTAATGTCAACAGCAGCAGAGAAGGGTATAACGGGAGTAGGATTCGTTGTAAATAGGAAGGTAGGGCAGAGAGTGAGTTACTGTGAACAGTTCAGTGGTAGGAATGCTATCAGAATCGACAGTAGACCAATACCGACAACATTAGCCCAGGTATACACGCAGACGCTTGCTGAACATAACATACAAAATCCTGTCAATGATCATTCTGGAAAAACTTAAACCTTATGCAGAAAACATTATTCAAGATTACTTGGCTTGATTTCGAACAAACCGCACCGCAACTGATAATTTGTTTACTATACGGCAGATCTTTGAGAAATACTGGGAATGTAACAAAAACATCCACTATCTCTTCATTGACTTCCAGCGAGCCTACGACAGCAGCCACAGAAGTAGCCTCTACAACATTACGACAATTTAGTATACACAGTAAAATCATTAGGAAGATGCAAATGTGCATGGATGGCTCCCAGGCAGCAGTGAAGTTCAGAGGATCCATAGCCGCCACCTTTCCAACTAAAACAGGCTTACGACAGAGAGACGCTCTTTCATGTGTCCTTTTCAACCTTGCATTAGAGAAAGTGGTTCGGGAGAGTAATTTACATCTATACAATGGTCTTCGATTCGAACACAGTGAAGTAAAACTCCTGGCTTATGCAGATGATATACTGTTGCTGAGTGAAACTGAAGAAGAACTTGAAGACATGTACAGATCTCTCAGGCATAGTGTCAGCAAAATGGGGCTTTTGATTAACCAAGAGAAAACCGAATATATGAAAATAGGTCGAGTCATAAACCCAAATCCTTACTTTGAAACTGACAACATTCTAAAATACCTTGGATCATGTTTCAAAAGTAAAAATATCATAACAATGGATATAAATGAAAGAATAGCCTCAAGGTCAAGATGTCTGTACTCACTAAGCAACCCACTCAAAAGTAAAGCTTTCTCAATCACCAAGATATGCAAGACTATCATCTGCCCCATAGTACTGTACGGTTCAGAAAGCTGGACGCTTACAAAGAATGAAAGAGAAAAACTGAATGTTTTCGAAAGAAAAGTAATGAGAAAAATCTGGGGACCAGTGTTGGAGAATGGCGTTTGGAGACTTAGAAAGAACAAAGAAATTTATCAGTTAATGAAGCAACCCACGATCATCCACAAATTAAAAAGTAGAAGACTGAAATGGGCTGCACATGTGGCTACAATGGAAAACAACAGAATCACGAAGAAAGCATTTGAAGGAAGTCTCCAGGAAACAATACCATTGGGCCGACCTCGTACAAGGTGGAAAGATGACATATGACATAGAGAAGGACATCGCAGCATTAGGAATTTCCGCAGGGTGGAGAGAGGCTGCGGGAGATAGAAGGCGGTGGAAGCAGATCGTTGATGCAGCGCGCGTTCTACAGGGCCTGTGATCACTGAGAAGAGAGAGAGAGAGAGAGAGAGAGAGAGAGAGAGAGAGAGAGAGAGAGAGAGAGAGAGACGTCGCAAGCAGTAGAAGAGGTGATAGATAAAGTATGTGAGGATATTGAACGGATAATTCAGTATGTAAAGGGAGAAGAAAACCACGGGGGATTGAAATGCGGTTGTAGGCTAAGGAACAGAAGAAAGGGTTATGCGAGAATACGGGATAGGCAGTAGGAATTGGAGAGGAGAAAGACAGAGTTCTACAGTAAATTTCAGATGGCATTAACGAATGCTCTTTTCAAGAAGCACAAGACGCGTTGGTGCTCTTGGAAAAGAGCTGGAGACACTGGACACCTCCAGCTGGATTACATCATGATCAAAGATTCTGAGATCATTCATTGGATTGGAAAGCATATCATGTGAAGATACAAACTGAGACCACAGTTTAGTAACTGTGAACAGCAGACTCAAGTTTGTAAGAGAATAGTCCGGAAAAATCAGTGTGGAAGCAAATGGGATACTGAAGTACTGAGAAATGATCATACTCGTTTGAAGTTCGCTAAGGGTTTGGATACTGCGATGAGGAATACCAGAGTTAGCAAATCAGTTGAAGAGGAGTGATGTCTCTAGAAAGAGCAATCAGAGACGATGGACAGACAAACATAGGTATAAGGAAGGTAACTGCGAATAAAACTGAGGTGGCAGAAGGAAAATTTCAATTTCTCGGCGAAAGAAGGAAATACTTATTTCTTTCGTCATTCAATTGGAAAAATGAGTACTGCAATATAAATCACTTTCAATTGAACTAAGCAGGAGTTACGTGGCAGCCAAGGCGAAATGGCTGCAGGAAAAATGTAAAAAAAATCGAAAACGAAATTGTCCTCAGCGGGACAGACTCACTAGTATTCAGTAGATGGAATGAGTACTATTAAGGCCTCTCTAAAGGGAGAACATGCCTGATGACTTGACGGAAGGAGAAATTGTAATCGATGAGGGTGATACATGAGAACCATTATTAGGGTTACATTTTAAAGGGGCTCTGGAAGACTTCAAGCCAAATAAAGCAGAAGTGATAGATGACATCCACCAGGGGTTTCTAAAATCATTGGGGAAAATGGCAATCAAATGACTGTTCAAGTTAGTGTGTAAGAACTATGAGACTATACTCGTACCGACAGACATAAATGTCACCAATCCATTCAGAAGATATGAAGGCAGAGAGGTGCGGAAACTATTGTAAAATTAGCTTTACATCTCATGCATCCAATTTACCGACAAAAAAATACAAAAGAAAATTGAAGAACTATTAGGCGACAATGGGTTTGGCCTCAGGAAAGGTAAATTCACCAGAAAGGCAATTCTGTCTTTGCGTTTAATAAAGGAAACAACAATGAAGTAACGACAAGAATCGTTCGACAGGTCGAAATGACATAAAATCTTCGAAATTCAAAGAGAAATTGGAGTACCCGACACAGAAACACAAGTAATATGTACAAAAACCAAGAAGGAACAAGACGGAAAACCAAGAACGAAGTGCTCACACTGAAAAGGGTGTGAAACAGGTATTCAATCCTTCGCCCCTACTGTTCAATCTATAGAGTAGGCACAAACTGTAACGGAAATAGATGAAAGGTTAAAGAGTGAGATTGAAATTGATGGTGAAAGGATATAAGATTCGCTTTGACAAATCTATCCTCAATGAAAGAAGACTTACAGGATGTTTTGAATGGCACGAACAGTCTAATTAGCAGAGAATATGGCTTGAGAGTAAATCTAAGAAAGACGAAAGTTATGAGAAGCAGCAGAAATGAGAACAGCGAGAAACTTAACATTAGAACTGATCATGGATGAAGTGGATGAAGTTAAGGAATTCTATCTAGGCAGCAAATAACCAATGACGGGTGGAGCAAGGAGGACACCAAAAGCAGACAAGCGCTGGGAAATCTACATCTACATCTACATACATACTCCGCAATCCACCATACGGTGCGTGGCGGAGGGTACCTCGTACCACAACTAGCATCTTCTCTCCCTATTCCACTCCCAAACAGAACGAAGGAAAAATGACTGCCTATATGCCTCTGTACGAGCCCTAATCTCTCTTATCTTTGTGGTCTTTTCGCGAAATATAAGTTGGTGGCAGTAAAATTGTACTGCAGTCAGCCTCAATTGCTGAAAACGCCTCCTTTCCTCTAGAGCCTCCCACCCGAGTTCCTGAAGCATTTCCGTAACACTCGCGTGATGATCAAACCTACCAGTAGCAAATCTAGCAGCCCGCCTCTGAATTGCTTCTATGTCCTCGCTCAATCCGACCTGATAGGGATCCCAAACGCTTGGAGCAGTACTCAAGTATAGGTCGTATTAGTGTTTTATAAGCGGTCTCCTTTACAGATGAACCACATCTTCCCAAAATTCTAACAATGACCGAAGACGACTATCCGTCTTCCTCACAACTGCCATTACATGCTTGTCCCACTTCATATCGCTCTGCAATGTTACACCCAAATATTTAATCGACGTGACTGTGTCAAGCGCTACACTACTAATGGAGTATTCAAACATTATGGGATTGTTTTTCCTATTCATCTGCATTAATTTACATTTATCTATATTTACAGTTAGGTGCCATTCCTTACACCAATCACAAATCCCGTCCAAGTCATCTTGTATCCTTGTACAGTCACTCAACGACGACACCTTCCCGTACACCACAGCATCGTCAGCAAACAGCAGCAATTTTGCTATCCACCCTATCCAAAAGATCATGTAGATAGAAAACAAAAGCGGACCTACCACACTTCCCCGGGGCTCTCCAGATGATACCCTCACCTCCGATGAACACTCACCCTCGAGGACAACCTACTGGGTTCTATTACTTAAGAAGTCTTCGAGCCACTCACATATTTGGGAACCAATCCCATATGCTGGTACCTTAGTTAGGAGTCTGCAGGGGGGTACCGAGTCAAACGCTTTTCGGAAGTCAAGGAATATGGCATTCCTGGGCAAGAGAGGAACACTAGTATCAAACATAGACGGTAATTTGACGAAGAAACTTCTTAGAATGTGCGTTGGGAACACAGAATTGTTTGTTAGTGCAACACGAAGTGTGAGTAAACCGAAAAAGAAAAGAAATGAAGAATTTGAGAAGTGTAGCTAAAGAAGACTGTTGAAAACTGGGTGGCCTGGTAAGGTAACGAGTGAGGAGGTTCTACGCAGAATCTGTGAGGAAAGGAAGATACGGAAAACGCTGAGCAAGAAGATGGGACAAAAAACAGGATGTGTCTTAAGACATCAGGAAATAACTTTCATTGTACTAGAGCAGTAGTGGGTAAAAGTGTGGAGGAAGACAGAGATTGGGATACAGCTAGCAAATAATTGAGGACGCAGATGCAAATACTATTCTGATACTTAAAGGCTGGCAGAGGAGAGGAATTCATGAGTGGCCGTATCAGATCAGTCAGAAGAAACTGGATCCCTGTGTTACGCCAGTTTTCGTACGACAACTTGTCAGATGATGTTCTGTTTTGTTGTACCCTCTAGCTTCTTGCACGTAGTGTGTATTACTCGAATAGTTAATACTAAGTTTCCTGATAATTTCAAACGTGTCGCACTTTTTTACGTCATCAAACGCTTTTTCTAGCTTTACAAATGCTGCGAATTTTTGTAAGTCTTTTCTCCAATTACAAGCGTAATGTAATTGTTGCCGCTCTGTAACATCTACTTTCCTAAAGCGAATCTTATCTTCACGTAACAGTTCCGCATTTCCTTTTTCTTTCTGTTATCATTTTCGCGTCAGCGATTTGTATACATGCGCTGGTAAGTTGATTGTGTGATAGCTCTTGTAGTTACTCGCTTTTGCTCCCTTCAAGATTGTGGAGGTTGCACTAAGGTAACGAAATGTCTAGGGTCAGCGATATGCACATATACAGCAGGCGGCTGTATCACGTGCACAAGGTATAAAAGGGCAGTGCACTGGTGGAGCAGTGATTCATGTGAAATGGTGTCCGACATGATATAGCCGCACGACATGAATTAACCCACTGTGAACTCGGAACGATAGCTGTAGGTAGACATGCATTAAGGCTTACGTTAGATACTAGCAAATTTACACGATGACCACGATGGCCTTCCTGCCGGTGCTAGTCTCCTTTTGATGTCCTCCTTGCTCCAGCCGTCACCGGCTATTTTGCTGCTTAGGTAGTGCACTACTGGCCATTAAAATTGCTACACCACGAAGATGACGTGCTACCGATGCGAAATCTAACCGACAGGAAGAAAATGCTGTGATATGCAAATGATTAGCTTTTCAGAGCATTCACACAAGGTTGGCGCCGGTGGCGACACCTACAACGTGCTGACATAAGGAAAGTTTCCAGCCAACTTCTCATACACAAACAGCAGTTGATCGGCGTTGCCTGGTGAAACGTTGTTGTGATGCCTCGTGTAAGGAGAAGAAATGCGTACCACCACGTTTCCGACTTTGATAATGTTCGGATTGTAGTAGCCTATCGAGATCGCGGTTTATCGTATCGCGACATTGCTGCTCGCGTTGGTCGATATCCAATGTCTGTTAGCAGAATATGGAATCGGTGGGTTCTGGAGGGTAATACGGAACGCCCTGCTGAATCCCAACGGCCTCGTATCACTAGCAGTCCAGATGACAGGCATCTTATCCGCATAGCTGTAACGGATCGTGAAGCCACGTCTCGATCCCTGAGTCAACAGATGGGGACGTCTGCAAGACAACAGCCATCTGCACGAACAGTTCGACGACGTTTACAGCATCATGGACTATTAGCTCGGAGACCATGGCTGCGGTTACCCTTGACGCTGCATCACAGACAGGAGCGCCTGCGATGGTGTACTCAACGACGAACCTGGGTGCACGAATGGTAAAATGTCATTTTTTCGAATGAATCCAGGTTCTGTTTAGGGCATCATGATGGTCGCATCCGTGTTTGGCGACATCGCGGTGATCGCACATTGGAAGTGTGTATTCGTCATAGCCATACTGGCGTATTACCTGGCTTGATGGTGTGGGGTGCCATTGGTTACACGTCTCGGTCACCTCTTGATCGCATTGACGGCACTTTGAACAGTGGACGTTACATTTCAGATGTGTTACGACCCGTGGCTCTACCCTTCATTCTATCCCTGCGAAACCATACATTTCAGCAGGATAATGCACAACCGCATGTTGCAGGTCCTGTGCGGGCCTTTCTGGATACAAAAAATGTTCGACTGCTGCCCTGGCCAGCACATTCCCCAGATCTCTCACCAATTGAAAACGTCTGGTCAATGGTGGCCGAGCAACTGTCTCGTCACAATATGCCAGTCACTACTCTTGATGAACTGTGGTATCGTGTTGAAGCTGCATGGGCAGCTGTACCTGTACACGCCCATACAAGCTCTGTTTGACCCAATGCCCAGGCGTATCAAGGCTGTTATTACGGCCAGAGATGGTTGTTCTGGGTACTGATTTCTCAGGATCTATGCACCTAAATTGTGTGAAAATGTAATCACATGTCAGCTCTAGTGTAATATATTTGTCCAATGGATACCCATTTATCATCTGCATTTCTTCTTGGTGTAGCAATTTTAACGGCCAGTAGTGTAGATTTCCTTAACTTGATCTACTGCGTGACCACAAATCCTAAGTTACGTTTCTCGCTGTCATTATTTCTGCTACTTCTCATTATTTTCGTCTTTCTTTGATTAATTCTCAATGCATAATCTGCACTCATTAGACTGTTTACTCCATTTAGCAGATGATGTAATTGTTCTTCACTTTCCGTTAGGATGGTAATGTCATCAGCGGATCGTATCACTAATATCCTTTCACCTTGAGTTTCGCATATAGGAAAGTCAAAACAACCTTCGGTGAAGTTAAATGCAAGGATGGTAGCATTAATAATACAGTGGAAATTCCATTGCTAAATGCAGAGGAGAGAGCGGATAGTGGAAAAAGTACACTGAAAGCCTCTATGAGGAGGAAGACTTTTCAGATGATCTGATCGAAGAAGTAAAACAGGGATGTAGTATTAGAATCAGAATTTAAAATAGCTTCGGAACACTTAAGATTAAATAATGCAGAAGGGGTAAATAACGTTCCATTAGAATTCGTAAATTCGTTGGAGAATCGGCAACAAAACGACTGTTCACGTGGGTGTGTAAAATGTATGAGACTGGCGATACACCATCAGACTTTCGGAAAAAACATCTTCCACACAATTCGCAATATAGCGAGAGTCGCCACTTGCGGCAATTATCGTATAATCAACATAAGAACTCATGCATCCGAGTCGCTGAAAAGAATAACACACAGAAGAATGGGAAAAAAAAGAAAAATGAGGATATGTTAGATGACGATTAGTTTGGCTATAGGAAAGATAAAGGCACCAGAGAGGCCATTCTGACGTTCTCTTAATGGATGCAAGGCTGAAAAAAAATCAAAACATGTTCTTTGTATGTGGCGACCAAGAAAAAGCGTTCGACAATGCAAAATGGTGCAAGATGTTCGAATACATGAGAGAAATAGGGCTAACCTATAGAGCAAGGCACGTAACATACAATATATAAAAGAACTTAGATGGAACAATAAGACTTGAAGACCAAGAAAGAAGTGCTCAGAATATATACAGCAAATAATTGAGGAAGTAGGTTGCAAGTGCTGCTCTGAGATGAAGAGGTTGGCACAGGAGAGGAACTCGTAGCGGGCCGCATCAAACCAGTCAGAAGATTGGCGACTCAGTACTACCACCGTCAGTATATGTAGACCTAGCTATCCCATGACTTTTGTCACCTCATTGTGTATGATCAGCATTTTTTTATTGTAATCACTAAAAGCCACAGATCCACAGATGGCTAAAGTAACTGGGTAATAACTTGGTGCATAGGCGAGCTATAGGCTTCTTGTCGAGCTGACTTTTCTCTGATGGTTTAAATGGCTCTGAGCACTATGGGACTTAACACCTGAGGTCATCTATTCACTAGACTTAGGAGTACCTAAACCTAACCAACCTAAGGACATCACACACATCCATGGCCGAGGCAGTATTCGAACTTGCGACCGTAGCAGCAGCGCGGTTCCGGGCTGAAGCGCCTAGAACCGCTCGGCCACACCAGCCGGCGACTTTACTCTGAAAGACAATTTTATCTCATGTGTGATTCGTCTGACCAGGCCAAGTTCTATGTTCTATGGTGCATCTTGACGTTCTTCAGGAGAGCGACAAAGTAACTCAACACATTTTCTGATAGAATATTTGGTGAAATGAGTTGGAAACAACAGTAAGCAACGGATCATGAGAGTTGTGCAGCAACAAATTCTACATATATCTGTAACTGAATTCCGAAAGTTTGGTTACATTCTCAAATATGATAAGCCCCAGATTATAGCAGCCACATTTTCCGTAAATCAGTAGGTGCGTCGGTAAGTGACAGGCAACAATTCATATCAGTCCTCAGTCAGATCTACGAATTTTCTGTAACGACGGACAATTCTTCCGCCTCTGGCAACGATTTGTCAGTGCTGCAATAGTTTAAGTTTCATCGTGCTTCGTATTCTACGTCAAACTACATATCTCCCAATAACTGTTTGGGAAAATTAGGTAGGTTCAGAACACACGGAGAATACTGGCAAGTGTTCTCCCCGCGAACCATTTCCGACTGGGCGAGGAAAGGGCGGAAGTGAATGATACAGAAAGTACACTCCGTCACACAGTGCAAAGTGGCTTGCGAAGTATAGATGTAGATGTATAAGTCAGTTCGAACGTGTGGAAAGGGTAAGTGAACAGCAAGTTCTATTAGAACTGTGATGTTCAAACAAACCTTCTGGTGCGACACAGCTTTTTCCTACATGACCCTGTAAGGTAAAACTATAACATTCGTTCCTGGAAAGCAGTTAATTTACTGTAAAGACGTTCACATTCAATATGGGAATCACACCTCCCAAGCTTAACGAATGTGCGCATTTAGAGACTACCGTGTGCCATAGTATCCACTACATAGAACACTCCTTTACAAATTCTTACACTTCGTTGGAAAACACTTTTTAGAAATCTTCGTCATCTTAAACCTCTTATCGATTACTCGTACTCTTATGCAGTGCAAAGTTCTCATTCGTGGAAACATAATCTAGCAAGGGGAGACTACAATATTAGATGTTGTCAAGTGTGACAGGTGTGGCTGGCTTGTCATCGGACTAAAAAAGGATGAGTTATGCACCCTACCATACGATAAACTCCACCTTATGGAGGAGTTATAGCAATTCATAAAATTATAGAATGTTTGCTACGCCCCACTCATCTTCATCTAAAACAAAGCCGTGTTTCTTACGTTTAAAAAAAATGGTTCAAATGGCTCTGAGCACTATGGGACTCAACTGCTGTGGTCATAAGTCCCCTAGAACTTAGAACTACTTAAACCTAACTAACCTAAGAACATCATACACATCCATGCCCGAGGCAGGATTCGAACCTGCGACCGTAGCGGTCGTGCGGTTCCAGACTGTAGCGCCTTTAACCGCTCGGCCACTCCGGCCGGCCTCTTACGTTTAAAGCTGCCTTATTTGCAGAACACAAGTGCACGATCTTCAATTGCAGGAATCAGTCGTACGATGAGCATACCTAATGTTTCCCTTGTTGCTTCCGTTCTTAATCTCGTGGTCTTCTGTTGGATGCGTGTGTATAATAATTTGTCGATGTGTACGAAAGGTATGCGGTCAACAGCTATGCGAGTTCCAGTTATCATTTCAGGGAACAGGCTCACATTGAGTGATTGCCTGCGCTTGTTACACGCTAATTTGTCATGAAGCAAGTAGCTTTGTCTACGATGAATGAGATTTTCCGAGAATTTGCCGATATTTATCACTTCGATTAGCTATCAAATTTTCCCGTAACATACTTCCAGTTAGTACAGTTGCTCCCTCCCCCGTTAAAACGAATGCAACACAAATAGAATATCCAAATTCTGAGTACAGAGATCCGAGAGGGTCTAATTGCTACAGCGTTGATTCCTACAAATATATACATAACATGATTCAAGTTTTTTTTTTTTTGTTTTTTTTACAAAATCTTGATATAAACCGCAAAAGAACTGTTAATGTAGTACCAGAATATAATTTGATCGCAATCAGTATAATAGTGTTAAACGTGAATATTACATAAAAATATTAATAAAAACTGTTATATCTGATGTATGTTCGGTGACGTTATGCGCGTCGTCTAAAGATGGGACTACACTTCCTTGAATGCGACATATACAGGATGAATCACCTAAAACTTGCATCGCAAATATTACAAAAAGGGAAAAGTGCTGCTGATGTGCGGTTTTCACAGAATGTAAGGTTGGTAGTCAAAAGCTCGTATTATTAGCCAATGAACAGATTGTAACAACGCTTATAAAGCGTATTTTCTGTGCAAACATACACAATTTTCAATGGAACTTCGTGTATTGACATTAACAGACTAAGAGTAGGCTAAATTAGAAGGTCAGTGGTGAGTGATGCGGGGTTCTAGTGCTAGTCGTTTGCGACATATCGTATTCTGAAAAGTTCCCACACCGGCAATTGTTCAGTACGTGTGGTAGCATACACTGAAGAACAACGCGAGTACATACACTAGTTACAAGCAGTCAGAGAAGTAACGAGACAATTGACCTTCACACGTTGTGTTCAAAATGGCCACCGGCAGCGGCAATACACCCTTCCAGTCTGGTACGGAACGACTGCCGCACAAGTGTTAGCATTTCAGCGGACATGTCCGAGCAGGCTGTAGTAATACATCGGTGCGTATCATCGGGTGCAGTTGGTATGTCCTTGCAGACAGTGTCTTTCAGCTTCCTCTACAGAAAAAAGTATCTGGGCACCAAATCCGGAGAATGAGCCGTCGAAGGTACAGATCCTGTATGTCTAATCCAACGATTTTGAAACAATTCGTGAAAATGTGCGGCAGTACTTCGTGCAAAATAGGCCGAAGAGCCATAATGTAGGTAACATAGGTTTCTCCAAGTCTGCAGAGGAACGTCTTCTAGCAGCAATGAAAGATGGTTTGTTAGGAGGCTGCGACAATTACGTGTCTTCAGTGTTCCGTCTATGAAAAACGGGCCTGGGGGCTGATGTTTCACTGGCCCACGTCACACGTTCATACTCCATGGACGCTGAAGATCTACCTAACGAAACCAAAGGAGACTGTCCACAGATCAGTAGTATATGGTTCGGCTGTTAACCTGGCCGTGATTAGTAAATGTGAGGTCCCCACTAAACAAGATGTGAGCCGCGCATGGCTCACGTTTATCCCATGTATTGTTTGTCATCTTCCTTTACGGTACTGCCGCCTCGTTTTCTTATTCCCTTTACTGGCGTCACTAACTTCCTGCCTTACTTGCCCGTGAGTGGCAACAGCAGCGCGTATCGATAAGTACACTGTCGTACCACCTCTGGAGCGATCGATAGTATTTCCGGGTCGTCGTGTGTCGGGCAGTCATTTCGGGACGGACCAGCAGTGCAGTCGGGACGCAGCAGCAGTGAAGTCGGGGACGGAGCGTCAGTGAGGCGCGGACAGCCAGTGCTCGCCGACCGCTGGCGACACACATGAACTGTCCGACGGAGGTAGACTGGTCCTTCAGCATTTCGGGGTCTGGGAAGTTGGTCTGTTGGCGTGGAACAGCGACGCGTAGTTTGGCCGGGGCCGGTGCCGACGTCCACGCGCTGTCGGAGTGTGAGGGGCTGTTCCCAGTGCTGCGAGGTCCGTGGCTCACCGATACCGGACAAGAAAGATAAGATGTCCTGTGGCTTGCTCCGTCGACTGTCTGTCGGTTGGGTTGTCGTCGGATAGACTATGGTTGGGCGATCTGCCTGTCTCACCTAAGCTAGCGTTGTATTGTATTGTATTTTAACCGGGGGCCTAGAACAGACGGAGAGGCTCTGTCCCCCCCGCAGCCGCAGTGCTCCACAACCCCACGACGTCTAGCGCAGTCCACTTCCCCCCTCAGCCGCCCCTCACCGAGCCCAGTTGTGCGGTTCGGTCCCCGGTGGACCCCCTCCCCCCCAAGGGAACGTCTCACACCAGACGAGTGTAACCCCTATGTGAGCGTGGTAGAGTAATGGTGGTGTACGCGTTCGTGCAGAACTTGTTTGCGCAGCAATCGCCGACATAGTGTAGCTGAGGGAGAATAAGAGGAACCAGCCCGCATTCGCCGTGGCAGATGGAAAACCGCCTAAAAACCATCCACAGACTGGCCGGCTCACCGGACCTCGACACAAGTCCGCCGGGCGGATTCGTACCGGGGACCAAGCGCTCCTTCCCGCCCGGAAAGCAGTGCATTAGACCGCAAGGCCAACCGGGCGGATCGAAAAGCTAGCGTTAGTGTTTGAATTCCAGACAGACCCTCGGAACATCTGAGCGCCCTTCGGAGTACTGTCCTTTTTATTTACCTGTTCTTGTTGTTTCTACTTGTATGGCTTCTAGCCATTTTTTTTAAAAATCAAGGTTGTTTTGCCCTTATGGCGTAAGATTCATTGACCTTCATCCTAGTTCAAAGAACTGTTTCACGTAAGACCTTTGGTATTTAAAAAAAAATTAATGTTGTGGAGTTTTAAGTCTTAGGCCGTCAGTCGATCTGAATTTAACTTGTTTGTTCTTGAAGTGTCTGATTCTTTGGGACTTCAGCCTAAATAAAGAACTGTTGTAAGATAAGGCTCACCTTTTAAATTTCTGATTATGCTTGCGTTTTAAGTTAGTGGCCATCAGCCGTTTTTAAATTAAAGTGGATCTCAGCCGGCAATAAAGTCCCAAACATGAAAGCTGTGTGTTAAAAAAATTATTTTTTTGGGCCCTTGTAAAGTTTGATCAAATCATGAAGTTGTATGTTCGAGTGTAACTTACAGCCCCTTATTTTGTCCCCTTTCCACAATTTAAACTACCTGTCCTGTCCTGCGGGTAAGGCCGGGCGTTTCAAGATGCGTTGGGTACATATGGAGTACCCTTTCTTAATGTCCATTTATAGAATTCAGCACTGTTCTAATAATCGTTTCCACGTAGCTCTTGATGGAGAGAGATGTTATAGGGGTGGAATCTATGTCGATGGAGAATGCATAAGACAATTCCCCGACTCATGTCACTTCCTCGTGCGATTGCGTGGCAACTAACGTGTGAATCAACTGTAACAGGAGCAAGGCCATTAATTTCCTCCTTTTCTCTCGTCACTTGATTCCTTCTGGCACATTGTCTAGCTGTTACTCTATATCTCTTCCAAGTAACTGATTGAAGAGAGTGACAAATAATTGCCAAATTGCCGAGGTGGTTGAGGTCTATTGGGTTATCTCGCCGCATACATCGTACAAACACATACGGCATCCTTCCTACATTCTCCATAGCCCATCAGCATGTCGGCTTTTTCTGTGTTTGTAAATCCCATCGTCAACTCACGACCTACTGCTTGGACTGTACATACAAGCTGACTAGCAAGTCACAATGCACTCAAGGAACGCACAAGCACACTGTAAGTTAATTCAACACCGTAACTAGCAACCACGCATGTTGAATGGTACAAAACGGTTCGGAAACGTTTAAAAATGCGATAGCTCATAAACCACTCGCACTAGACTCCTGAAACAAACAGCACTGACATTCTAATTTATCCTTCTTTCAGTTTATTAATGTCAGTAGACTTTTTTCCGTTTAAGAAGTGTATGACTGAACAAAAAATACATTTTCTATTACTACAATCTGCTGACTGGCTAACACTACGAGCCCCTGACTATTAATGCATTCTGTGAAAACCGTGTATCAGTAACATTTCCTACTTCCGCAATTTTTTCGGTACATGTTTTCACTTTGTATATTAACATATTTATTTTTAAGCCTGAGCAGATATTTATGTAACAGATCACATAAAAATAGTCTTAGTATAAATAGCCAATTGATCGTTTCATCGCCCGCATCTCGTGGTCGTGCGGTAGCGTTCTCGCTTCCCACGCCCGGGTTCCCGGGTTCGATTCCCGGCGGGGTCAGGGATTTTCTCTGCCTCGTGATGGCTGGGTGTTGTGTGCTGTCCTTAGGTTAGTTAGGTTTAAGTAGTTCTAAGTTCTAGGGGACTGATGACCGTAGATGTTAAGTCCCATAGTGCTCAGAGCCATTTGAACCAATTTGATCGTTTCATCATTCCCAGTAACAATAAAAACGTACACTGATGCAGCAAGCCTACTGAAACAATATGAACGTGACCCACTCATCATCATCATCATTTAACATTGATTATGCCTTTCAGCGTTCAGTCTGGAGCATAGTCCCCCTTATAAAATTCCTCCATGATCACCTATTCAGTGCTAACATTGGTGCCTCTTATGATCATGTCCATTATAATTATCCGGGCTGTTATGCCGTGGTCGGTTGATGAATTCTGTGGTGATTCCCAACGTTTCGTCTCCGACTCACCACAGAATTCATCAACCGACCACGGCATAACAGCCCGGATAATTATAATGGACATGATATGGACATGATATTTCCGGCCGTGAAAGTCTACATTTTAGTGCCTCTTATGATGTTAAGCCTATTACTTCAAAATCATTCTTAACCGAATCCAGGTACCTTCTCTTTGGTCTACCCCGACTCCTCCTACCCTCTACTGCTGAACCCATGAGTCTCTTGGGTAACCTTTGCTCTCCCATGCGTGTAACATGACCCCACCATCTAAGCCTGTTCGCCCTGACTGCTACACCTATAGAGTTCATTCCCAGTTTCTCTTTGATTTCCTCATTGCGGACACCCTCCTGCCATTGTTACCATCTACTAGTACCTGCAATCATCCTAGCTACTTTCATATCCGTAACCTCAACCTTGTTGATAAGGTAACCTGAATCCACCCAGCTTTCGCTCCCATACAACAAAGTTGGTCGAAAGATTGAACGGTGCACAGATAACTTAGTCTTGGTACTGACATCCTTCTTGCAGAAGAGAGTAGATCGTAGTTGAGCGCTCCACTGCATTAGCTTTGCTACACCTCGCTTCCAGTTCTTTCACTACGTTGCCATCCTGTGAGAATATGCATCCTAAGTACTTGAAACCGTCCACCTGTTCTAACTTTGTTCCTCCTATTTGGCACTAAATCCATTTATATTTCTTTCCCACTGACATTACTTTCGTTTAGGGAGATGCTAATCTTCATAACATAGTCCGTACATTTATGATCTAGCTCTGAAATATTACTTTGCAAACTTTCAATAGAATCTGCCATCACAACTAAGTCATCCGCATACGCGAGACTGCTTATTTTCTGTTCACCTATCTTAATCTCACCCCGACAGTCTATTGTTTTCAACATATGATCCATAAATAATATGAACAACAGTGGAGACAGGTTGCAGCCTTGTCTTACCCCTGAAACTACTCTGAACCATGGACTCAATTTACCGTCAACTCTAACTGCTGCCTGACTGTCTATGTAAAGACCTTTAATTGCTTGCAAAAGTTTGCCTCCTATTCCATAACCACGTAGAACAGACAATAACTTCCTCCTAGGAACCCGGTCATATGCCTCTTCTAGGTCTATAAAACAGATACAATTCCCTATTCCACTCGTAACACTTCTCCATTATTTTTCGTAAGCTAAAGATCGGGTCCTCACAACCTCTAAGAGGCCTAAACCAACACTGATTTTCATCCAGTTTGTCCTCAACTAATACTCGCACTTTCCTTTCAACAATACCTGAGAAGATTTTACCCACAACGCTGATCAAAGAGATACCTCTGTAGTTGTTACAATCTTTTCTGTTTCCATGTTTAAAGACTGGTGTGATTACTGCTTTCGTCCAGTCTGATGGAACCTGTCCCGACTCCCACGCCATTTAAATTATCCTGTGTAGCCATTTAAGGCCTGAAATTCCACTGTATTTGATGAGTTCCAACTTAATTTCATCCACCCCAGCTGCTTTATTGCACTGCAATCTATTGACCATTTTCTCCACTTCCTCAAATGTGATCCTATTTCCATCATCACTCCTGTCCCATTGTACATCGAAATCTGAAACATTACTGATCGTATTTTCACCTACATTGAGCAACTCTTCAAAATATTCCCTCCATCTGCTCAAGGCATCAACAGGATTCACCAGCAGTTTTTCTGACCTGTCCAAAATACTTGTCATTTCCTTCTTACCTCCCTTTCTAAGACTGCTAATTACACTCCAGAATGGTTTTCCAGCAGCTTGACCCAAGGTCTCCAACCTGTTTCCAAAGTATTCCCAAGATTTCTTCTTGGATGCTGTAATTATCTGTTTGGCTTTGTTTCTTTCTTCAACATAACTTTCTCTATCTGCCTGAGTTGTAGTATGTAGCCATTTTTGATATGCCTTCTTTTTCCTTTTACAGGCTGCCTTGACTGTCTTTCCACCAAGCTGTTTGCTTCATCCTACCTTAACACACTACTGTTCCAAGACATTCTTTAGCCACTTCTAGTACTGTGTCCCTGTACCTTGTCCATTCCTTTTCCAATGACTGTAATTGACTACATTCAACTAACTGGTACCTTTCTGAGATCGCTGTTATGTACTTGTGCCTGATTTCCTTATCCTGAAGTTTCTCCACTCTTATCCTCCTACACATGGATCTGACCTCCTGCACTTTCGGCCTCACAACACCAATTTCACTGCAGATTAAATAATGATCAGTGTCATCAAAGAATCCCCTGAATACACGTGTGTTCCTCACAGCCTACCTGAATTCCTGATCTGTTATTATATAATCAATGACAGATCTGGTTCCCCTGCCTTCCCAAGTATACTGGTGAATGTTCTTATGTTTAAAAAAGGAGTTTGTGATTACTAAGCCCATACTGGCACAGAAATCCAAGAGTTGTTTGCTGTTCCTGTTGGCCTCCATATCCTCTCCAAATTTACCCATAACCTTTTCATACCCTTCTGTTCGATTTCCAATCCTAGCATTAAAATCACCCATGAGCAGAACACTGTCCTTGTCCTTTACTCTAACAACTACCTCACTGAGTGCGTCATAAAAACTATCCATATTATCTTGATCTGTCCCTTCACAATGCGAATATACTGACACAATCTAATTTTCTTGCTAGACACTGTCAAATCTATCCACATCAGACGTTCGTTTACGTACCTTATTGCAACTACGCTGGGTTCCATTTCTTTCCTAATGTAAAGCCCTACACCCCATTGTGCTATTCCTGCTTTGACTCCGGACAGGTAGAACTTGTATTCTCCCACTTCCTCTTCTTTCTCACCCCTTACCCGAATGTCACTAAAAGCTAAAACGTCCAACCCCATCTTACTTGCAGCCTCTGCCAGCTCTACCTTCTTCCCAGAGTAGCCCCTATTGATATTAATAGCTCCCCATCTCGTTACCATTCGTTTGCCGAGTCGTATCTTAGGAGTCCTTGGTTTGTCAGTTAGAGGTGGGACTCCGTCACCTCCAAAGGTCCGAGGCATTTTGCTCTGATTGTTGCCAGCATCATATTTATAGTACCAGGGAAGCAGGTTGCTAGCCTTGCTTGCCCCGGGTACCATTGAGTTTTACCCCTAACGGTTGAGGGACTAACCGGTGGATTTGGTAGTCTTTGCCGTCTGAACACAAAGGTGGCCACGACTCGGAATATGTCCGAGATGCCCAGCCTTATTCCAAAGTAATTGGTATCCCGACTGTGACCCACTGTTACATAAATTTATTTTCTTCTGACGGCAGTTTTAAATTTTTATAGAATTTGTTGTGCATGGAGCTAGTGGGGTGACTGACACATTCTTCAAATTGTGATGTCCATTCAGATACTGGAAAATGAACTCGGTGCTTCATGAATGGCAAACAGCCAGAGTAGCAACATCTTTGGAGTGAGCGTAGCAAACTGCACATGTCGCCAACATCCGTCTTAGTTTGTGTCATGGCTTTGGTATAATGCAGTCTGTTCACATTTTACACTGAGACAAAAGCATTAACAATACACTATCGGTACTGCTTTGCACATTTACTTACACTATGTGATCAAAAGTATCCGGACACCCCAAAAAATACGTTTTTCATATTAGGTGCCTTGTGCTGCCATCTAGAGCCAGGTACCCCATAAGAGCGACCTCAGTAATCATTAGACATCATGAGATAGCAGAATGGGGCGCTCCGCGGAACTCACGGACTTCGAATGTGGTTCAAATGGCTCTGAGCACTATGGGACTTAACTTCTAAGGTCATCAGTCCCCTAGAACTTAGAAACTACTTAAACCTAACTAACCTAAGGACATCACACACATCCATGCCCGAGGCAGGATTCGAACCTCCGACCGAAGGTGTCACGCGGTTCCAGACTGTAGCACGTAGAACCGCTCGGCCACCCCGGCCGACTTCGAACGTGGTCAGGTGATTGGGTTTCACTTGTGTGATACGTCTGTATGGGAGTTTTCCACATTTCTAAGCATCCCTAGGTCCTCTGTTTCCGATGTGATAGTGAGTTGGAAACGTGAAGGGACACGTACAGCACAAAAGCGTACAGCCCGAGCTTGTCTGTACCAAACTGCATCAGGATCAGCTGCAATTACTATGACGGTTAGGCGGAGGTGAGAAAACTTGTATTTCGTGGGAGAGGCTGCTCGTAAGCCACACATCACGCCGGTGAATTCCAAACGACGCCTCGCTTGGTGTAAGGAGGGTAAACGTTGAACGATTGAACAGTGGAAAAACGTTGTGCGACTGACGAATCACGGTACACAATGTGGCGATGCGATGGCAGGGTGTGGGTATGGCGAATGCCCGGTGAACGTGATCTGCCAGCGTGTGTAGTGCCAACAGTAAAATTCGGAGACGGTGGTGTTACGGTGTGGTCGTGTTTTCATGGAGGCGGCCCCTTTTTGAATCACCGACTTCGTGCCTAGGCTCACCGACCGACATCGATAGCTCTCCTCAGAGCAGCACTCCGTGAAGAATGGGCTGCCATTCCCCAAGAAACCTTCCAGCACTTGATTGAATGTATGCCTGCGAGAGTGGAAGCTGTCATCAAGGCTAAGGGTGGGGCAACACGAATTCCAGCATTACCGATGGAGGGCGCCACGAACTTGTAAGTCATTTTCAGCCAGGTGTCCGGATACGTTTGATCACATAGTGTATTAGTAACAGCATTGTAAACAGATATTGCTGTTACTTATGCAGATTACCGTAACCGAAAGGAGGAAAAGTTACTCTTCGTACTCAAGATGCACAAAGGAATAATTATACTACTGTAAGGCATTTTAGTCTTGTAAAATAAAAATACGCAGCGTAATAAGGAGTTAGTCGCGAATGGCGACACGTGTTGCATAAATACGGTAATGGGGGAGTGTGTGCCAGTCAATATGTAGCAAGTATACTCATTTCGAGCACTATCCAAGAGCACTTATGATTTATATATGACAGTGTGAGACGTTTCCTCTCTATTACACACATTTCCAAGCCATTGTGCTATTGTTCAGAAACCCTGGACTGTGAAATGCACACAGGTGTTCTTAGGGCAACCGCTTGTCTCAGCTCATGAATTTCTCTTTTTTGTTGAAACATTGTTGATTATTTAAACGTGCTTCTTTTCTGAAGGCTGCCTTGCGATCATCCTGAGAGGTGAGCAGAAAAGCTATTTTGGCCATTATTCGGACTTCGGGAATGGGGGTTATACTGTCGTACCTTCTGTTCGCCGCGTCGCTCGCTTTTAGATATGTAAGATACGGTGGTAGCTGTTAGACTAGACGAAGAGAGTAATTAGGACCATCAGTGCTGGTGACTGTTACTTTATAATCTCGGTAACTTAACCAAGAGAATACGAAATTCTCTTGGTCTTGAAAATACTAGAGGAAAAATTACGGCACAAAAACTCCCACTAGGTGGAACACGGCGAGATGTTTTAAATAAAGTGCTTCATATTTTTAGGAGGTTGTACCGGTCAACCTTAGAAATAAATTGTCTTGGAACATATCTGCGCAATCAAATTTTTGCGGAGATAAAGCCATTCAATACCATGATACAAATAATGTGGTTAGTCATTCTTAGATGTACTGCAGTGCAAAACAGGTCGGTTGAGCGTATTTTACGCTTCCGGAAGTTCAGGTTGTCGCTGACTTGTTCCAGGATTATCTTCTGCTTGCAGCAATACTCGAGTCACATCTATGTGAACCTTGAGAGACCTACCGGGACTCGCATTCGGGAGGACGACGGTTCAATCCCGTCTCCGGCCATCCTGATTTAGGTTTTCCGTGATTTCCCTAAATCGTTTCAGGCAAATGCCGGGATGGTTCCTTTGAAAGGGCACGGCCGATTTCCTTCCACATCCTTCCGTAACCCGAGCTTGCGCTCCGTCTCTAATGACCTCGTTGTCGACGGGACGTTAAACACTAATCACCACCACCACCACCTACTGGGGTCCCTTGTCAATAATGCGAAAGACGCAGTTCCCGCAAGACCCAGGAACAATCTGCTTGATTTTTGGAGTGTGTTGAGGGCAGTGTTCAGTTTATTTACTATCTGACAGTAGCTCACCTAAGAGATTACTATTACGTGGGCAGTGAGTTCTTGAGCATCTATCCATTCGTACATTTGGGTCTCGTATAACGTAATTAATGTATTTTTTATTATTGCCATTACTGTGAGAACATCCTGTGTTTCTACAGATATCTGTCTTTTGTATTCAGATAACCACCTAAAGACGTGGCTTTAATCTGGTAAACAGTCTGTGGTACCAAATAAAGAACCTTGCATCCAGAGGTTTGACGTTTCCGTTCCACAAGGTATACATTCACATTATCGGTCGCTCTGCACATAAAGTTTTCGACAATTCAATCAAATATAGCATTCGTCTACAAATTCCATTCCCACCATCGGTCTTGTTGTGTGGCACACATGTTATCGCTTGGGTGCATAGATCCTGAGAAATCCGTACCCAGAACAACCACCTCTGGTCGTAATAACCGCCTTGATGCGCCTGGGCAATGAGTCAAACAGAGCTTGGATGGAGTGTACAGGTACAGCTGCCCATGCAGCTTCAACACGATACCACAGTTCATCAAGAGCAGTGACTGGCGTATAGTGAGCTTGGATGGAGTGTACAGGTACAGCTGCCCATGCAGCTTCAACACGATACCACAGTTCATCAAGAGCAGTGACTGGCGTATAGTGACGAGCCAGTTGCTCGGCCACCATTGACCAGCCATTTTCAATTGGTGAGAAATATGGAGAATGTGCTGGCCAGGGAAACAGTCGAACATTTTCTATATCCAGAAGGGCCCGTACAGGACTTGCAACATGCGGTCGTGCATTATCCTGCTGAAATGTAGGGTTTCGCAGGGATCGAATGAAGGGTAGAGCCACGGGTAGTGGCACATCTCAAATGTAACGTCCACTGTTCAAAGTGCCGTCAATGCGAACAAAAGGTGACCGAGACGTGGAACCAATGGCACCCTATACCATCACGCCTGGTGATACGCCAGTATGGCGATGACGAATACACGCTTCCACTGTGCGTCCACCGCGATGTCGCCAAACACGGATGCGACCATCATGATGCTGTAAACAGAACCTGGATTCATCCGTTAAAATGACGTTTTGCCATTCGTGCACCCAGGTTCGTCGTTCGCAGGCGCTCCTGTCTGTGATGCAGCCTCAAGGGTAACCGCAGCCATGGTCTCCGAGCTGATAGTCCACGCTGCTGCAAACGTCGTCTAACTGTTCGTGCAGATGGTTGTTGTCTTGCAAACGTCCCCATCTGTTGACACAGGGATCGAGTCGTGGCTCTAAGATCCGTTACAGCCATGCGGATAAGATACCTGGCATCTAGACTGCTAGTGACACGAGGCCGTTGGGATCCAGCAAGGCGTTCGGTATTACCTAACAGTCATTGGATCTCGACCAACGCGAGCAGAAATGTCGCGATACGATAAACCGCAATCGCGATAGGCTACAATCCGACCTTTATCATAGTGGGAAAGGTGACAGTAGGCATTTCTCCTCCTTACACGAGGCATCACAACAACGTTCCACCAGGCAACGCCTGTCAACTGCTGTTTGTGTATGAGAAATCGGTTGGAAACATTCCTCATGTCTGCACGTTGTAGGTGTCGCCACCGGCGCCAAATTTGTGTGAATGCTCTGAAAAGCTAATCATTTGCATGTCGCAGCATCTTCTTCCTGTCGGTTAAATTTCGCGTCTGTAGCACGTCATCTTCGTGGTGTAGAAATTTTAATGACCAGTAGTGTAATGTCCTCCTCTCACCTCACCGTAGCTCTGCACAAGCCTAATTCGCAGGGACGCACACTGTCTAGTGTGACCGGACTGCGTGAGCTGCGCCGGCCGAACAGCTCGCGATGGAGGGACTCCTGCAGACATTATCAAGAGCACCGACCGTTCACTACGCAAATAAAGGAGCCTACATTTCAACAGGTGCTCGTCTCTGGGGAAGCGTCTGACAGACTTTCTTCTACTTACGATCAGCAGCACGTTCTCAAAGAATGACGTACATACTTCTAAACGTTCTACATATGGTCTAGGACTAAAAGTCAGATCGTTCTGGAACCTGAATTCACTCAACCAGTGCATGAATTTTGAATAGAAATGTCATTAGTAGTAGTTGCAGCCCAAGATTTCCGACGTAAGAAGGAACCATGGTTCTCCCACCACCCTTGTCGCAATCTTTGTTTTTCTCTTGAGTTTTTACTCTCTACAGCTCCCTCTAATATCACGGCAGTTATTGCCAGATTCGTAAACGGATCTCCTGTCATCCTGTCCATTCTTCTCAGTGTCTTCCATACATTGTTTTCGTCGTTGATTCTACAGAGAACCTCCTCACTCCTTCCCTTATCACTCTATTTTTCAAAATTCGTCTGTAGCACCACACCTCTGTTCCAGTTTCGCTACAGTCTACGTCACACAGACATGAAAAGCTGTCTCCAAACGTACATTCCTAGAAATTTCTACCTCAAATTAAGACCTATGAATGATACCAGTATATTCTTTTGCCCCACCATGAACCATGGACCATGCCGTTGATGGGGAGACTTGCGTGCCTCAGCGATACAGATAGCCGTACCTTAGGTACAACCACAACGGAGGGGTATCTGTTGAGAGGCCAGACAAACGTGTGGTCCCTGAAGAGGGCAGCAGCCTTTTCCGTAGTTGCAAGGGCAACAGTCTGGATGATTGACTGATCTGGCCTTGTTACAATAACCAAAACGGCCTTGCTGTGCTGGTACTGTGAACGGCTGAAAGCAAGGAGAAACTACGGCCGTAATTTTTCCCGAGGGCATGCAGCTTTACTGTATGATTAAATGATGATGGCGTCCTCTTGGGTAAAATATTCCTGAGGTAAAATAGTCCCCCATTCGGATCTCCGGGCGGAGACTACTCAGGAGGATGTCGCTATCAGGAGAAAGAAAACTGGCGTTCTACGGATCGGAGCGTGGAATGTCAGATCCCTTAATCGGGCAGGTAGGTTAGAAAATTTAAAAAGGGAAAAGGATAGGTAAAAGTTAGATATAGTGGGAATTAGTGAAGTTCGGTGGCAGGAGGAACAAGACTTCTGGTCAGGTGACTACAGGGTTATAAACACAAAGTCAAATAGGGGTAATGCAGGAGTAGGTTTAATAATGAATAGGAAAATAGGAATGCGGGTAAGCTACTACAAACAGCATAGTGAACGCATTATTGTGGCCAAGATAGATACGAAGGCCACACCTACTACAGTAGTACAAGTTTATATGCCAACTAGCTCTGCAGATGACGAAGAAATTGAAGAAATGTATGAAGAAATAAAAGAAATTATTCAGATAGTGAAGGGAGACGAAAATTTAATCGTCATGGGTGACTGGAATTCGAATGTAGGAAAAGGGAGAGAAGGAAACGTAATAGGTGAATATGGGTTGGGGCTAAGAAATGAAAGAGGAAGCCGCCTGGTAGAATTTTGCACAGAGCACAACTTAATCATAGCTAACACTTGGTTTAAGAATCATGATAGAAGGTTGTATACATGGAAGAACCCTGGAGATACTAAAAGGTATCCGATACATTATATAATGGTAAGACAGGGATTTAGGAACCAGGCTTTAAATTGTAAGACATTTCTAGGGGCAGATGTGGACTCTGACCACAATTTATTGGTTATGAACTGTAGATTAAAACTGAAGAAACTGCAAAAAGGTGGGAATTTAAGGATATGGGACCTGGATAAACTGAAAGAACCAGAGGTTGTACAGAGTTTCAGGGAGAGCATAAGGGAACAATTGACAGGAATGGGGGAAAGAAATACAGTAGAAGAAGAATGGGTAGCTTTGAGGGATGAAGTAGTGAAGGCAGCAGAGGATCAAGTAGGTAAAAAGACAAGTGCTAGTAGAAATCCCTGGGTAACAGAAGAAATATTGAATTTAATTGATGAAAGGAGAAAATATAAAAATGCAGTAAATGAAGCAGGCAAAAAGGAATACAAACCTCTCAAAAATGAGATCGACAGGAAGTGCAAAATGGCTAAGCAGGGATGGCTAGAGGACAAATGTAAGGATGTAGAGACTTATCTCACTAGGGTTAAGATAGATACTGCCTACAGGAAAATTAAAGAGACCTTTGGAGATAAGAGAACCACTTGTATGAACATCAAGAGCTCAGATGGAAACCCAGTTCTAAGCAAAGAAGGGAAAGCAGAAAGGTGGAAGGAGTATATAGAGGGTCTATACAAGGGCGATGTACTTCAGGACAATATTATGTAAATGGAAGAGGATGTAGATGAAGATGAAATGAGAGATACGATACTGCGTGAAGAGTTTGACAGAGCACTGAAAGACCTGAGTCGAAACAAGGCCCTCGGAGTAGACAATATTCCATTGGAACTACTGACAGCCTTGGGAGAGCCAGTCCTGACAAAACTCTACCAACTGGTGAGCAAGATGTATGAAACAGTCGAAATACCCTCAGACTTCAAGAAGAATATAATAATTCCAATTCCAAAGAAAGCAGGTGTTGACAGATGTGAAATAAGTTTAATAAGCCACAGCTGCAAAATACTAACACGAATTCTTTACAGACGAATGGAAAAACTAGTAGAAGCCGATCTCGGGTAAGATCAGTTTGGATTCCGTAGAAATACTGGAACACGTGAGGCGATACTGACCTTACGACTTATCTTAGAAGAAAGATTAAGGAAAGGCAAACCTACGTTTCTAGCATTTGTAGACTTAGAGAAAGCTTTTGACAATGTTGACTGGAATACTCTCTTTCGAATTCTAAAGGTGGCAGGGGTAAAATACAGGGAGCTAAAGGCTATTTACAATTTGTACAGAAACCAGATGGCAGTTATAAGAGTCGAGGGACATGAAAGGGAAGCAGTGGTTGGGAAGGGAGTAAGACAGGGTTGTAGTTTCTCCCCGATGTTATTTAATCTGTATATTGAGCAAGCAGTAAAGGAAACAAAAGAAAAATTTGGAGTAGGTATTAAAATCCATGGAGAAGAAATAAAAACTTTGAGGTTCACCGATGACATTGTAATTCTGTCAGAGACAGCAAAGGACTTGGAAGAGCAGTTGAACGGAATGGATGGTGTCTTGAAGGGAGGATATAAGATGAACATTAACAAAAGCAAAACGAGGATAATGGAATGTAGTCGAATTAAGTCGGGTGATGTTGAGGGTATTAGATTAGGAAATGAGACACTTAAAGTAGTAAAGGAGTTTTGCTATTTGGGGAGCAAAATAACTGATGATGGTCGAAGTAGGGAGGATATAAAATGTAGACTGGCAATGGCAAGGAAAGCGTTTCTGAAGAAGAGTAATTTGTTAACATTGAGTATAGATTTAAGTGTCAGGAAGTCATTTCTGAAAGTATTTGTATGGAGTGTAGCCATGTATGTAAGTGAAACATGGACGGTAAATAGTTTGGACAAGAAGAGAATAGAAGCCTTCGAAATTTGGTGCTACAGAAGAATGCTGAAGATTAGATGGGTAGATCACATAACTAATGAGGAAGTAGTGAATTGGATTGGGGAGAAGAGAAGTTTGTGGCACAACTTGACAAGAAGAAGGGATCGGTTGGTAGGACATGTTCTGAGGCATCAAGGGATGACGAATTTAGTATTGGAGGGCAGCGTGGAGGGTAAAAATCGTAGGGGGAGACCAAGAGATGAATACACTAAGCAGATTCAGAAGGATGTAGGTTGCAGTAGGTACTGGGAGATGAAGAAGGTTGCACAGGATAGAGTAGCATGGAGAGCTGCATCAAACCAGTCTCAGGACTGAAGACCACAACAACAACAATATTCTTTTGGATAGCAATTTTCGGAAAATAAGGTCCTACTCATGTTAACAGAATCTTTCGTCGGTTCTTTGTAAAACAACATTATATTAAATGAAAAGCACCAGTTTTCTTTTGTTCCACAATAGAATAAAAGCAACCTGGTGCTTTTCATTTATTAAGGTCCGATTGTTGATGATGTCGGGACAGCAACCAGCGACAAATTTACTTTCAGTTCCTTTAATCAAAGGGTACCGGTACCGGTTTCAAATCTTCAGACGATTTCCGTGCTTTCATTACAATAGGTTGTGCGTTTTTTTACAGATTAATTGTCCTAAAACATAAATAAACATAATTATAAGCACGCCACACAGATGGTTGCGCTACAGATTTTCATTGGATGTGACTTACGTGAAATGTCGGTTAGGAGTGTTTGTTTTCATAACATTCATCCAACAGATGTGAATACATTCCCACTGCATTCTTATCGTTGCACACGTAAATTTTTCTCGCTGAACACTTTAGATTTGTCTAACACGCACCAAATATTTTAATGCTGTACCTACACATCAACATTTGTCTTCAAATAACAGCCACGGTCCCCATCCAAGTCATCATATGACAAAATTGCAAAGTCCGATTGATCGCGAAATGGAAACCAAAGAAAAATCAAAGACGTTTTATTCGTAACAGTTAGCTAAACTTTCCAACTACTTCTCTGCATAGTCGCCGCTCGGACTGAGACATTTGTCGTGGCATTGTATTAACTCTCTAGTACCGTTGTCATAGAAGGCAGCCGCCAGTGCTTCCTGCCCATACTCTAAGCTAACCTGCAGTTTGTTGTGTGTCCCTAAATATTGTCTTCATAGCCAGCGGTTCATGTGAGCAGAGATGAGAATCAGAGGAAGCCAACTCACCACTGTATGGTGGCTGATCAAACAGTTTCCATCAAAAACGCTGCAGGTGCTCCCTTACTTCCCCAGCAATGTGCGCCCGAGAATTGTCATGAAGAAGGATATGCATGTCAGTTACGACGTGTGGGTTGTGTGAAATCAGGCGAAACCTCTCACAGGCACTCATACTTGCCGGGAGACATTTTCTAGCCATCTTTACAAGCTCAATGTGCGCTCAAAACATTAAAGTGCGACGTTACGCGATGGATAGATATACTAAAAACACGGTCCAAAAGATCTATGCAAAGCTTCATGTAATTTTCTCTGTAGGGTTTCCATTTCGCGACCGATCGGACATTACTTTCCGAATAGCCTTCATACACTCCTGGAAATGGAAAAAAGAACACATTGACACCGGTGTGTCAGACCCACCATACTTGCTCCGGACACTGCGAGAGGGCTGTACGAGCAATGATCACACGCACGGCACAGCGGACACACCAGGAACCGCGGTGTTGGCCGTCGAATGGCGCTAGCTGCGCAGCATTTGTGCACCGCCGCCGTCAGTGTCAGCCAGTTTGCCGTGGCATACGGAGCTCCATCGCAGTCTTTAACACTGGTAGCATGCCGCGACAGCGTGGACGTGAACCGTATGTGCAGTTGACGGACTTTGAGCGAGGGCGTATAGTGGGCATGCGGGAGGCCAGGTGGACGTACCGCCGAATTGCTCAACACGTGGGGCGTGAGGTCTCCACAGTACATCGATGTTGTCGCCAGTGGTCGGCGGAAGGTGCATGTGCCCGTCGACCTGGGACCGGACCGCAGCGACGCACGGATGCACGCCAAGGCCGTAGGATCCTACGCAGTGCCGTAGGGGACCGCACCGCCACTTCCCAGCAAATTAGGGACACTGTTGCTCCTGGGGTATCGGCGAGGACCATTCGCAACCGTCTCCATGAAGCTGGGCTACGGTCCCGCACACCGTTAGGCCGTCTTCCGCTCACGCCCCAACATCGTGCAGCCCGCCTCCAGTGGTGTCGCGACAGGCGTGAATGGAGGGACGAATGGAGACGTGTCGTCTTCAGCGATGAGAGTCGCTTCTGCCTTGGTGCCAATGATGGTCGTATGCGTGTTTGGCGCCGTGCAGGTGAGCGCCACAATCAAGACTGCATACGACCGAGGCACACAGGGCCAACACCCGGCGTCATGGTGTGGGGAGCGATCTCCTACGCTGGCCGTACACCACTGGTGATCGTCGAGGGGACACTGAATAGTGCACGGTACATCCAAACCGTCATCGAACCCATCGTTCTACCATTCCTAGACCGGCAAGGGAACTTGCTGTTCCAACAGGACAATGCACGTCCGCATGTATCCCGTGCCACCCAACGTGCTCTAGAAGGTGTAAGTCAACTACCCTGGCCAGCAAGATCTCCGGATCTGTCCCCCATTGAGCATGTTTGGGACTGGATGAAGCGTCGTCTCACGCGGTCTGCACGTCCAGCACGAACGCTGGTCCAACTGAGGCGCCAGGTGGAAATGGCATGGCAAGCCGTTCCACAGGACTACATCCAGCATCTCTACGATCGTCTCCATGGGAGAATAGCAGCCTGCATTGCTGCGAAAGGTGGATATACAATGTACTAGTGCCGACATTGTGCATGCTCTGTTGCCTGTGTCTATGTGCCTGTGGTTCTGTCAGTGTGATCATGTGATGTATCTGACCCCAGGAATGTGTCAATAAAGTTTCCCCTTCCTGGGACAATGAATTCACGGTGTTCTTATTTCAATTTCCAGGAGTGTATAAATGGGAATCGAACATAAAACTGTAGACAGAAAAGGGGCGCCTGTTTCCATATGCCTGCGATATGTTTCACACTGTAGACGAATTTGTGCTGTGTTAAATATGTCTGCAAGCACACGGAGGCAGCCCCAATATGTACCTAGCGGTGACCCACTGGTTGGCCACAGATGAATCTTGCAGGACGGCGCTTGTCAGAATAACACACATGGCTGCCGTGCCGTGTTAACACGGTGGCCGACTCGCCGGTGTTGTGAAACTGAATCGCTAGAAGCGCCTTCCTGCCTGAATGAAAGGAATGGTTGAGGTCATACAGTAACGTAGGTGGTGAAGTGACGATGTACTGAAAATGACAGCAGCATACTCATTAAGTACGTTAGCACCTTTGTGACTAGTGGATAGGTGTGTTGCAAATAGTCATAAAACTCAATGACATAATATTCGGTCAGTGTTCTTACAGAAAAAAAGATATCCTTTGCCCTCCGTTATTCGCGCGGATGACGCTCGTCATCTACATGACTTTAACGCTCAATTTTGTCTGACAGGGCTCAATTGAGTTCGCGCCATTTACAGTACTTTTCTGTTAACTCTCTTGCTGTTAGCTACAATCATTGTTGCCTTTCAGTTGCGAAAGATGCATTGTTTATGAAGCATTATTATAGTCTGGAGGATACTTGTCATCCGAGCGAGCTCTGCTGCCACAATCTGAAACAATGTAATTCTGTATTACTTTATTGCTTTCCTAGATTCAATCGATCTTTCATGTGCGTAAATTGTATTGAAATTGATTGGAGTTACCTTCAGTGTTATCTAGCATTCTCTTTATTTTTAAATTGTGGAAGAAATGTCAAGGGCAATAAACCTCGGACAGAGTTTAGTAGAGAGATCCTAATGTATGGCTGGAATGGCTCAATGAGCTGAGTGATGAAGATGCTCTCAGTGATAGCGCTGACTCGGGGACTGAGGATTCCGTTCGTGAAAGCGGTCATGATTCAGGAACAGAACAAGAAATGTCAGAAAATGATGAATATGAATCACAGGAATAAGTAGCTCAAGAGGATACGTTTTTTTTAGGGAAAGATGGAATAACTAAACGGAGGAAAAATAGATATCCTACCAGTGTTAGAAGCAGATCTTGTAATTGTGTTACACATTTGCCTGGACCAAAACACAAGCTCGTATAAAAAAGACAGAAATACAAATTTGAATTTGTTCTTGGATGAAAACATAATAAGCATTATCGCAGCGTGCACTAATACATCCATCAATTATGTTCGTGGTAACTTCTCTAGGGAAAGGGACGCTAAAGAAACAGATGCGATAGAGATCAGAGCTTTCATTAGTTAGTTGTATCTATGTGGATCTTTGAGATGTTCTGTGAAGAGTATATCGAAATTGTGGGATAACTCAAAGGGAAATGGACTTGAATCATGTTATTTATGCATAAGTGAAAACTGATTCAGGTTTCTGTTGAGATGTCGGAGGTTTGATAATATCCGTGATAGAGGTGTCTGCAGAGAGATTGACAAGCTGGCTGCTACCATACCTATCAGAGAGGTACTTGAACTATTCACGAACAGTTGCCAAAAATTGCTTGCGACGTCGGCATGTATACCTGAACTATTTTTGTCAGTGTTGGATTGCTGTCCATTCTGATGAGAACAACCCTGTCACTGCACTGTTCACAGTAAGTTACTCTCTGCCTTACTTTCCTACTGATAACGAATCCAACTTCCATTGTTCGATTTTCTGCTGCTGATGATATACTCGTCTGACCAAACAACCTTGTCTTCTTTACATTTGACTTCACTGATGACTGCTGTATCCAGATTGAGCCTTAACAGTTCCCATTTCAGATTTTCTAGCTTCCTTACCATGCTCTAATTCCGACGTTCCACGCCCCGATTCGTAGAACTTTATCCTTTCGTTGTTTATTTGATCTCTTTCTCATAGCCATCTCCCCCTTGGCAGCTCTGCCCCGGATAACCGAATGAGGTCTAGTCCGGAATCTTTTGCCAATGGAGGGGTCATCGTGAGGCTTTTCAATTACAGGTCACACGTCCTGTGGATACATGTTATGTGTCTTTAATGCAGCGGTTTCCACTGCCTTCTGAACCCTTATGCTGTTTATCATTGCTGATTCTTCCTCCTTTTAGTGTCAGTTTTCCACTCGCGTGCATGAGTGTGCTCTGAACCTCTGTCCACTCCACCGCCCTCTTTGACAAGGTCGTTGGCAGTGTAATAGTGACTTCTTATCCTGGAAGTCTTCAGCTACCTTTGCTAATTATTTTCATTTAAAAGTTAAGCGTTGGCTGGGTTCTAACCTGTGACCGAGAACGTGTCAATTAGTAATTAAAGGCGAAACGCTTAGACCACGGGAGTGAGTAAAAATGAACGGCTGAAAGTAGCAATCCCTAAATATGTAGGCATTTTGAGCATCTTAAAACCTTTAACGTGTCTAAGTTATTATTTATAAGAATTTTTCATCTTTGTGTAGGGTATCTTATCGATTCCATATTCTTAAGAAATATTGTCGGGGCTTCGTTCCAAGGTGGCATCTTTTTCAAGTGAAGGTCAATTTATAGTAGAGGGATTGTTTGGGAGCGAGAATAGCGACTACATTAACTACGTTTTGTCCTAATTCTGCTATCTCGCTCGTCAACCAAGTTATTTTAGTTATGAACCACACAGTCATTGATGTGGTGGAGAAAGCTATTTCCTTATCATTATGCTACGACTGCAGTTCGCGGTTGTGAATTTGTTGCTGCATTTCACGTATAGTTAATTAACTGTATCCCTTCTGAATGTTCACCCTGTGCTGTACTGTCCGTTAATGTTTATGTCCCGTAAATATTGTTTTGCTTTTTAGTAACGGAGCTGTTTTATTTATATATAAATCTCATGCAGCTGCAAGAGGCAGGGTTAGTGAGAGAGTACCCGACTTGTGACTTAAGAAGGAAATGTTTTTGAGGGTATCTCCGATATGCAGTGTTTATTCTCGAGCACTGAATCCCTTAGTCTTGTGTTACAATGTGTATCGTGACCCGCCTTCTATACTTGAAGAGATGGTTTCCAGAGCACACCTATAATGTGTTCTGTTTCACCAGCGATGTTGTGGCGAAGCCGGGTAAAAGTGCATCGGTCCTATCACGGTGAATTTTTTTGGGAAGATGATTAAATTAAAGAAGACAACCACAATTTGTCGTCTTGAGCTGTAAATGGTTATTGCTTCTGGGCGCCAACTCTTTATATGCAAAACTATTACCGATTGCACAACCCTGATTAATCTTGGTACAGACATTTATTCGAACATTGACATCACTTGTTCCGATATTTTACTCTTATTACTTCCTTCTCTATTGTACGTTAGGAATTCTATTCAAAATGTTAATTATGTCGAAACGTAACTGTCGTCGCTCCCTTCACTGCTACCGTCCGACTCACATCGACTTAGTGTCCTTTCCGATGGGTCGGCTGCTCTGATCATGCGAACAGCACGCAGGGGCTGAAAACAACAAACATGTGGCCTTCACGTGATAGAGAAGTGCGATACACTTCTGCACAATTCCTTATAATCAAACAGCTACACCAAAGATGCACAGAGTTCGGAGGAGAAGTTAGTTAGTCATATCCACCGGAAGAATTTTAATGATGTGTGCATTAATAAAACGTGATGTGACATCTGAAGTCTTTTTGGATACGGTTACTTTTGGCCTTAAATAACGACTATGTTAAGAATGTCATTTTTCGATACGTCTGCTCTATCTGCATCACTCCTAGCTGCGATGTCTGCTACTTCTACCTAGGAAAGACACGAGGCAAGTATTTATTACTGCAGACGAGCTGATAACACAGACCAAATCGTTCAGGAGTGTGCAGATTCAGAAAGCACATTCCCATAAGGAAGCCACCTGCAACATAAATAGCCTGTGTAATATTGATGGTACACAGCCTCCCAAAATTCCTTCTCCAAAGTAGACGAAATAAATATTGCAGAAGTCGAATCAAGAAAAGCTGCCAACATAACTCAGAAGTAAATATCCTCAGAGCAGTGCAACAATTTAAGTCACATAATGAAAGCAAGTATTCCGATTCAGACTGTATACCGATTAGGTTCCCTTAAGGGTTTGCTGATGCAATAGTTCCATACTTAACAGCCATATACATCCGCTCGCTAGACGAAAGATTCGATTTCTAGATTTCCAGAAGGCTTTTGACACTATACCTCACAATCGGCTTGTGATCAGATTGCGTGCTTATGGAATATCGTCTCAGTTATACGGCTGGACTCGTGGTTTCCTGTCGGAGAGAGGGACAGTTCGCAATGACTGACGGAAAGCCATCGGGTTAAACAAAAGTGATTTCTGGCGTTCCCCAAGGTATTGTTATAGGCCCTCTGCTGTCCATTGTCTATATATACGACAGTCTGAGCAGCTGTCATTGCTTGTTTGCAGATGATGCTGTCATCTATCGTCTAGCAAAGTCATCAGAAGATCAAAACCAATTACAGAACGATTTACATAAGATGTGCGAAAACTGAAGATTGACTTTAAATAAAGAAAAGTGTGAGGTCATTCACATGAGTGCTAAGATTTATCCGTTAAACTTCGGTTACACGATAAATCAGTCAAACTTGAAAGACGTAAATTCAACTAAATACCTAGGAATTACAATTACGAACAACTTAAATTGGAAAAACACATAGAAAATGTTGTGGGGAAGGCGAACCAAGGACTGTGATTTATTGGCAGAACACTTTGAAGATCCAGCAGATCTACTACCGAGACTGCCTACAGTACGCCTTTGCGTCCACTTTTGGAGTACTGTTGCGCTGTGTGGGATGCTCAGCAGATATGATTAACAGAGTACATCGAGGATGTTCCAAGAGGAGAGGCATGTTTTGTATTACCGCGAAATAGGAGTGAGAGTGGCACTGACATGATGCAGAATTTGGGAACGACACCATTAAAACAAGGCGTTTTTCTTAGCGGCGGAATCTTCTCACATAATTTCAGTCACCGACTTTCTCCTCCGAATGAGAAAATATTTTATTGACGCCGGCCTACATAGAGAGAAACGGTCATCACAATAAAATAACGGAAATCATAGCTCGCACGGAAACATACAGGTGTCCGTTTTTTCCGCACGCTGTTCGATACTGGAATAACAGAGAATTATTGTGAAGGTGGTTCGATGTATCCTCTGCCAGGCACTTAAGTGTGATTTAAAGAGTATCTGTGGAGATGTAAACATGTAGATACATGACCTCTGGCACAATTTCAGTATAAATGGTGCGACATTTGCCAGTGAAATATAACTGTATCAACAGCAGAGCCTATCTGAAATACGCGAAGCCTTCATGTAACTCAGCGACACGCATCAGTGGTATACTGGCCCGCAAGATGAGCAGGAATTATTTCCTGAAAGATTTACTTACACTGCCATCAGAGTCTACGAAGGTGCATGCTGAAAGCAGAAAACAGGATCCTAAGATTGGAAGAGAAAATATTTAAAAATATACAATTGCTGCGTGACTAGTGCGGTGGTTGATATTAAACCACGTACTAAAACTTGAGAACAATCGAAAAGTAAGTTTTACTGATAAACTTCGCTGGAGTACTAGAGAACTGAATTAAAAATTGTGCAACAGCTATCACAATATCACAAGTTAACATAAGCAGTAGTGAATTTAGAGAAACGTAAGCAGTTTTGGTAGAGGCAGGTCAAAATTTTATGCAGCTCTTATTACTACTTTTAAAAATAAGTATCAACAAATACGTGATACGTAATGTAAAATATCAATTACGAAAAGGTAATAATTAACTGTATGCAACGTTAAGAGTATATTGATACCCACGTAACAGACAACGTCGTGAGTAGTGAGTAAATAAGTAATCGATATTTATTAGTGGTAATATGTATCTTAATCCTTAGTTCTTATACTTCTTCAAGGCAAACACCATTTGTAAATTAAGCTAACCCTGTGGCAAGTTAACCCTATAGCCTATGTTGTTCCTGCTTACATACGGCATGTTTTTAAACCAGACGAAAATGAGCTATTTACTGCAAAAAAAGTTCGTTCTTGGAGAGGGAGTGATGGAGAGGAAAATGCATTGATATTTCGTTAAATGTTCGGAGCATATAAAATATGTACATAATTTGCGTCTGCGTTTATTGTAATCTCTTAAAGGAACGTGTGTGAAATGCAACAAATGTTTCAGAATTTAGCTGCACTGTGTCGTGTTGACATCTGCATTCATATTTTGGTCTTCTCATGTGTGACCCAGAATGAATAGGGTGGACTGAAGCTGCCTCGATGAACCTCATTGTGGGAAATTGCCAATGTAGACTGGCATGTGGAATACCAATGTCACAGTAACTGTCTCTCAAATGGGACAATCGTACCTACCTCTTGGTGATTGTTCAGTAGAAGTCTCTCTGATCACAATGCGAGTGTCGTTCTGCGCTCTCTTTATTAAACGAACTGTTGTAATTGGTTTATTATATCCAACGCTGCAGTGAAATTAATTCCATTAGCTTGTCGTGTATAATTATTTAATATTTCTCCTACGAAAAAGTGCGTCGACCTTTGACTGAGCTGTGATTCATTTGTGATCCGTGCT